>NC_056746.1:1281137346-1281259846 GCF_019279795.1 Protopterus annectens | reverse complement strand
TCCTAGCCAGGTCTGTATTTTCTGTCTTCCACTTTTTCCTGCAAGCCTTCTTTCTTATGACTTCCTGGACTTCTTTATTCCATCACCAACTTTTATTATGTACCTTGTTTGCATACCTGGCTTGACCCTATATTTGATCTATAGTCTTCATACATGCTGTTTTGAAGCAATGTGATTCAACTCCCCTATTGTCTCATCTTCATGGGGTGCTAGACCCCTGAGTAATTCCATAAACTGTTGTATTTTCTCTCCAATCAACCTCCAGGTCTTCAGCCTGATCTTTGTTGAGCTTAGAGCTTTTCTGACCATTGCTTGCAGCTTATTGTGGCAACCAGTGGTTTATGCTGTGGGCCATCTGTTTCAATGGGGATGACAAGTCTACCTGAGTTTCATGTTGGCCACTCTTGTATGTGATCTTGTGACTGTCTCTCTTTCTGAGCTATGTCTAGGCTACTATCAAGTCATTTGCCAGTGAGTAGTCTAGAATAGCCTCTCCTTCTATTCCTGTTGCCCCACCCATGTGGACCCAAGCAATTCATCATATCCTGCTGTTGTCCCGATATGTTCATTGCAAGTCACCCCATTATCAACACCAATTCATGTTGTCTTTTTTTATCTAGTAGTTCCTGCAACTTATGTGGCACAGGCTGAAATTATGAATACTGCCCTATCATTACACTGGAGTCTGCATGAGTCTGTCACTAATTCTGATGATATCCCTCACTGTCTTCTGAAATCTCTCTCTCTTTCACCACAATTCCCATACTATTTCTTGCCTGTCCCCCTCCTGAGTAGCAGGCTCTGGATTTCAAGCCAAGTGGCTTTGCTGCAGTGCCCTTCCATCTTGTCTCTTGGGTATATCGTTTGTCCAGCCACCATGTCATTCACTTCCAAGCTCTGTCATTGACTGTAGCAATTCTAAGTTCATGTTGATTGGTTTTATGTCCAACTTTCACTCAACAGAGCTATTCCCAGATAACCCAGGCTTGGCACCTGGACACCGGCCAGGCCAGTAGCGTATTGACCCAGTGCTTTATGGTGGCTACTCACTGGCCAATAGGGCCCTCCCACCATTAGTATGGGTCTCTGGCATAGGTTGGAGTAGGCCAGGTCCTCAACTGACTTATCACTGATAACTACCCCTACCTATACTCATTTAACAACATTAGTCAACATGACCAAACCACATAGAGCCATATTTTACGCCATCAAATGGTTAGCACTGCACACAGTCTGTGATCCATGGTCTCCTATCTTGAGGCCACTGCACACCACAATAGATGTCCAAAGCGGTTGGTCTGTACAACTCTTCTCCCTACAGGGTACCATTTAGAGTCTGCACTGCTGCCCACAGCTCCATTCATTGGTGAGTTTGAGATCGAAACACTCAGCATGCTTTTCACAGGGACACAGTGAGAACATACAAATTCCAAACAAGCATTGGCCTGAGGTCAGGCTTGAACCTTGTACCTTGTGCCTAGGAGACAAAGACCTTAACCATTATGCCAGCTGTTTTCTACTACTAATATATCATTATATTTCATTATCAACCATGTTCTATTGCAATAGTTAAGCTGCCTCTTCTTTTCATTATTGTAATTGCTAGAACTCACAGGTAGTATTACAGCATCTTTTGCAATGATATATCAATCTGTGCAATATACAAGCCTGTGCCTATTTCTAATAATTATTGTATCAGTAACACTATTGTATATAGCTATGCAAGCTATGTACATGCACTGCTTCTAAATGATGATTGTGTAAGTTGCTGTAAAGCTTTTTCTGTAATTCTATATACACTTACCTTTATTCTGTATTCCTTTTGATATCATATTTTATGTTTATGTCAATCATCATCACCATTAACGCCCTTTTACCCATTTTCAACATAGGGTCGGGGTGTTGTGTCAACTGTCACCATCTCTCTCTCTCTCTCTATATATATATATATATATATATATATATATATATATATATATATATATTCAGTTCCACTCTTCTACCTTCTTTCTGTGGCACTCAAACCTGACTGTTGTAGGTCTTCTCTCACAAAAATCATCTACTTCTTTGTTGGATGCCCTCATTTCTTCTTGCCTTCTTCCTGTCTGTCCCAAGTCTTCTTCACCAGCTTCCTGTCTGTCCCAAGTCCTCTTCACCAGCTAGCAATCTGCATTTAATTCTTGATTCAAAATTAAAAACACATGCAGTAATTTGCCATCTACAACCTTCATTTCAGTGGTGACCAAGTGGCATAACGGTCTTCACCTCCCAGGTGCAAGATTCAAGGTTCGATTCTGATGTCTAACCAATGCTTGTAAAGAATTTGCATGTTCTCTCTGTGTGTTTCTCTGGGGTTCCTGCCACCTCTCAAAAACATACGGAGTGTTTTCTTCTTACCTCACCCAAGAATGGACAACACCACAAATTCTAAATGATGCCTTGTAGGGGGAACAGTTGCAAAGACCAACCTCTTTGGTCATATACTGTGGTGTGCAATATCATCAAGATAGGAAAACATGGATCACGGACAATGCACTGTGGCAGGGCTAGCTTCTCGAAGGTGTAAAATGTGACTTTAGGTGATTTGGTTATTTGTACATGTCAAAACTGGTGTTAAATGTGGAACTTTTCCCCCCAGACCTCCACCGAAAAAGGCTTTTATCTCAGTGAGACTTTCCCCAGTAAAAAGATAAATAAATAAATGTTTATTACTTTCTTTCCATGGTCATGCAAGAACATAAACTTACTAGACTGCAGCAATAATTTTCAGTCATCTCCCCTTTATATGTATATATTAGCTAATTAAAACCTTCTCCCAGTCTTCCAAAAATCCTTTTCATTGAAGGACGTTTTAAATAATGCTAAAGGTTTTGCTAATAGACTTATTTGCTCATTCATATCTCTATTTCAAATTCCTTCTATGGCATTCACATTTTTTATGTGTAAATTGGCCCAAAACTCAAGAAACAGTTAGCAATCTGCATTTAATTCTTGATTCAAATTTGAAAACATATGTTAAGATTCTCAATCTACAACGTTACAAAAGTTCTGCTAGACTCATTTATAAATAATCCAGTTGCGTGTATTGTATCATTGACAACCTTTACTAAACTAAAGGTTACGGCACTAAAATGCTTCATAAGCATGAGATATTTATAAAAAAGAAAATAATTGGATTATTCCTGTATCATTGGTATCAGTTTATAATCCCTAGTTTCACTTGTCGCCATTTGCTGTATTTGCTTTAATCGCATGTTCAGATTCCTTTTATTAATAGCAGAGAGCAGGTTGATGACCACCTCTTGTAAATATTATTTTTTTCTTTTTTATCACAGTCTTTAGGGTGAAAGAAACGTTCTTTGACTATTGCATGATCTTCATACAAGAGGATATAGACCTGAAGTTTAATAATTTAATCTTAATAGTATTCAAAGTGTTTTGGGTGTTTTTTCCCCTCAGTTCCATCACCCAGTCCCAGGATATTAGACTAGTTGTTGCTCTGTTTAGATACGTGTATGCCTTTAACTGCCTGTTACAACATTCCATCTTCACCATGAGGTTGAGAAGGTAGATGATGGCTTTTAAACTGCAGGCAAATATTTCTAATGTTCTATGAATGTTTTACTGTCACAGTAGCACAAACTGATCTCTCCAAGTTAACTAGATCTTTCTAAAAGTTCACAGATAGCAGTGCAGAAGTTAGAAAATTACTAGACCACTTTCAAGAATTATATCAGAGCTGCAGGGCAGTTACTCCCAGTAACACTGCACCACTCTGGCCATAGAGGTCTCACTGGTAATACTAAAACCAGAGTTAAATATTCTGTAATGTTCTCCTGACCCATTGTGAGTACATGACTGCTATTTCCCAAATTATCTTAAACAGTTTGCAATTAAGAAAATTTTGTGTGTGGGGTGGGGGGCACCATCTCCGTAACTACATATACACTACATGACAGTGTAAGGATAGTGGGTGGGATTCGGAGACCTGTTACAAATGGCATAAGGCTTGTGCACAGGGGGAAAACATAGAAGGTGCTGACATGTGAGTCAAAATAGTGTTGCATTAAGGTTACATAAGAAATATATTGTTTTATTACTGGTCCCCATCTTACCCCTAATTCTCCTTTCTTTTACCCTAAGTTTCTAATTTTCTCCTTTCTAGGTGATCCTGAATATATCACTTGGCTGGTTGCATTTCCTGATATCTCAAGATGTGAAGCGTTGGGACTAGTTATTTTTAGTGCCATTGAATGAGTACCCAGATAAAGACAGGTGGATGTGAGTTGGGAGACCTATCATGCTGCAGCCTCCTAAACAAGTAGTAACTTTTGACCCCCCTGTAGGGACCCTCAGAAATACTTTAGATAAGGTAGCTGATTCCAAAAGGCTAGACTAACTAATGTGTGTTTCAAGGTGAGCCTTTAGAATAGCCAGGTACCTCTTACCTGACAACGTGACTGACCTTGTTGGGAAGGGGGCACTAGCAGCTTGGCAAACATTATTTATTTATTTAACATTTGTTTACCGGGAAAGTCCGACTTGGAATGAGACAATTTTCAAAGGAGGCCCCCCGATAAATGCTCCAGACACATGTCTTTGTAATGCAGGAGTCAGGTTGGGTAGTGCCCAAAGGGAAAATCGGAATATGAGCAACAGACCTGGCACAAGCAGCAGCAGGTGTAAGATGTACTTGTAAACAGCCATGCAGCAGAATTCTGCACCTGTTGCTGTCAAGGCAGGTCTCCTGCCATTAAAAGGCACTGCAGTAGTGCAAGTGGGATGACAGTTATGTGTGAATCGCTGTAGCAAGGTCTGTAGATGGAAACAGTATCTGGATACAGATGATATTCAAAACAATAGTATGATCTGATGACAACTGACATGTCGCCCTTAAACATGAGTGTGCCATCAAGCATCCCCCGCCCCGCAATCATGGACTTATGACCCCAAATGCAAGTGTATACCGTTCACTTATATCAAGGTGGGAAAGACAAGAGAATGAGTGCTGTTGGCACGACCCAGCATCTGTCGCTTGTATCGGTGTGACTGAGTTTTAAAAAACCTGCTACCATTGACTCAAGGATGGGGTTCAGGCAGCCTTCGAGTATAGCTTGTGTCGCATATACACATGACTTAAGAAGAGATGAGGCTGAATTTCATTATCATGAGAATGATACTAAAGTCTACAACCTTTAAATATCTCTCAAAGCAGCAGAAAATCCCCCATAAACAACAATAGTACTAAGATTAATCCCTGAAATCCTTGCATCTAAGCAGCTGACTATAAAGGAAATAGTTCTTAATAGTAACTGTTGTGTGTAGCCTAAATGTAAAAGGTGAACCATTTGAGAACCATGCCTGAGAGACTGTATTACGATCTTGGGCATTTAATCAAGATGTCATGATCCATGCTGTTGAAAACCATCACAAATCAAGGCTCGAGATGGGACATAACTAATGATATCAGGTCATACAGAGGTCATTAACAGCCAGAATAAGGAGTGCATCTGGTTGTTTAGATCTGTCAGAGTGGTGTGGTTTGAAGACATTATGAAACATCCAAAGGCAAGCAGCTGTACATAAAGCACATTCTCTGTAACTTTGCATATAAAACGAAGGTTAAAGACAGGGCAATAACTTTCCAATGTGTACAAATACATGGACATGTTTTAGATTGGGCATTATCAAAACCTTTACCAATGCAAATGGGGAAAAAAGAACAGTCTGAAAGAGATGCAAATAATCTAAAAAATAAATAGTCTTGGTGAAAAGTTTTGGCCAACATCTTTGAATACAGATCTAGTCCACATCAGACTGCGTACAAAAAATAAAAGATAAACCACACCTATTACATCAATTAGGCATAATGTGTGTATGTATGGATGTATGCATGTGTGCGTGTATATAGATATACACACACACATACACACACACACACACACACACACACACACACACACACACACACACGCACATATATATATATATATATATATATATATATATATATATATATATATATATATATATCATACAATCACTGTATCAATGTATTCTTCATATTTGCTATACATTTATTTTCCTCTCATTAAATTCCCTCACCTTATCTTCATCTTACACCTCACATGTGTTTCTGTATCGCTTGCTACATAATTTATGTATATATATTCTATTGTGCATCTCTTTCACCCTGTTATATCAATCTATGCTTTACATTTACCATACATTTACTTTCATTTCTTCAGAGCCCCTTACCTTACATTCACCTTATATTTTCCCCTACAGACGTATGAAGCATACTGCCACTGCTATTAGAACTCAGCTGCTCCTCAGATTACCCCGGAAATGAACATGACCTGTGTTTCCCACGGTATAGCTCAATGAGACCATGATTCATAGCAGGAGACTGATACCATTTAGTGTATACAAAACTTGCATGAGACACAGAAGGGCAAGTTTGCAGGAATAGATGATGATCCCAACATCATTACATGTTCTGTGAATTGTACCGCCCATATGTGTGTGTGTGTGTGTGTGTGTGTGTGTGTGTGTGTGTGTGTGTGTGTGTGTGTGTGGGTGTGTGTGTGTGTGTGTGTGTGTGTGTGTGTGTGTGTGTGTGTGTGTGTGTGTGTGTGTGTGTGTGTGTGTGTGTGTGCATGTGTGTGTGCATATATATATATATATATATATATATATATATATATATATATATATATACCCCATCATGCAATTGCCCCCAGTCTGTTGCCCTGTATGGTGCAGAATGAACAGACAGAAGTGCTGCACACTCTGTACTTAAAGGGGTACAGTTGCTCTAGTATCCATAGGATTATTGTCACCAAAGTCACACACTTTGATGTGCTCTGCAACTTCTTCTTCCCATGTCCTGTTGTCCCAGCACTAACAACATGTCATACGAGAGGCTGTCAGCCCTTTCCTTTCCATGTCCCTGTTGGCTTAGCACTTACATTAGCACTATCTGCAGGACTGCCAGGCTGTTATGCTGTGCACCCTTTCCTTTCCACATCCTTGTGCATTGTCCTGCACGGTTGCACTTCTGCAGGATTTTGAGGCTGATATGCTGTGTATCCCTTCCTTTCCATGTGGCTTTGTCTCATCTCTCATAGCTGTACATTCTTCAGGGTTCACATACTGCCATGGTGTCCACCCATTTTCCTTTTTGTCTCATTGATTCATCAGTCATAGTGGTACTATCTGCTAGATTCCCTGGCTGCTATGCTGTGACCCTTCCTTTCATTGTGTCCTTCAATGCTATGCCGCTCTTGTTATGGCATTTCGTGAATTGATTAACTCATGCACCGTATGCCATATCCACTCTATGGCCCCTAAATTGTATTCTGAGATGTACAGAGTTCTGTTTATAGATTGTTCTTCTGTCAGTCCACTCTCAATGATGACCTCCACTCCACATCTGATATGTAGAGCAGGTGATATCTAAGCTTTAGAACCATGTCGGATCTTCTGCAGCTGGGTGAAAAACTGTCTTGGCCCTGTCATCATTTGAGGAGCACCTTATGTGAAGATATGAGGGCGGAAATATACTTATAACTATTTCTTGATAATACCTGTGAACAGTTCCTGGTGAGTATTAAAATAAAATCCCAGAACTAAAGAAAATGAATCGTCCTTGCATTTAGAATTACATCTACCTGGTGGCTAATTCATTAACAAGAATGACTGCTAACAAGCTCACTAGTGTTACTGCTCAGCGCATAGTCATATGACGCTATAAGGCATTCAGTCCAGGACATGATCAAAGAGACCAGCCCAGTTTACCCAGAACGCTCTCTGATTAAGTGACTTCCTCAAAGTCATAAAGTGGGCAAACCGTGGGTTAAGGAATCAAACGCTAGACTAGAAAAAGCAGTTTGTTAACAGGCCAGAGTCTTAATCTTCTGAACTAATCGTCAGACTAATTGCTTCCCGTAGTCTTACACTGGCCTGGTGTAATTGTACTTAAGCCAAATCTTTTGTGTCCTTACTAAGATGTCTGGTGTAAATTTGTTTATACCTGGCTTGCATTAAATTATCCTGGATGTCTTTGCATTTTATATTGTGCACAGTATAAATCTTTAACAGTGAGAACTATTAAGAACCTAATACCTTGCATGTTTAAATGCCCTGTACTAGCTCTAATTTACCATTGACCTAGATCTTGATTGCAAGTTTTGTTTAGATAACTTCACCTATTCTGCTAAGAAAGTAATTAAAATTCATGAGAATTATTATAACACTTACAACAACCTATGCATATAAAATGTGAAAAATAAAAAACATATAGGATTGTGCTCCTTGAGTGAAGCATTGTTTATATGTGACGAACAAGGAAGTACATCCTTTGATTATTAGAGCCATAAGCTTCTGCCAGGTCACTGGTGTTCAAGGACAAAGCCCCGACTAGAACCAAGCATCTCAAGTTCATTTAGAGGCTTGAGTGTTTCCAGGATCTGGCAAGGTGAGGTTGGGCTTGCTTATCCTGGGTGTGAGAAAAGTGGACTGAGCAATACCATATTCCTCAGAGGAGGAGTAATGCTACAAAACAGGGCACAGGACCACTAAGCTGATTTGACAGTAGCCTTCATCATAAGTGGACAGGAGCATGCACTTGCATCTGACAGAGCATAGCTGCCCTTGTAGTATCACTGATTGCCCCTCCCACTGGAGGGATCAAGGCGACTAGGGTGTATGAAAGCTATGCCTTCACTGTTGAGATGCTGGTAAGGGCTGTCTGACTGATGGCTCTTTCTAATGACTCTCAGCTCCCATGATGAAGACATCCAGCACACAAGACTGAATGGGCAGACTCCTACTGGGAAAGCTAGATGGTCAGCAGGCGCAAAGAGCACGCAGAAAAAAAAAAAGAAAAAATGCAGCTTAAATTCTACCTGGTTCCATGGTGTAGAGGGATATGCTCTGAGTACAACCCAAATGCTTGAGTTTGAGCAATGGAACCAGGTCCTGGAAAAGCCGGTCAGGGAAAGATTATTTTGAGTAGCCAACACTGACTCCCCCATCCAGATGGAAAGTGGACGAGGACTGGTTCTTTGCAATGCTGACACCTTGTGGTAACAGATGTGCATGGCATTTAGCTGCAAGGGTCTGGGACCAAAGCCCAGCATCAGCCAAGCCATGCTTGTACAGTGGTTTCATGTACACATTTGTAAAGGCACATATATGCTGGTGAGGAAGTGTACTGATGCCTGGCACATAAGCCACCAAAGAAGAAGATGAATTAATGGACAAAGTCTTTAGTCTCCTGTCATTATGACCCACTATTAAGTGATTCCCACCTCCTGCCTTAATGAGATGAGGTTAGTGTTAAGACATTACCCTGTAATAGGAGGAGACACCATCCACACACTGATGTGGAATTAAATTCCAGGCAGGTAAGATGGGTTGAACAGTCTGTGTGGAATGACTAAGGGGTTGGATAGCCAGGGAGTAAAAAAACAAAAAGAGCAGATTGTAAGGTAGGAGGTGGAACCAAGTACTAAAAACACGACTGTTTTAGTTTTCATCATGTAGCTATGCCCAAGTTTATGTCTTAAATTATGTATATATATATATATATATATATATATATATATATATATATATATATATATATATATATATATATATGTGTGTGTGTGTGTGTGTGTGTGTGTGTGTAATTATTCAACTGCTTATTATATTTTGCCTATACTGTGACATAAAAAAAAAGCTTTTATACTTTCATCATGGAACAAGACAAGGAAACATTTTTCAGTGGATGTTTGCTGCCATCTAATGGTTTCTTTTGGTATGACACTGGAAGTAATAGAATGTTATCCCTACAGTTTGTATCTAACACTAATTTCAGCATTGCTAATCACTGTTGTTTCACTTACATAGTGGTGGCCCTCTCACATAGTTTCATACTGTCTTATTTGCTATTATTCTTGTTAAATAATTTTGATGTAGCTGAAACGGTACACAGATATATTGCACGTCATAGTTCTAGGAATAGACTCCCATACCTTTGCAACATTCTTAGCTTATGACAGAAGCATGAAGCTTGTGAGATAATTTAGTGGCAGCTACCTTGTGACTGAATGCAAAAAGAATCAAAAGCATGACTCTTAGTCAGAAACAGTCAACACATGAAGACATAACAGAACTTAAACTGTGAATACAGAGTGGATTTGATGCCAAATTTGGATGTGAGTGTGGACCATAGACACCACAAGTAGTAGTATATCTGGGACTGGCCTATAAAATACAACAAAAATTAAGCTATGGACTTTGACACTTCCTTCAGCTAGCAGTTGAAAAACAGTGGCAGATGCGTCCACACCTGTTCTACCTGTAATTAACACTAATATCACTGCTAAGAACTGGATTTGGCAGGCTATAGCTGTAAGGTCAGCCATCAGAGTTCAGCATCACCGACTGACTTCTATTTCATTTGAGCATGTCTGTTTCTATAAAATGTATTTCATTTTATTTATGCTGTCTCTCTTGGTCAAGATCATTGCTGAAAAGGGTCTGGATTATACCAGACAACATCAAAAATAATAATAAAATAAAATGAAATACTCCAGCAAATTGCAGAAGCATTGGCTATTTTCCCTTAATTACACGTTGTGTCATTCCTTGCACTACTTTGGCATTATTCAATCATTCAGTAATCCCTTTGCTCAAATTCAGAGTCAGGGTCATGGAGGAACTGATACCTATCCTAGAGCACAATGACAAGCACCAATTCTGAATTACCACACACACACACACACACACACACACACACACACACACACACACACACACACACACACACACACACACACACACACACACACACACACACACACCGGCTGTGTTCCGCTATAGTGTACTACACTGTGTGCCAAACGTGTGCTATTAGCAGACTTCCTGAGCTCAACATTTTAAAGTTTCAACATTTTGACATTTCAGGCTTGAGCATTCGGTATTATATCCTTCAGTATGTCATTATTTAGTAAGTTATCTGGCACAGAAATCACCATGATAGCTGCCACACACTAGGTAGGCAAATATTTTATTTATTTATTTTATTTTACATTTGTTTACTGGGTGTGTCTGACTGAGCCAGAAATCCATTTTCAGCAGAGGCCCAGGGAGAAAAACTCCATTACAAAATTTTTTTTTTAAATCACATGTAGATAGGTAACACATAACAAGTCACTAATATAAGCTCTTTTTGGTACTGTTTGTTATACAGTATCAAAATAGAGAAAAATATATAAGGTACAAGTAAAAAAAATAACATATGAACTGAAGTAAGAATAGATACAACATGGTAATTTGACTGACATGTATAAAGTCACAAATCAGAGCCCTGAATTGCATAATTAATGGTCATTGAGTTTTTATATAAATATGTATATTGGAAGGTAGTAAAGAGAGAGACCAGGCTTGGGTTATACTGAAAGTAAAAACCTAGAAGCTAGGTGAGTGTGGTGCTATACAGAGCAAGGAAACGGTCATCCTGGGGTAGTGCAGGACCACAGCCACTTAATGGTTAGGTGTTCCTCAAAAACAGTCTGAATTTGGAAGAGTTAGCAGTGTTAAGTTCATGTTGGGGAATGGAGGTGAAACACTGAAATGTATGAAAAGCCTAAATAAATCCAAATCTATAAGTAACAGAACCACTAAATATGACCAGCAATAGCTACACCAATAAAAGTGCAAGGTGTGTTCTCTATACGTGATCACATGTAGTGGTCCTGTTACCTATAGCTTTTACCTTATGTATTCAGATTTTTGTACATTCCAGTGGTTCGTCTCCATACATACTAGTTTACGTAGTTAACAGCACTCTTATGCAAATTACTGTGTTTACATCACTTCCCTACCTTCATTCCAACACAGTATTGTAATTATGGGACATAATTGGTTTGTTATAGATTATTTATTTATTTTTTTTCCAGATAGATCCTGCTGAGTCTACAATTTTTATTTTTTTTTCGGTGGAAACCAGTGGTTGATAGTTGCTCTGACTGACTTTGAGAAATCTGATTACACCAGGGCAACAGATAACTCCTTGAACTTCCATTTTATAGCCAAACAAAAGTGTTAAGAGTTGGCACAGTTGGCAATGAGATTAGAAAATAAATTTTAATCAGGTGATCGTATTGTATACATACAGTGGATATAAAAAGTTTACACACCCCTGTTAAAATGCCAGGTTTTTGTGATACAAAAAAACAAGACCACAATAAATCGTTTCAAAACGTTTCCCACCTTTAATGTGACTTATAACCTGTATAATTCAATTGAAAAACAAACAAATCTGTTACGGGAAAAATATAAAAAATAAAAAACATACAATAAGCTGGTTGCATAAGTGTGCACACCCTTAATCTAATAATTTTTTGTGTGCACGCCCTTAAACTAATACTTTGTTGAAGCACCTTTTGATTTAATTACAACACATCTTGACTTGGCAATATTTGCCCACTCTTCCTTACAAAAGTGCTCCAAATCTGTCAGATTGCGAGGGCATCTCTTGTGCACAGCCCTCTTAAGGTCACCCCACAGATTTTCTATTGGATTTAGGTCTGGGCTGTGGCTGGGCCATTCCAAAACTTTAATTTTCTTCTGGTGAAGCCATTCTTTTGTTGATTTGGATGTATGCTTGGGGTCATTGTCGTGCTGAAAGGTGAAATTCCTTTTCATCTTCAGCTTTCTAGCAGACACCTGAAGGTTTTGGGCCAAAAGTGACTGTTATTTGGAACTGTTCATAATTCCCTCCACCTTGACTAAAGCCCCAGTTCCAGCTGAAGAAAAGCAACCCCAAAGCATGATACTGCCACCACCATGCTTCACTGTGGAGACTGTGTTCTTTTGATGATGCAAAGTGTTGTTTTTGCGCCAAAGGTACCTTTTGGAATTGTGGGCGAAAAGTTCAACCTTGTTCTCATCAGACCATAACACATTTTCCCACATGCTTTTGGGAGACTTGATGTATTGTTTTGCAAATTTTAGCTGGGACTGGATGTTTTTCTGTTTAAGAAAAGGCTTCCGTCTTGCAACCCTACCCCATAGTCGAGACATATGGAGAATATTGTCACATGTAGTACACAACCGGTACTTGCCAGAATTCCTGCAGCTCCTTCAGTGTTGCTGTAGGTCTCTTGGCAGCCTTCTCCTGACTGATACCCTTCAACAATGAGATCCCTTTCATGCTTTGTAAGATCTTTGTGAACCATGGCTTTTGCTGTAGTAGGCAACTGAATAAATGTCAGGAAACTCCTAGTAGGGCAGCTGAACTTTATTTGGGGTTAATCAGAGTCTCTTTAATTGGTGGCAGGTGTGTACCCAAGAAAACCGAACACTGTAATTAAAATCAAAAGGTGCTTCAACAAAGTATTAGTTTAAGGGTGTGCACACTTATATAACCAGTTTATTGTACATTTTTTATGTTTTTATATTTTTCCCCTAACAGATTTGTTTGTTTTTCAATTGAATTGTACAGGTTATAGGTCACATTAAAGGTGGGAAAGTTTTGAAATGATTTATTGTGGTCTCACACACACACACACACACACACACACACACACACACACACACACACACACACACACACACACACACACACACCACACAAAATTATGGAATATAGCAAAAATACTAATTTTTGAAGGCAAAATTAGAAGGCTTATGTAAAAAATGTATGTATGACTGGAAGAATTAAAACTGGATTATTAATGGATGATACACAAGCCGTACATTTGGTAAAAGGAGTAGAAGCTGGATAGCAAAATAATTAGGAAAATGAAAGTGATCTAAATGGCAAAAATATGTAACAAATGGAGGTATGGCAATTGTCTCTTCTAATGAATAAAAATAGACAGTGTGTTTGAGCGGTATATTAAAGGACTCGTGAGAAAAGGAAGGTAGATTTCAGGACTACCAAACAGTTGTGTTAGACTTTCTGAGAAACTGACATATTTGTAGTGAATGTTAAGTGGAAATATAATTGCAGGAATTAGACAAGGTAAGGTAGACAGTTGTTTAAAATGTAGAGAAAGGATATGTCTGAGTCTGATAATTGATATTATAGGATTCATAAGGCACTGGGGAAGACTACACCAGCAGTGTTAAATTAATAGCATATGACTAGCACAAGATGCAAGGGAAATTATCATGGGAATGTAAGGATTATTGGGAAAATCCCCAAAAATGGAGAACCTTTTTCATAGCTTCATGGAGTTTACATTGCATGTCAGTGCTTACCTATCCTCACAGGCTACCACCTTCCCCAGGAGGGCAAAACAAAGCAGGTCTTGAATGAATTTATGGGTGCACATTATTCCAGGTCTGATTGGCTTTGCCCTGCACTAAATTTATTAATACTGACCACAAGGACATTACCTTCCCAATGTGTTACAGCTTATGATGTAGCATCTTTGATAGGTGGCTTTGATAAAGAGGTAGAGTATGTGACATTAAGGTATTGCTAATGAGAATTCAGCATACATAAGGGAATTTGTGCAAAATGTGATTAAGCAGAGGGAATAGGGTATATAAAAATGCATTTGATAATTTAAAGTACCAGTTAAACAGTATGTAGGTGATGTAACAATAGTTTTGGTTGGGTATATACTATAGTACTCTAAATACTAATGGCAATGAGCTATGGAAGTTTAACAGATTATACACAGGAATTAAGCCAGACAAACTTAGGATCATAGGATCATAGGAGTCTACTAGGCTTGGGTCCTCCCACTCTGGGCCAGTAATCTAGAAGCCTGAATCCTCACCACTGGCACTGGAGAGGGATGTTCACTTGGAACAAAAATGAATACACCCAATATTTCCAGATGCAGCTCTCTGCATCAAGCAGAATTTCCCTTAAAAGCACACAGGGAACACACTCAGTCCAGGGTCTGGATTTTTCTCTCTGTCTCCCTCCAGGTCCCCAGTAAGACTCCCCACTGTCACACCTGGGAAAGGCTGGCACAGATTTACTAGCTATTACCCCTTCTGCCCAGACTATAATGTAGTTACTGCCACCAGACAATCCAAAGCCAACTACCCTAAGGCTCTTACAAGGGTACCCAACTATACTGAGTGAAATTAATATTAATACAGATGGTAGGGTTTTGGCCAGTGCAGTAAGGCTTTCAGGAGGTGGTCATAGAGTCACCAAATAGATATAAGTGATCTCAAAGGTTAAAGTATTCCCTAAAGGACCAATCACAACAAAAAATTTAAATATATCTAATAACAAAGAATAAAATAACATGAAAATACTAAATATCTATTTACAATAAACACCACAGTTTCAATCACAGGAAATATTAAAATAACACAGATGTACAGATTTGCACAGATACAGAAAAATAGTATTTAATGATTCCCACTATATTTTCCTGACTGATCTAAAGAATTACTATTCCATGGTTCACTTACTAGAGCAAGGCAAGATAAAGTAGGTGAGGGGTCCTTCTTTGTCAGGTTACAAAACAGACTGCACTTAGACTTCAGTCTCACCTAGTATTAAAACATCATTTTAGTGATGGATTACAGAATGACATCGCATACATCTGGTCATCAGACTCTGTTTCCCACACATCTAGTCATCAGACTCTGTTTCCCACACTACTCCCATCACTAGAAACTGCCAGAATTCAGCATGTATGTGTTACAATACATATGTTGAGCTTTGCTAAAGTTTATTGCAGCATCTGAAAGCTGTAAAACAATTTTAAAACTTCTTCTCTTCCTACAGAGACTAACAAACCATACTTCTTACAGACATTGCTTCACTGGCTTCATTCAAAACTGTGAGATAAGATCTTTATGGCCTAAGACCAGTAATTTAATTTCAGAACATTTTTCAAAGTTAGCTGCAGTTGGATTGTGATTAACCTCTTCTTTTCCAGTATCCTTTGTTACAATATATTCATTTCAACAGTTACAATACATACAGTTAATCAGTTATTACATGCATGTATATTTCTTTTCTGTCCAGCAGGACCCACTGTTGATAAATATTCAACACAGGCATCTGTACAAATCAGTTTGATATTCAAATAACATGTAATTCTTTACTAAATTTCAAATAGCTGTGTTCACAGCGCTACTTCTCCTGGCATAGCTAGCAATACCTCACATCGTCACAAGACTATCGACCCAGAGATCATTTCAAGCCTAGCCATTTCATCCCAATGTAAAACCAAAGATAATCTAGGCAATACCCAGGACTGTATTTAGTAATGACAGCCCATGTCCAGGAGGGTTGTGGGAGCTATCCCTGGTAAGAATTTACGGTGCCCCATACACTTTTCCAGGTTCCTTTTGAACAGTGTCATAGAGGTTCTTTGTTTCACATGAATTGGTAGCCTATTCCAAAGAGGTGGAAGTCACTGGGAGACAAATCTTTCCCTCCAGCATGTCCTGTTCACGTCACAGGCCATATCTAGGTCCCTGGAATGGGTAGCTCTAGTCCTGTTTGATTTACAGATGTGCAGCAAATTCATTAGGTTTGGGTCACAGATTGCTCTGTAAGCAAGGCATAAGTCTCCCCTAAGAAGTCTATACAATACAGAGTATAGTGACAGGGGCTTTAGTTGGTCTGTATAAGGCACGTGCTGGAGTCTCTTGGTCTTCTTTGTTAGAAACCTCTGAGGTATCTCCAGTTGTTGCAGGTGCTTTGTATGGTACATGCCAAAAGGGGAGTTATACTCAATTATGGGCCTGATTAGTGACGAATATAGAGAGGTTATGACGTCCTTTGCTCTACATGTGATGTCTTTACTAATCAAGTGTGCTTCATAGAAAGCCTTCCTCACTACAGTAGACACATGGTGATAAAAGATAAGGTTGCAGTTAACTTGTGATCCCAGATCCCTAACCACTTCATTGGTACATAGGGTATTGTTGTTGATATGAAAGTGGGAAGGGACATAGTTTTTACTGAATGGAATGATGATGCATTTCTTTGCATTTAGTTTGAGACAGTGACTAAGACACCAGTTGTTGGTCTGTGTAAGACCTTCCTGGAGTATAGTGACATCATTTGGGGATTCAATACTGCACCTTGTTTGCAGTCATCTGCAAACTTAGTCAGCCACAACCCCTTAGTTTTGGCCTGAACGTCTGAGAAGTATATACCAAACAGTAGGGGGCCCAGCACTGACTCTTGTGGTACTCCTGCTGGTGACAGGTCTGCTGGTTATTATGGAGTCACCCACTTTGATACTGTGTTTCCAGTTTGTGAGCCAGTTGGCAACCCATTTACAACAAAAGGGTTTACATTAAGTTTGCCAAGTTTATCAGTAATGCCTGAGAGTGGGATTGTATCAAAGACCATTGCCAAGTTGAGATATGCTGTGTGCACACATTTTTAAGTTATTTTTCTCTTTTGGTTTATATATAAAGCATATATAGGATGTCAAAAAGAGGATAGTGTTGAAAATAAGCTTGTAAAGCTGAAGGGCTTCTGGTAGAGAAAATGTGGTAATGATAGCAAATAAGAAAGCTGCAGATAGCTTTGAAGAAATCAGAAGAAAGTATAAGAACGGTTATATTTCCCAGGAAAGACATTTGAGGAAAAGAGAAACACAAAGTAAGATTTGAAGAAAATAAGTCAAAGTGTTGTGGACTTTGTCTTTAAGGGGGTGGGCTTGAGAATTGGAGGAAGCTGATGAACATGGCAAGGGATAAGAGGAAGATAAGATAATACACTATGGATATAGGAAAATAGTCCGTCTTATTGGCAAAGCAATTCCTACTGAAATTATGTAACCATGTAGGTCAGGGTTTTATGTTACCAGAAACATTAGAAAATTAAATACTGACTTTTTCATCTGTGGGACCAGATTAAACGCAGTCAAAAGTGAAGTATTGTATAGAGGTGAAGATGAAAACAGTTTAAGAAGAGTGTAGCCAGTGGTGTGTTTGAGATTCATGATCCTACAATATACAGAATAACAACTATGGAATAAGGGAGTAAAAGGTAAGAAAAGTATTGTATTTTTGACTGGGAGATGCTGCGAAAACTAGAGATGGAAAAAGTAGTAATAAGAAAGGTTGAATTATTATCCAAAGCTAAAACATGGAAGAGCGGGATAGACTTGAATGCAATCGTATGGCATGAGCCAGTTGTAGACATCCTTATAATACTTGGCAGAAGAAAGCTGGTGGGGAAGAGAAACCAACGTACGAGACTTTTTTCTGTGAAGTCAGTTTAAGAATTTTCATTGAAAATGAAATTCAGTACAAAGTAAAAGAAGAAAGGGTGTGGGCATCTTCGGACTTGAGGAATAATGAAGTATGTTATTGCAAACCTGAACATGTAACTAGGTGGATGTAATTAATCTCATCATCAGAAGTGAAAATGGGAATGTCAGACATCATATTAATAAATATCGTTTGTCAAAATGGCATCAAGCCATAAAGACCCATAACTACAAAATGCTGTGGGTTGGGGGGGATGCTGTGAAGATGATCACCTAAACACCTTTCTCTAATATAATCAGCTCCAAGATTGCAGTATCTCAGGGAGAAAGGATTTCCCCAGTGATTGAATTTAGACACAAACATTTCTGTTGAGTTAGTTTTAATAAAGTGGAGAGTATAGTTTTAAGTTTTTTTTCTTTGTTGTAACAAAACATAATTAGATGACTGCTTGTTTAGTCTTCTTTCTGAAAGTTGTAATGAAATGCATTTGAATAATGTGAGCCTTGCTAATTAAGGAAGCATGTTTTAATGAACATTGTTTCATTTCCAATTTGTGATTATAAATCATCAACTGTGGGAATGAATGAATGCCTTGTACTTAAATTTTGCTTAAAATTCATGATTTTTATTTACCTTAGTTTTGTGCAACCCTGCAGTTAGTAAATGTAAGTAAGGGGGATGGATGGTCTATTTTATTTTATTTTATTTTATTTTTAGCAAGGTTCTGTTTTTATTTTCAGTGCGGTATGCGGCTGGTATAAGGAAGCTGGTAATCTTATGGACTTGTCATTTGTTTTGTGGGTGTTTTTCCTTGCGGATAAGAACTAATCTGTGTTAATGTTAAATATACTCAAAGTTTTCCAGTTTTGCTTATGTGTTTCTTTTTTATAGGTGTTATTTGATATTTTGTATTTTATTTTTATTGTTGTAGGTTTCTTTATTTGCCCACAGATCCTGAATAATAACCTACATCCGCTCCAGTACTGGACCATCCTGTAGAGGAAATGAAGGAAGCTATGGTGATAGGTTAATCATCAGCCTCAGATGAGGTACACTTTCAGGAAATGCTTCAGGTATTGCTGTGTAGAATTTATTTACATATTTATTTATTTTATTTTACATTTGTTTACCAGGAAAGTCTGACTGGACACAGGTCCTTTTTCAGCAGAGGCCTGGGGAGAACAGCACCACGTACAACAAAATTAATTAAGAGCATATTACATACATTGGCAGAATATTTAAGAACTGTTACAAACATTGACAATTTCATTCACAGATTCTTTTACGGTAGAGAAATTGGTGGACATAATTTAGAATTACAGTAAAGTTCAGTAGTCAAGTTTTAAGGACATGAGTTATGTGAGCTATCAGCTGAGTAAAACATAATATATAAGCAGTAATTTCAGTATGAATCAGTGCATATAAAGTTACAATCTATGCCAGGAATCAAAGTTTAAAAAAAAAGGAATTGGTGTATTTGATTGATAGGTTTTAAAGAGCTAGTAAAGGAGGGGAAGAACGGTGGGAGGAGAGGCAGAGTTAGAAGAGTTGTTAAGGAAGAGTGGTGACAGGCTATGAATACTAAGTGGTGGGGGGGGGAGGAAATGGCTAGAGGAAAGCAAGGTTTTCAAAAAGTTATCTGGGGGTATCGCAGTTGCATAGTCGAGAGTTTAGCAGATGAGATTTTAGGGCTGTTTTAAAGGTGGTAACGGAAGCTATGGTTGTGATGCTAGGAGGAAGTCTATAGTAGAACATTTGTTTACATTTTTATGGATGACATTTCCAGTGTATTATGGAGTGAGGTAGTAAATGACATTGAAGATTTGTACTGCAACATGATGTGTTTTGTGTTTGTGGTCATAATGTATTAATTTGTTTTACTGTTGCTATAGTGATCACAAAAATCCATACTTATTATGTTTCCTTTTGTGATCAGTAGATTTCCAATTTTGGGGCCTTTTGCTGGGTTGTGCATTTGGCGTATTTTACTTCTTTTGCTGATGTGCTAGCTGATCACTTTGGAAGTTGATATGTATGAATATATCTCATTGCCAGACTGATGCCATGCTGGCTGATAGCCTTCAGTAGTCAGTAGCGATGTCCGTGAAACATTTTGTGAGTTCCATTACTACAGATCGACTGATTTGTGTATGTTCTGCACACCACAACACAGACTTGGTGTACAGTAACATCGGTTGACTGAAGCCCTGGTTCTATAACTTTCCTGCATACTTTCTGAGTTTTTTATGTGCATTTCACAAAATACTAGCCCAGGGCAGTTTACACCATGTTTATGAATCCAGCCTACAGTTTACTGGAAGTTTAAGCAATATCTGAAAGTATTCCTTTAGAAAAATAAAGATAAATAAAAAGATATAAAGACAAATGAGCATGCAAGGAAAGGTTTAGTACAAGGAAATAAGTAAGACAAGGATGCCGATTAAAACCCTTAGTAAATTTTTATCATATAAATGCATTAAGGCCTTGACAAATGCAAATGGTGTGCCAAAACTCTTTAGATATGCAAAGGATCGGTGTGGGTTGATGAAGTCAGTAGGAAAAATCAATAAACGTTTTTAGGTCTGACATAAATGTGAAGGCTAATATGGTGTGATTCAGAAAGAACCTCCGTTATCATGTGGTACAAACATTCTGGTCCTTCAAAACCACAAAAATTACCTTCAACAGTCAAACTGATATAGACATTTCTGGAGCCTATGAAGGCAATTTTGCTATCACACTCTCTTCCTTTTGCAATCCAAGAAAAGATGTGTCTTTTGGGATAACTAAGCCTTTAGATTACTGCAACGTTAGGAATCAAATGAAAGAAAAATACATGAGCATAAAGAGAGAAAAATCCAGGAAAGTTCCTTTCCTTTGTACTTATGTTGCCTAGCTATTTTGGCTGTTTTGCATCGCTCATTAGTATTTTATACCGTTTCTGTCCTTGGAGCTGTTTTTAAATTGCCTGTACTATTTTTTTTTTTCATTTTAGTAATTTTCAGCTAATGCTGCCTTGCCTAATGCTGCCATTTGCACTTTAGCCATTCTGAGATGTTCTGTTTTGTTAAATACCTTTTGTTCTTTTTTAATCCCTGCCTTGACTGAATCTGCTTGGCAAGGGGGTGGCAGCCACCTTAGAAGCAGTTGTGATTTGATCTAAGTAAGAGTTAAGACTGATTGATACAGTTTCTGTGTGGTTTACAGCACTTGGGTTTCAGATTACACCTAGTTTTCACTTCATTCATTCTTTTGTTTTCTTTTCTTGGATTTATTGTGTGGCGCTATGCTAAGCAGTAGTAGCATTTCCATAACAGGTATTATCTACAAGTATAATTCTCTCTTCTTGACTTACCATACCTCTCAAATGTACATCTTTATTAGGAATATTTCCTCATGTTGGGTCTTAAAAAGCCAGTGTTCCTCAAACTTGTGTATCGAAACAGTATTAGGAATGTTTTAACTGATACCCATGGTAAATAGTACTAAATCATATTAATAAATCAAAAGAGCTGTTTATAAGTATTAAGTAGCATATTTTAATCATTATGTTAGTTTCTTAGTTTAAGCTATTAGCCAGCTGTTAGTAAGTGTTCCACATTTTGCCCATTTGTTCCACATTATGAGAAGTAGTGTTCCTTATTTTGGTGATGGAAGGTTGAGAGTTACTTGTATTACATTAAGGATACATTCTTATAACATTGGTGAGTTACTTATACAGTTCTACTTCGTTTAAACTTCTTACACTATGCTGCAGAAGGGAGCTGTGGTGGTGCAGCGGTAGCATTGTCGCCTCACAGCAAGAGGTTCTCCCATTCGATTCTCGGCTGGAGCGCCTACTGTTTGGAGTTTGCATGTCCTCCCCGTGGTCATGTGGCATTTGAAAGACATGCTTAGGGCATGCCTTCTTTGAAGGTTGGGTGTCAAGCTGGCACCTCAGCACCGTAAAAATCTACTGCCAATCATTAGCAGACCAGAGTTCCGCTGTGGCGACCCCTAACTGGTAAAAGCCGAAAGAAGAACAACAACGCTATGTTGCAGAAGCATCCTCTTAGCAGTGCTGATTTCCACAGCCTGATTACCAGTTGCACTGTACATTGTGGGTTTACTAAACTGGAGACATTCATTTCAAAGCCAGATACATGCAATGAGCTCAACACTGTCTTACCCCCACCTATACCGATGCAACATACACAGACTACAAACACTAAACTATTTTATGCTGATGCCATTTCATTTTTTTATATGTAACTCTTAGGATTCCAAAGACTTGGCATCAACCTAACCCCTCAAATTAAACCTCCTACAGACAACCCAGCATCAACAGTTCCAACATGCAGCTTGTTCTGGAACTCTAGGAAAGACAGATACTAATAGAGGCCCCATAACTTGCACACAGAAGCCCTTATCTCAGCAAGACCAGGCTAGTTCATCTGGCAATGTCCTGTTTCTAGGTGACTCCATAGTTAGACACACAGATGCCCCACTCACCAAGCAGAGTAAAGACAGGGTAATGGTTAGTTTCCTCTCAGGTGCCAGGATACACTCAAGTCTCTTTGTCCAGTACACATATGACCTGATCATTGTGCATGAGGGAGTGAATGACTTGAGACCCACCTCCTTGGATCATATGAAGAGGGACATGATGGAAAATCTCTAAATATGCATCTGGAAAGAGAGTGAAACTAGTACTGAAGTGTCCTACCATTGCCAAGAATGATGCTGCAATATGAACAAGAGATAATTGATTTTAATTATTAGCTTAACTATTGGTGCCATTATGGAGTGTGAATGGAAACTGCAGAGAGAACTACCCTACAGAGAAACAAAGAAATTCATTTAGCATAAATATAAATAAAAAAACAAGTGAGGCACCACAGGGTCAATCAAACAGTATTCATTTAATAGCCAGCATAGCATTCTGAGGAAAATAATTTCTTGATTGAATTTGAATGACTAACAATTAAGCTACAGAAAGTCTCAATCTGTATACATTTTAGTTAACAAAGTCACATCCATCTCCAAGTGCTGTGCCAATAAAGAGTCTGTTCCGTTTCAGTAGAAATCTTGGGTGTTGTCATTCTTGTTTATGATGACTTCCTAATGACTTTGCAATTTTTCCTGGTGATGAAAGATACTGTCCTTTTGAATTTCTGGCAGACTTTATAACATCAACATAAACCTTTAAATACATATAACAGGACACAGAGCAAACTGTGTAGAGATCTGTACTAGAAATCACATTATTATGATTTTATACAACCAATTAACAAGACTGCATAGTAGTTTTATGCAATAAAATAAAAAAAGCAGCTACATGCCTTACATCAATGCTGCTGTCTGAATAGTTTTCATGTTTTACAAATCTGGTCTCCCTTATATTCTTGAGTTTAAAACACTTACATTATTAAAGTATTCTTTGCAGTATTAAGAGGAAACATGTTAATATAGTATCATGCATACTGACATTGATATGATTTTATTCAAATTATACATACAACTACATACAGTACAAGAAAATAAAACTGATGGTGATGCAGCAAATCTGGGGTGTAACCTTTTCAGGACATAATGTGTCCACAACTGTCTAAATTAGTGTCTCACACAACAGGTGCATAGCTTGCAAAACATTATATTTAATGGAAGAAACAGCTGAAAATAGCACATGATTGGGGCAACATATTGAACAGATTTCATCATATTTCTACATGCCTAATGGGTTGAGGATGGAAAAATAAGAGTCTGTAGTACAAAATAGAATTTTTTAGCTACATCTCTGAAACAGATGTTTCACTCCTGTCAGCAGAACCCTTCAATTCTGTAAAGGTCTGCTTTAAGTATCCCCATCTCCACTGTTAATAAACAAAATTAGGCTGAGAAAACAGAATGGATATATATATATATATATATATATATATATATATATATATATATATATATATATATATTCATGTAGTAAATCAAAATATTGTAATGCAAAAGTAAAATAAAACTGTAAGTATTCTATATTTCTCTAAATTAAAATGTGAGATTCGGATGACCTGCTCATGACTTAGCTTGTGACTTGTTTAGGTAATTACACATCTCTCCCCATCTGTGAGGGCAGTACTCACATTTTCAGAACAGGAGAAACTGTTTTGCGTTAAACATGGACTGCTTGCATCATTTGCTTATCATGCAACACTAAACAAACATTTCTATATTCTTTTTTTTTTAAAGTTCATGAAGAAATACCCACATCTTAAGTTAACATTGAACAGACGTTGAAGCTCATCTTGTTTGCTGTACACAGGACTTTTGCTTACAGTCACATAAGACAATTCAATATATACATCAGCAAAAACTGTCCTTTAAACTGTCCTTTTGGCCTGGAATTTGAGCAAACTACAAAACCTAACTCATTGTGATCATTGTACATTGTGGCGGGAGAGGAAAGGATGAACATATTTTAAGAATAATGTATACATATTAAATGTATAAGACCACGATTCTCCAAGCCTAAGCACTCTTCTGGCAATGTGAGAGAAAACTATACATGTGTATTAGTTCATCTGTTTATGTCCTTGACTTCAACTGCACCTAGACAGAACTTCGGTTAACTGGGTTTTATTTCAGAAGGTACCTCAACTCTAAAGCCCAAAACTATAACATGGAGAATCCAATATATATATATATATATATATATATATATATATATATATATATATATATATATATATATCAGCCTGGGATGATATGGTTGACAATCCCAGTTGCTTTGCTAGGGATGGTCTGTATCTCTCTCCTCTTAGTTTCTGTATATTGACAATGACTTTTTCTTCACTTATAGTACCTTTTTAGGCACAGTCAGTCTCTTCAAATTACACACATAGCCAACCACAACTGAAATAATATAAAAGTAGTACTAATTAATGGTAGAAGCCTAAAGTCACACTCCTTACAGACATTCCTAACCCTTGAAAAATTGATATATAGCCATAGTTACTGAAACATGGTTTTATAACAGTGAAAGCACCCCCCCTCACAGTGCAGGATTTTAATGTCTATAGCTCCTTCAGACCCAATAATAAACTGGACGTTGTAGTTGGTAGTGGTGTATTTGTGTTCCTAAAAAAATAATTTCCCCACCAGACTTGTAATGCAGAACAGTGACACAGAACTGCTCCACGTTCTACTTATAATAAAACCTAGTTCCATAGAGTAACCAACTATTGTCCCCCCTTTACAGCACCAACAGACTGTGAGGCATATCTTAATAAACTGACCTCCCTCACCGTAGAACCCAATAGTTTCCTCCTGGGTGATTTCAACTGTTCTTCCAATAACTGGCGAATCTACATCACCACAAACAGGTATGTGCAAAGATTCTTGGATTTCATTAATGCCAAATCCTTGGACCAAATAGTCCAAATCCTAACAATGGGCTGTAAAATATTAGACCGCCTTCCTATACTCAGAGCCCACAGTTACCAAATCACTGATTAAATCTGACTACCATGCCATAACATTCTGCTATTTATTTGATTTATTTATATTTGTTTACTGGGAAAGAACTGTGAACAAAGCCCCTTTTCAGTGGAGTTCTGTTGAGAAAAGCTCCTTGATTACATTCAAAATACATAGCTAGTTTATACAAAAGATACATACAATTTTATAATTTTGGACATATATGGCACATTACATTTTATAGCAATACATATGTATGTGTATCTCTCTCTCTCTCTCCCTATATATATATATATATATATATATATATATATATATATATATATATATATATACCTTGACAACATGAAAAGTTATATATTTTGACTACCATGGAAGTTATATACCTTGACTTCAATGAAGGCTTGAATCAAGAAAGGCGTACATAAAGTTCTATAAAGAAGACACATTGGATGTGCAGATTGCATGGAAGAAGTTATAAACTTAAACTACGATGAATCCTTCTGTAATTAGTATCTAATATGCTGCTCACCAAGTATCTGTAAATGTGATTGCATGTTGCTGATGACAGTATATTTGATACATTTACATGATACATTATACATTCTGTTTCATGAATATGAAATTCTGCCTCTTTTTAGGTCTTTTGAGTTGATGTCTTTTGATACTCTGTACCTCAATGTTTGACTTTTGTATGAACTGTTAATTTAATGTATTCCATACTGTATGTATCATCTCCTTGTGTGTATGCAATGAAAACTCTCATAACATGAAATGAATGTTCCATGTAATTGCCTGTTATTCTATGTATGTGTGTTTGGAGCTTATCTCCCCGGGCCTCCGCTGAAAATGGACCTGTGTCCAGTCAGACTTTCCTGGTTATCAAACGTAAAATAAAATAAAATAAATAAATAAATTTACATGATACATGATATATTTACTCTAGGTGTGATACCTGAGTCACACTGAAACTCTTCCATCTTTAGAGCCTATTCTAAAGCAAATTTACTCCAGCTAAATGATAACCTGGTGAAATTCAAATACCCTCCTCACCTAAGTGATCTTGTTTCATATGATGCAATTTTCAGGGATACACACAGCTCCAAGCTGTACTGCAACAGGTGTTTTACATTATACTTGTTGTTCAACCTGTCTGGGTTCTTGGTTTATGAATATACCAGTGTCGGTGGTATGACAGGTCATACACTCACCTTTGGTGCAAAAGGTTGAGAGTTCTTTTCCCACACCAGGTAAATCTGTTAATGACAGTGTAGTGCAACATAAAACAATGCTATACTCCTGAATGTCTTGTCCTTTAGATAAGACATTAAACCAAAGTCCCACCTGACTGAGCTAGTGGTAGCTCAGGTGGATGTTAAAGGTCCCAGGGCACCTAACAAAAAGAGAAGAAGTCCTTTATTTAACCTAACAAAAAAAAAAAAAACACATTAGTTACATATTTACACATTTAGAAAATGTACATACTTACAGGCACATATATACATATTTCTATTTTTCTACTGTTATATTTCTTTCTTATAACATCTTCATTGATATTCTTCCATAAGTCAACACCCCTCCTTCTTCCACAACCATAATCTAATTTTTCACAATATATCTGTCAAAATACATTTTCCATTAAACAAAATTTAATTCAGTCTTTCATTCCAAATAACCAATATTATGTAAAATAAATTCTTATCTACCTTTCTCACATAGTATTTCTTATAATATCCATACATAAGTATATTCATATCTATTTTATCATTAATAGTCTAAAAAAGTTCTTCACGTAACTTTTTTCCAGAGTGCCACCACTCTTGTACATTTCAGAAACCATGTTGAATTGTCTCTTCTCTCCACCCCCAAAATAAACACACCTTTTCAGCTTTCTTTTTATATGGCCTATTCCACTTATTGGTAACTTATTTATTACCAGTCTCTAAAGAACCACTTTTTTATTGACATTGATGGCTTTAATCATGCCTTCTGGTAAAATTTCCCTTGGATTTATATAGTAATATTGTTTCATCACATTATTATATCACATCCTTCCATCTTTTCTATATGATCAATTTTTTATTTTCTATGATAGTATTTTTTGATAACTTTTAATTTCTTCATTTACATATTCTTTTTCTTATTCTCATCACTTTTTGTATTTATATTTAAACATTTTCGCTATTAATTTCTCATTCTCTTCCTTTAAACACTTTAATACTCTATACATGTTCAAAGAAGCAGATTTAGTAACCCCAATTCCCCTTCATCTTCACTCATATACAACATACCTCTTTTCACTGGGTTTAATCTTGAACCCCATATGAAAGAAAACACCAAACTGCACAATTTCCTTTTCATATTTTATGGGTTCATATAAACATTTGACATACATGCCATTTTCCCATTAATACAGAATTCACCAGATAAACCTTTTTTCTGAATGCAGATCTAAATGTCCACCACAGAAGACATATGTTGTTTCATTTTTTTATCAAACCTTCACAGTGCATCATAACTACATAATTTTTCCAAATTTTATCCCTAGCAAAGACACCTCACTCTCTGAAAAATATACCACCCAGTTTTCAACACATCGCCCAAATATCTGTATTCAGGGTCATTCCCATTTCTGTTAAACATCCATTCAGACAAACCAACACTTCCCTCATCCATATTTTGCTCTTAACAACTACAATTAGTAATAGCAGACTATTGTTTGAATATGTCAGAACTACTAGAATCACCACCTCATTTTGCTTCACATATCTAACTTTCATTTTGTAAGCTATTTTACTATTATTTTGATATGCTGACAGACACAGTCTCCTAATTCTATTATCTGTTCCATACTTCTCCATCTCATCCCACAAAGCATCATGTCCTACTGAATCAAATGTCTTGCTATATCACCTACCATAAGTTTCACATCCTCCCGTTTACTTCTTAATATCATCCACAATTTCTCCCACAACCAGTAGCAATTTTTGATATCCCTTCTGTTTTATACAAAATATACTTTCTTCCATAATATCACCCATCCTTCCTTCCATTCTTCTCTGTGTTATTTCCATAAAAATGATATAATCTGTGTGATTTAGTGTGACGAGTCTCTCTTTTTTTCTTTCATTCTTCTCATCTCTCTCGCATATAAATTTTAATATCCCACTACATAACTTTTCATAAACTCTTCTTTCAACCATTCATTTATTACAATCACAAAATGTCTTTGCCTATCTACTAATTTATTGTACATTCCATGGCTATAGCATCTGAACCTGCTACTGATTCAAGATTAAATTTTCTAAGTACTTCATCAGTTCACTAACATTGATTTATTTTTCAAATTTTCCCTAACTCATTCTGGATTTTTTTATTTTCCATTCTTTCTTTTTACTCCTATACATATTTTGCATGTGCTGTCCTGCGATACTCATAATATGCTCTTGTGTTCTTTTTACATCTTCTTCTACATTTTTGTTTCCCTCATTATACTAATATCCTCCTTTACTATTTTAACCAAATATGCAGATACCTCCTTCCTTCCCCCTTGTAAATAATATTTCTGCCTAAACAGTAAAACCTTGTTTTTTTCTCGATTTCTTTTATATATTTCTTTTTCCATATCATAATACTGTCTTGCACTAGTCTCTAAATTTTTAATATATTTCTAAACATTTTTCTATCCCTCACTTTCTCTTCCTTTCTTACATCAACCTGCCATTGGAAAAAAAAACACTTTTTTATACTTCTTTTTTAAATTCATTCCACCATTCAGACCAGTTTTTATAGAAGTTCTTCATGGTTGTATGATCCGTCCATAAGTGCAATACTTCTCACTTTCTAATTTTATCCCATCAGTTCTCATTTATTCTTTTTAGTTCCTTTCCTGGTTTAATCAGTTCTCTTTCTTCCATCTCTCCATCCATTTTGCTTAATGATCTGAAAGCCCTGTCACAACTGTATCACCGTTTGGTAGCCCCAAACCACCTAACAATGCAAAATAACCAATTTCAGATCCATTTTATAAGTCCATTGAGTTTTGTCCCACACAGTTAAATAACTATGTTTTATTTCTTTCTGCATTTTTCCATATTTCCTTTCTTTTGCCATTTTATCCTTAAATCACAATTAAATCCCTTGCAATTATAATTTTTTACATCCTTCCCTTTTCCATTTCCCTTTAAAGCACAATTAAATCCCTTGCAATTATAATTTTTATATCTTTCTTTTTCTTTTTCCATTTTCCCTTAAATCACAATGAAATCCATTGCAGTTATACTTTTCATGTTAACCACTACATAGTCTAATATTGGATTAAACATATTCGCTTATCTTGCAAATTATATATGTATATAATGCTATAGTTTCTGTAAACATACCCACCTCACATTCACAAGAGTTAACCTTCCCATCCTTACCAACATTGCAGTCACTATTTTCACATTTTTTAATGCACAAAACGTTCATATTCTAAGTGCTATTTTATATGTCCAACCCCTCCCCCATTTTTTCTGCTTGCGTCTTTCTTCACTTGTCAGGAATCTTGCATTATCTAACAGAATAACATCACATTTAGTGCACCATTTCTAGTATCCCTGTCCTTCTTGCAGTGTTAATTATACTGTTTAGATTTACTGAAAGCTCTGTAAAATTGTTGCTTTCCCTTCTTTTTAAGTTTAGGGGAAATATTTTTAAAATTTTGTTTTTTTATTATCAGTCTTTCTCCAATTGAATATTTTTCTTGTGTTTATGTACAAACAATCCTTGATCCTTAGAACTGGATTTTCCCTGGTTAGAATTTCAAAAAACATATTAGTATCAATCCCTTCTCCTGACCTCTCTTCCTGCATGCACTCTCTGCCCTCATTTCCCCATATATATTTTTTTCGTCTTATACAGTTTCTTCTTCACCTAGTTCACTCCCTCCCCAGACTCTTGTTCTCCTTCCTTGTATATGTTTTCTACAGTTTCCTCTTTTTGCATTATGTTCTGTTTACTCTTGTTAATCCATCCAAAAATGTCCCTTTTTTACACAACATGCGCTCGGGCACACACCTTCTTGCTGTATGTCCTTTCTCCCCACACTGGTTACATTGTACCTTGTCACACTCATTAATTGACAAACGTCCCTACAAAAGAAACATGATTTAGGATGGTCAGCATACCTTAACGTACATCTATGACCAGACATAAAAATAAGAGTTGGCATGTGTTTTACCATGTTTTTTTTTCCACATTTCAAAACAGCTTCCAACCTCTATCTTCTATGCCATAAGTTTTTCTCATCTCCAACTTTTCACAATATTATCGATAGTTTCACACAGACCCTGCATGCATTTTTAACACTGTCATCTTCCAGTTCATCAGTTCTAAACTGCAAATTAACATTTTTTAAACATTTAAGTTACTACCAGAAAAAAAATAATTGTTCCATAGATAAATGTCCTTAGTTTTGTTACAAAGTTTCAGTTTATTGTTACTTTCCTCTTTTATTTTTGGTCACGACTGCCTAAGTTTTAACTGCTGCATTCTCTGCTGCCACATCACCAGGTTCCTTTTCTACATTATCATCCTCACAGCACCTGGTTCTTTTGAGCTTTTTTTTAAAGTTGTTTCAGGTTTCGACTTTCTGTTACTTAAGAAGTTAACTTGTGAGTGTTTCTGCCATTTCATACTGAGCTAATCGGAGGAAGGGCACTGAGCAAACCCTGATCTGCGATATATAACATTAAGTATCCTGTGTTTTTGCTTATTTTTACGAGTTATTTATAGCACTTTTATTGTCTGCTGCATACTTTTCTAGCTAGTTTCACTGTGTACGAAGTATTTGTTGGCTTATAATAATAAAAAGAGAGTGAATGATTGTATGTGTGCTCTTACACTGATGTCGTTGGTGTAGAGAGGTCATGTGATCACGTACTTTACAATAAAAGTAGGAAGCAAGGGTTGTTCCACTCTTCCATTTTTAACCAGATTGGTTGCCTTCACATGTGTTTATTTTTCCTCCATAAATGTATGTTTTAATCCGGTTTTCCTGCCCTTAAGATGACAGTGCCAACAGGTTATGGGCCCAGGAGGGAAGGAGGAAGCCGATGGCATAGACTATGTTTTGATGGAGATGAAAAGAATTACGAGTTGTGGGAGACAAAGTTTTTGGGACACCTGCACTTGCTGGGACTGAAAGACGCCATTTTATGAAATGTGCAGCAGGACGCAGAGGATGATGAAAATGAGGAGGAAGGCGACGCTGAGAAAAATGAGGAGGTCTGTGCAGAACTAATACAGTTCCTAGACGACAAAAGTTTGTCCTTGTCATGAGAGAAGCTGCAGATGACGGTAGAGAAGTGCTTCAGATCCTGAGAGACCACTATGCTGGACAAGGGAAACCACAGATAATTAGCCTATACACTGAATTAACAAGCCTCCAGAAGGCTGCCAGTGAAAGTGTCACAGACTATATTATTCAGGCTGAAACGGCCATTATGGCACTTAGAAATGCTGGGGAGAAGCTCAGTGATGGATTACTAATTGCAATGATTCTGAAAGGATTGCCTGAAACTTTCAAACCATTTGCAGTCCACATCACGCAAGATGATGATAAGTTGAGCTTTGGTGAGTTCAAAACAAAGTTGAGAAGCTATATACATAATGAAAATTTAGTGTCAACGTAAGTAATGATAATGTGATGAAAGCGAGTGACCTTGGAGAAAGAGTAAAAGCAGAGATTACATGCTATAGCTGTGGCCAAAAGGGACACAAGGCATGAGAATGCCGGAGACAATATAAAGGACAGAGACAGTGGTGTAGTCTATGCAAAAACTCCAGCCACAAGGACAGTAACTGCAGATGAAAGAAGAAAGATAATGTGAAACAAGCAACTGACGTGGATGATCACACATTTGTCTTCAGAATGAATGAACATCAGATCCGTGGATTAAAACAGAAAGGAATAATGGTGGACATGTCACACATAATTAATGACCTGAAAAAATTTAAATACTTTGATGCAACTTTCCAACCGGAGGAGCACATTGTGGAATTGGCTGATGGGACTAGAACCTGTGGTGTCACGCAGAAGAGAGATAATGTGGAGGTATGGGTGCTGAACACAGAGGGACGCAAAGTAAAGGTGGTTATGACTCTGGCACTGTACATCACGAGGTATCCACAAAGCATCTTTTCTGTTAAGGCAGCAATGTCCAAAGGAGCCTCAATCAACTTTAAATAAGGATGGGACCAACTCATCTATACAAACGGCACCAGGTTTGACATAATTGAGTGTGATAGACTCTATTATTTAGACACATATAAAAACGGCACTAGGTTTGACATAATTGAGTGTGATCAACTCTATTATTTAGACACATATGATGAAGAAAACGATAGTGAGACACATCATGATGCATCTCAGAGCTGTCAGGACATTCAAGCATGGCATAAAATGCTTGGTCACTGTAATTTTGAAGATGTGTCAAAATTAGAAAAGGTGGTAAAAGGAATGAAAATTTAAGGAATCGTTGAGAGATCTAACCTAGATTGTGAAACCTGTATGCAAGGGAAATTTGTTCAGAGCAGAAACAGAGAACCAGATGCAAGAGCAAAAACTGTGTTTGAACTAGTCCACACTGATTTGGCCGGCCCAGTTGAGCCAGTAGCAAAAGATGGATTTAAGTACACTTTAGCATTTACTGATGACTACTCAGGTGTAATATCTGTCTACTTTCTGAAAGATAAGGGTGACGCAGTCAAAGCGACTGAAAAGTTCATTGCAGATGCAGCCCCTTATGGGAGGGTAAAGTGCATCAAATCATATAATGGCACTGAGTTCATGTCAAAAGATTTTCAGTCACTACTGAGTAAAAATGCTATAAGACATGAAACATCAGCACCTTACTCACCCCATCAGAATGGGACAGCGGAGAGAAACTGGAGAACACTGTTCGAAATGGCAAGGTGTATGTTTATAGAGAGTGAACTACCTAAAGAACTTTGGACATATGGAGTAATGACTGCTGCTTTTATTCACAACAGATGTTATAACAGGCATGTGGGACAGACTCCATTCTTCATGCTAACAGGAAAGAAACCTGATCTTTCAAGGATGAAGGAATTTGGATCAGTGTGCTATGAATACAGACAAGATAGAAAGAAGTTAGACTCAAGATGTGATAAGGGAATCTTTGTTGGATATGTTAAAAACAGCCCATCATATCTGGTCTATTATCCAGACACTGGAAGGGTCCTTAAACATAGGTTAGTCAAGTTCATTACTAAGAATGTAGCAGAACGCCAGATTCAGACAGACCCAGAAGTGATGGATGAAGATTTTAATACCAGAAGAAGTGTGCATGTTAAGTCAGAATCAAAAGCTGACAGTCAAATCACAAAAGAAATACAAGTAAATCACACTGAATCTACAATAGATGATGAAGACACAAAAATAAGACAGGAAGAGAAAAAGCAGGATACACACTACTCCAAAAGAGAGAGAAAACCACCTACATACTTAAAGAACTATGAGTGTAAAGTTGAAAATGACGATTATGTGACAGTTAGTGTTGACTATTGTTACCGACTAATATGCAACACACCACAGAGCTTTAAAGAGGCCATGATTTCGTCTAACTTGGAGAAGTGGGTCAAAGCTATGAAGGAGGAACTGCGGTCTTTAAAGGAAAACAACACATTCACACTCACCACACTGCCAGAAGATAAAAATGCAGGGGGAGGGGGGTTAGGTGGGTTTTCACTGTAAAAGACAATGCAGATAATACTGAGACTTACAAAACCAGACATGTGGCTAAAGGCTACAATCAAGTTGCTGGTATAGACTATAATGAAACATTTGAACCAACTGCAAGTATGACATCTGTACAAAGTCTAATGCAGATGGCAGATCAGTATGACTTAGAGTTGCACCAGATGGATGTACAAACGGCCTATTTACATGCTCCTATTGACTGTGAGGTGTATATGGAGCAACCTGAAGGCTTTGAAAAGAAATCAAATAATGATGAAAAATGGATTTGTAAACTGAATAAGTCATTGTATGGATTGAAATAATCAGGATGTAACTGGAAAAAATGTTGCACAATTATCTTTGTAAAAATGGTTTCGTCTAAAACCCGGCAGACCACTGTGTGTACACTAGACAGGCTGAAAATGAGAAAACGGTCCTAATTATATGGGTTGATGATCTCATTATTGCAGCTAGTGACAATGAATCACTGAACGATGTAAAAGAAATGCTCCAAGCTAAATTTAAAATGAAAGATCTGGGAAAGCTAAGACATTTTCTAGGCATTGACTTTACCCAGAATAGTGGTGAAGTAAAGATGAACCAAAAGAGGTACATCACAAAATTTCTCGAGAGATTTGGTATGTCTAATTGTAAAGTAAGAAGTACTCCTTCTGAACAAAAAACAAACTTCGAATGTGACAGTGAATCTACTGACCCAAGAAAATATTGTGAGCTTGTGGGTAGTTTGATATATGTTATGACATGCACAAGACCTGATCTTAGCTGGATTGTTAAGTAAACTTTCACAATATTTGTCACAACTGAATGAGTCTCATTTAACAATAGCCAAACATGTGCTAAGGTACTTAAAAGGTACATTGGACAGAGAGCTTGTGTTACAAGAAAGTGAAGAGGAACTTCAGCTTGTAGCATACAGTGATGCAGATTGGGCAACAGATCAAAATGATAGGCATAGTATAACAGGTTATTGTTTTAGTCTTAATGGAGGCGGGCCTATTATTTCATGGAAATCAAAGAAGCAACAAACGGCAGCTTTATCTACATGTGAGGCCGAGTGCATGACATTGGCAGCAACAACACAGGAGAGTTTGTACCTTGTGCAGCTGTTGAGTGGAATGGATGGAGAGTGCAAGTGTGTGCCAGTAACAATATTTGAGGACAATCAAGGAGCAATCGCTTTGTCAAAGAATCCAGTAAGCCGTCAGAGATGTAAACATGTTGACATTAAGTATCATTTTGTTAGATCAGCACTTAATGATGACAAAATAAGCATTGAATATTGCCCAACAGACATGGTTGCAGATATCTTTAATAAACCTGCTACGAAATTGAAGATTGAAAGGTTCATGTATTACGTATTTGGAATGTAAAAGAGAGTGAATGATTGTATGTGTGCTCTTGCACTGAGGTCATTGATGAAGAGAGGTCAAAAAAGGTCATGTGATCATGTACTTTACAATAAAACAAGGAAGCAAGGGTTGTTCCCCTCTTCCGTTTTTAACCAGATTGATTGCCTTCACGTGTGTTTATTTTTCCTCCATAAATGTATGTTTAGTCCAGCTTTCCTGCCCTTAAGATGATAGCGCCAACAGTATTAACTGGAAATTTTCTATATTTGTTAAGCACCTGTTTGGGTTTGTTTGTTCTGATTTCCTGCCAAGGAGTGTATCGTATAACTTATTTGTTTGTAGTTAAAAGCATTATCTAGAGTCTCCTTGCTACTTTATCTGTTTAAAACTTTCCTTTAAAGGCTCACTGCTGCTTTTCTGCTGTGATAAACATTTCTGCAGTTTTTTTCTACTTAAGTAGTGTGGGTAGTTGTAGCATTGTCCATATTCAGGCTTGTGTTTTGGGCCTAGTTGTTTGTTTGTAGAGGCTGTGTGTCTGAGCACATGTTCCAGGCCATCTTAGTTTAGCCAAAACCATTCTTACATTTCAGTGAGAGGGGAGTGTTTATGGTCATTGGCTGATTGGGATTACCTGGACTATGGCTTGGAGTAAACACCTCATTGGTTCTTTTGAGTTTTTTTTTAAATTGTTTCAGGTTTCAACATTCTGTTGCTCAAGAAGTTAACTTGTGAGTGTTTCTGCCATTTCACACTGAGCTAATTGGAGGAAGGGCACTGAGCAAACCCTGATCTGCGATATATAACATTAAATATCCTGTTTTTTGCTTATTTTTACGAGCTATTTATAGCACTTCTATTGTCTGATACATACTTTTCTAGCTAGTTTCACTGTGTGTGAGGTATTAACTGGAAATTTTCTACATTTGTTAAGCACCTGTTTGGGTTTGTTTGTTCTGATTTTTGCCTCCCACCCTCCCTCTCTTGGTATCTTGTTCTTATACTTGGTGGCTTTGCAGTTGCCCGCCCCTACTGTAAATTTGATCTGGGACACTCCTCCCAGTTTAGTGTCATTACCTCATTCTACCTAATACAGGGAGAACATTTGAGAAGGTCAACCCACTTAGTTCTTAACCTTCTGCTCCTCCTTACTCCCTTTCCACTTTACAAAAAAAATGTCTAAGCTTGTTTCCTGCCTTTCTTGTAAGTAGTCTAGTCCAGATACAGATTTGCTGTATCCAGGACTGTTTGTAAGCTTCTGAGCCCCCACCGTTTAGCTAGGGTTAAATTATTCCCGACATCATAAAGTCTGCTCTTCAAATTTTCCCTTAGAATTAGCCAGTTATTTAGTTTTAGCACTCAGATCTGTTTTTTTGAGCTCAGCACTTGTTCAGAACTCATTGTAAGCACTAAATAAGCTACAAATTACTACAGCACTCAACTTTCCTCACTTGTCTAGAGGAAAACAGGTTTTAGTACTTAATAAATAAGCACCTATCCAGGCATGTCTAAGCTCCTGGTGTTTTCTAATGATGAATCTGGGCATCTTGGGGCAATGCAGCAATTGCCTCATGTAAACAGACAACCCTCTCCTCCTACCACCCAAAACTACAACATGCGAGAGATGCACTTATATAGCCAAACTGGAAGCAAAGCTCCCTTCACCCAAGACTGGACTAGACAGTCAAGAGGAGAGGGTAAACACTTGCACCACACCACACTCACCACATAGTCCCTCAAAACCTACACTACCAAAACACACACATAGAAACATAAAACACACACCTACAGTCACAGGGGCTTTCAAAAGAAATCTGCCCAAGCAACAGGGACCTCCAAAGCAGAAACGCAAGCAGCCTCCACCCCCCAACACAACCCAAATGACACATAGCCCACAAACTCAGTGTGCCACTCAACCACAGCCCATAAGGCATAACAGCGTACCCAACACTCTAATCATAGGTGACTCTATAGTCAGGCACACTGATGTTCCACTCACCAGGCTAAACAAGGAGAAAGTTACTGTCAGCTGCCTGTTGGGTGCCAAGATCCACTGCATAACACATGCACTCAGGTCACTCCACAAGAAGTATAAATATGACTCTGTCATTTTCCATGTTGGTGTGAATGACTTGAGATGTACCTCCCTGGACTACATGAAAAGAGACATGAAGGAGCTGTCCGATCTTGTAGCCCAGTCAGGTATGACCCTAACCCTGAGTAGCATCCTGCCATCACACAGAATGATACCACAGTACAAGGACAAAATGACTGACTTCAACAATTGGCTAAACTACTGGTGTCATTCTAAGGGGATCCAGTATCTGTCTGCCTGGGATGACATGATTGACAGACCACAATGCTTTGCCAGAGATGGACTGCACCTGTCTCCCTTGGGATTCCGGATACTGGCTAAGGCTCTTGCCACCCCTATAGTGCCTTTTTTTAGGCAAGGTTCAAGTGAAAAACTCACCACCGTAACAGGTACAATCAAGCAAAATCTGAGGGTAATGCTACTCAATGCTAGAAGTCTAAACCTCAAAATGCACTCACTCAGGCACTCCTTAAAATGGAGAACATTGACATCTGTGCAGTGACAGAGACCTGGATCAAGGCTCCAGAGAGCACCCATGCATTACCAGGTTATAATTCATACCACACCTTTCGGCCACCTAACCTGGACCAAAACACTAAAGGCGGAGGCGTGTCCATATTAGTTAAGGATATCCACACCTTCAGGCTAGTTGCTCAGCAGCATCCGAGATTATCCAAGTGCAACTAACTCTGGGCAAGACCGCAATCCAAATTGTAGCTTGCTACAGATCCCCACCATGCCCCAGGATTCCCATTCCTCATTTCTTGATACACTGGAAAATATTAGGGTACAACCTAACACCCTAATAATGGGTAATTTCAACTACCCCACCATTAACTGGGAAAACTACTCATACACTACTCATACACCAACTCTTTTGCTCAATGTTTTCTGGAATTCATATATTCCCACGCCTTGGATCAGCTTATCCACACCCACACCAGGGGCAGCAAAATCCTAGACCTGGTCATTACCAACATGGGCAACCGGTGTTCCACACCAGAGGTCAATTCCTTGTTGGTCAGATCTGACCACAAGCTAATCACCCTAGACATCCACATCCCACCCCCACCCCCCATTAGGGAAACCACCATAAAAATTTCTCCAAAGCCAACTTCACGCTTCTTAAGACAGAAGTGGCAAACTTCACAACACCCATGCAGATGGACAATACAGTTACGACTACTGAATCCTACACAAATGCACTTTATAAGCACTTACACGAGTGCATGGATCATGCAATCCCTAAAGAACCGAGATGCTATCCTCCAAAAAAAGGAAGCCAATCTGGTGGTCCCCTGCCATAAACAAACTCTACAACAGAAGAAAGAAACTATTGCAAAAAAGAGTAAAATCCCATGACTGGAGGAACTCCCTGGTCAGCCTCAGTAAAAAGCTGAGATCCCTCATAAAATCCTCCAAAGCTAGTTACAAAAACAAAATCACCACTGATTCGAAAGACAACCACAAAGCATTTTATAGCTATGTCAAGAATCTCAATGGCAACACTCAGATCTGCTCTGAGTTACAGCACAATGGCACTAAATATACAGAACCAACTGATATTGCCAACATCCTGGCAGATAGGTTCAGTGCTAATGTTACCCCCCTCTCACCCCCTAAAGGGCCCATCTCTATACTGGAAGAATGCAAGGCTCCTGTAATCTTGGCTGCACAGGTAAAAACCACACTCTCCAAAGCCAAGAACACAGCATCCATGGGACCTGACAACATCCCAGGCTGCATTCTACATGAACTACAGAATAAACTGGCACCCCACCTAAGTACCATGTTCAATCATAGCCTTTCTTCAGGCTTTGTGCCCACTGAATGGCGCACAGTGATGGTTTTCCCACTCCACAAAGGGGGAGCCATCACGGACCCTGGGAACTACTGCCCATTTAGACTGACGAGCCTGGTCTGCAAGGCTATAGAACATATCATTGTGGAACTTATAAACAATGAGATTGGTAATCTCCAAACTCTGGACCCCACCCAGTTCAGGTTTGTAAAAGGCAGATCATGTCTCCTAAACCTGATAGACTTCTTTGAAGCGGTTACCAAAGCCGTAGATGAGGGTAAGGTGTTTCACGCAGCCTATCTAGATCTCGCCAAGGCTTTCGACACCATCCCCCACTCTGGAATTATAGATAAATGCACTAAACTAGATATAAATCCCTATGTCACACGATGGGCTGCCAACTGGCTCACTGACAGAACCCACACTGTGAAAGTAGCAGACTCCAAATCAGACTTCAGACCAGTGACAAGTAGAGTACCACAGGGTTCAGTCCTGGGTCCTCTCCTGTTTGGTATCTACTTCTTAGAAGTACAGGCTAATACAGAAGGTCTTTGGCTAACAAAGTTCACAGATGACTGCAAACTAGGAGCCATAATCAAAATTCCTAATGATGTGGACATCCTACAAAAGGGCCTCACTGAGACAGATGCCTGGTGTCAAAGCCATGGCCTCAAGCTCAATGCAAAAAAGTGCATTGTCATCCCTTTTGGTAAAACCTCTGTACCCATGAACTACCACATAGGTGGTAGTCTACTTACACCAAAAGTGTGATAAGAAACCTTGGGACAAAGCTGAACAGTAGTCAATCCTTTGATAATCACATCACCACAGTAGTCAGAAAATCCTTCTATGTGGCACACCTCATCACAAAAGGTTTCTCATCCAGGAAAAAATAAGTCATTGTTCCCCTCTACTCATCACTCATTAGACCCCTTATAGAGTACAATGCCCCTTTTGGTATGTACCTCACAAGACATCTACAACAACTAGAAAGGCTGCAGAAATACCTCACAAAGAAGATTACCAGCCTCAAGCAGATGTCCTATGCAGACCGTCTCAAAAAACTCCAGCTTTACTCCATTGCATATCGCCTACTCAGAGGCAATCTCTGCCTAACATACAAAGCTATGTCAAACCCAGGGCTGTTGGACATGCTCCACTTAAAGAAATCCCAATCCCTCCGAGCTACATGCTCTAGGGAACTAAACCTTGTTACCACAATAAACAGAACATGCTGGAGAGATAGATTCCTGTCCCATAGACTTCCCATACTCTGGAACAAACTACCTATCTATATCAAACAAAGCCCCTCATTAGCACTCTTCAAGAAAAATCTTGATGATTGGATGGGAGATAGGAAATTCACCCCGGGGATCACTTCTGTGGCTTTGCTCAACAAGGGCACAGGAAAATAATTTACTTGGGTGGCGAAAGCCAGGGTACCTTTTTGGCTAGGCTTATATAGGCCCTAGGGCCAATAGCCTAGTACCTATCTATGGCCCTATGAACTTCTGAAAATGTTATCTGCCATCTTATCCCATGAAGCAGAACTGTCACCCGGATCATCCTGCTGGATTATTTTTAACAGAATCTGTTGGACTTTTTTCAACAAGACACTAAGGTATTACGCACAGGTAAACTGGTTTACATGGCATACCTGGATCTTGCCAAAACTTTCCATATCATTCCATACCTGTGCAGTTACTGAGACATGGTTTAAAGCAATGCAGAGTACCTAGCAGTGCAAGGTTTCAGTGTCTTCTACACTTTTCAATCAGTAGCTACACAGACAGGAGTCGGTGTTTCAATATACATCAATAACAAGCATACCAGTGTGTGTGTGTGTGGGGGGGGGGGGCAGTATGACATTCTGGAGTTCCTCCATGTGCAGATCAACATAGATAACATCACATACCATATCTTAGCCAGCTATAGATCATCCTCGGTGTCCCAAGAAGCTTAAAATGCATATTTGGCTCTACTGGAGACACCTACTATCCAACCTAACACCCTACTCATGGGAGACTTTAATTACCTCACTATAGACTGGGAATCCTGTGTGACCTCAAATCTACAGGCACAGAGATTCCTGGACTTCATAAATTTAAACACCCTTGGCCAGACAGTGAATACACCCATTAGAGGCTCCAACATATGGAACCTCATGCTCACAAATATGGGAAAATGCTAAAATCCCTCCCCCATCTCTTGGACTCCCTAATAAAGTCTGACTATAAAGCTGTCTTCTTTGAAATCAAAATCAACTCTGTAATTCCATTAAAGCTTGTAACAGTTAGGAACTATTTTTATTAAGTGATGGTTTGTCAAAATGCAATGGCTCTCCAAACCCTGAGAACACTGAAGCCTATGCTGAATTTATCTCAGAAACTTTGTAGCACAGAGGCTGTTGTGTCTACTAGAAGTAAGCCCAGGGCTAGCCCCAGAAACAAACCACCCTGGTGGCATCCCAGATTAAACAGAATATACAACAAAAGAAAAAAATATGGCAAAAATCTGTAAGTGTAATTCTTATAAAGACAAAAACTCTTTTATCAAACTAAATAGGCAACTAAGAGGGCTAATTATGTCAAGCAAAGCCAGCCTGGAGGTTAATTCAGCCTCCCAGGTGTAAGATGACCATAAGGCTTTCTAAAGCTATGCAAGAAACCTCAAGAGCAGCACACAGCAGTGTAATGAACTGATGGTTACCGGTGCCACATTCACAGAGCATGGTGGTATAGGCACCACACAGCAGTGTAATGACCTGATGGTTAATGGTGCAACATTCACAGAGCATGGTGGTATAGGCAGCACACAGCAGTGTAATGAACTGATGGTTAATGGTGCCACATTCACAGAGCATAGTGGTATAGGCACCACACAGCAGTGTAATGAACTGATGGTTAACGGTGTCACATTCACAGAGCATGGTGGTATAGGCAGCACACATCAGTGTAATGAACTGATGGTTAACGGTGCCACATTCACAGAGCATGGTGGTATAGGCAGCACACAGCAGTGTAATGAACTGATGGTTAATGGTGCCACATTCACAGAGCATGGTGGTATAGGCAGCACACAGCAATGTAATTAACTGATGGTTAATGGTGCCACATTCACAGAGCATGGTGGTATAGGCAGCACACAGCAGTGTAATGAACTGATGGTTAATGGTGCCACATTCACAGAGCATGGTGGTATAGGCAGCACACAGCAGTGTAATGAACTGATGGTTAATGGTGCCACATTCACAGAGCATGGTGGTATAGGCAGCACACAGCAATGTAATTAACTGATGGTTAATGGTGCCACATTCACAGAGCATGGTGGTATAGGCAGCACACAGCAGTGTAATGAAATGATGGTTAATGGTGCCACATTCACAGAGCATGGTGGTATAGGCAGCACACAGCAACGTAATTAACTGATGGTTAATGGTGCCACATTCACAGAGCATGGTGGTATAGGCAGCACACAGCAGTGTAATGAAATGATGGTTAATGGTGCCACATTCACAGAGCATGGTGGTATAGGCAGCACACAGCAGTGTAATGAACTGATGGTTACTGGTGCCACATTCACAGAGCATGGCGGTATAGTGAACCTGTTAGCAGTCAAACTCACTTCTGACTTTATCCCCCAGCATCCTCAACCATCACACAAATAATACTCTCAAACATAACTTCTCCAACTATAACCAGGGAGCATGCATTAGCTACACTCTCCAAAGCCAAGCACATGTCCTCAATGGGTCCTGATAACATCCCAGGATGCCTTCTGTGCAGTCTAAAATATTACTTACCAGAGCCCCTGGAGGCATTATTTAACTACAGTCTTAAAACGGGCTTTTTTCCATATGAATGGAGGACTGCAATGGTCATCCCCCTTCATAAGGGAGGACCTTCAACGGATCCTGGAAACTACAGAGCCATTAGTCTGATTAGATTTATTTGCAAAGCCATAGAAAGAATTATCATGGAAACTATCAACAAGGACATAGGAGACCGCCAGACAATGGATTTGTCAAAGGAAAGCCATGCTTACTGAACCTGGTAGATTTCTTTGAAAAGGTCACTAAGGCAATGGATGAAGGGGAAAATGGTGTATACTGCCTACCTAAATCTAGCTAAAGCATTTGATACAATACCCCACATGGTCATTATCAGCAAACTTATGGAACTAGCTAGCTGGCTCACTGATAGGACCCAGGAGGATAGAATTAGTGAGACCACTTCCACAAAGAGGCCATTCACCACTGGAGTCCCCCAGAGTACTCTGCTAGTCTCACTCCTTTTTGGCATCTACCTTTTGGATGTCAAAGCCAATGTTAAAGGCCTCTGGCTAAAATAGTTCACAGATGATTGCAAACCAGGAGAACTCATGGAATTCCCCCAAGATGAGAATACCCTTTAGGAAGGTCTAACACAGACAAGCAATGGCTTAAAACTCAATGCTAAGAAATGCATTATTGTACCTTTTGTTACGTTGGCCACCCCAGATAATTATGCCATCAATAAAACACTGCTAAAAGTGGATTCACTACTTAGGGATGTTGGAACTCATATAGAAAGTAATCTAGCCTCCAACCAACATGTGTCCAAGGTAGTATGAAAATCCTTCTATGTTGCTCAACTTATGAGGAAGGGCATGGTGTCTAGGTCCAGAGAGATCAACATGTCACTGTACTCAGCCCTCATCAGATGCATCATAGAATATAATGCCCCACTCATTATATATCTGACCAGACACATGCAGCAGCTGGGAGGTCCACAAAGATTCCTTAAAAAAAGAATAAAGGCAGTAAACAAAATGTCCTACACTGTTTGCCTTAAAGCCCTGCCTTTTTACTCAGCATCATACAGACTTCTGATAGGTTTTCTTTGCCTGGCATACAAGGCATCCCTGGACTTTCTTTTGATGAACCTTTTGCACATCCACAAAACAAACAGCATCAGAACTACTCGATTAAATTGTCTAAATTTTGCTTGTGACATAAATAGGACATGGAGAGATGTTTATGTTTCTCAGAGAATTGCAGTTCTCTGGAACAGGCTCTCCAATCTATATGAAGCACAGTTCCTCTCTATCCCAAGTTAAGCACAACTCGGGCCAATGGATGGGAAATCAGAAATTCAGCATGGTCTGGCACCTATGCCTCTGATGGACAGAAACAGTCAGTAAATCACCCCTATATAAATCAAATTTGTGGTTCACATTTGGGATGCATGGTTAAGCTTATAAGGGCCCTACTGGTTGTTGGACTAGTATACACCTATGAACCTATGAATCTATGATAAGCTAATCAAATTAAACATAAACCCCTAGGTTATCCACTGGATAGCAAACTGGCTCATTGACAAAACTCCATTTGTTAGTGTTACAGACACACTCTCAGCTAAAAGAGTAGTTACCAACAATGTCCCCCAGGGATTTGTCCTGGACCACTCCTCTTTGATAGCTACTTGTCTGACATTAAAGCAGGCACTAAAGATCAGTACCTGATGAAGTTTGCTAATGACTGTAAACTTTGAGCTGTCATAAATAAGAGAGAAAATTCAAAGCGAACTGGACAACCAGGAAAAAGTAACATTTTATTTGAGCACTTTCGTCAGTTTTTAACTATGACTTCTTCAGAGTAAAATCAAGTTACACTAAGAGTCTTATGTAACCAGTGCAATAAATCAATTAAAATAACACTTGTAGAATGTACATCCACTTTTAAAGGTACAGGCTCCCTTAATGCATTTTGCTAGCAAGTCATGTAAATTTTGACCATAGGTGTTATATCTCTTTATATATATTTTCAAAACCAAAAAATAAATAAAATCAATAACATTCTTGTCATGGTTGTAAGAGACATTAAATATTTAAATACAGAAGTCTGCTTTTAATTTTAAAAAACTGCTAAGTGAGACCATATCATTAAGCCCTGGGCTAGTGGTGGCATTGACCCTCAATTGCCATAATAGTTCTTTATACTCCAGCATATGGTCAATAGGGCCACCCCTTTCATCTATGATGATCTGTTCAAGAACTATAAACTTGAAATAGTGACCTGGGTGAAGTTTAATATGTTTGGCTAATGCATTTGTGATGTTACATTTGTCTATATCATAAACATGTTGGTAAATACGAGTTCTAAAAGCATTTTTGTTTTTTCCGATATAGAAGCACGAACAAGTCTGACAAATGCTGGCATAAATGACTTTTTACTAATTGTGTTTCTGAAATAATCTAACCCATCCATATCCTTTGAGTAAAACACTGTCTCCCTCTAGTATGTGCTTACACTGCATGCACTGCCCACATTTTGTCATTTTTCCCAGTCTACCGGTGGTACTAATAGATGGATTTCTTTCAAGAATATTCTTGATGCTGGTGTCCTTTCTTTAAACCACTATGGGGGCTTCACCAACCTTCTGACCTATGCTTTCATCACTGTTAAGGATGAACCAGTTTTTGAAAACAATGTCCGAAATCAGTGGGAACTGTGGAGTATATGTGAGGATGAGCCCATTGTGAAAACAACCAGTAGGGTTGTTACTGTTGTCCAACAATGCACACAATCTGGAAATATCAATTCTTAATAAGGGATAGAAATGTCCCTCTAATCTCTTTTTAGTAACTTCTTCCAACAAAGGTGTAACAAATTATTTCCAATATCCACTTCTTAAAAGCATAATCAATAAAACATCCCTTTCCTTCTGGAAATCTTCCATCCTACTAACCATGCGGGCTAGTCTCACCCCCTGGCCCTTAACTAAGGATCTTTTTTGATGCACAGGGTGCCCACTCTCAAAGTGGAGAAGGAAGTTCGAGTATGTAGGTTTGCGATAGATGGTAGAAAAGAATACGCTATTGATGTAGTCTTTGCTGATTCTGATGTCTAAATAACTAATGGAGTCAGAATTTGTTTCCATAGAGAATTTGAGGAATGTAGTGCTCGAACTGAGGAACAGTAAGAATTCTTGCAACTGGTCACAGTCTCCATCCCAAAAAATGAGGATGTCGTCCAGGTAACGACCATAAAACTTACAATGGGACATCCCTGAAGATGAAAAAACTTGGCACAATTCCCACTGAGTCAGAACAATGTTGGCAAAAACTGATGCACACGCTGCCCCCATAGCTACCCCTGTGGTTTGTTTGAATAAATGGCCTTCGAAACTCAAAAAACTGTTCTCCAACACAAGTTCCATTAATGTCCTTAACGTAAGTATTTTGGTGTGTGAAAACTTGGTCTGTTGACATAAGAAGTCATAAAACATTTCCATGCCTTCTTTGTGGGGGATGACACTAAATAAGTCCTTGACATCAATTGTAGTGAAAATAATGTCATCACTAAAGTATTCCTGTTTGATTTTTTTCAAACAATCCCATGAGTCAATGATGATATGGGAAAAAGATCACAGACAGTTCTTTAACTGGAGGTCGATGTACTTGGCTATAGTTAAAGTCTTGGACCCTTTTGCGTCCACAATAGGTCTTAAAGATGGATGCAAGATGTTCTTGTGAATCTTAGGTATCCCAAATATTGTTGGGATCCTAGGGTTGTTTTGTGTACAATAGTTAAATTCTACCTCTGATATCTGGTCATTCAAAAGTAGATACATAAGAACCATGCCCATATGTCTGTATGCGATGCTAAGTTCGTTACGGGAAATCTGTTGGTTCCCTTCCCCAAATAAATGTCCTAACATGTTTTCTATGTACCTGTCCTGGTCTATGACCACAAGACCACCTCCCTTGTCTGGTTTCATGACTCAAATGGCTTTGTTATTAGATATATTGTCGAGGAGTATGGTTTCCTCTTTAGTTAAATTGTGTAATGGATTTGAATTCCGATTTTTAGAACGTTGTCTAATGTCATTCATACAAATCTTTTGGTACAATTGTATAGTGGGATGTAAAGGAGGGCTGCTTACACTAGCCTTTTTACAAGAGGTAATGGTAGTGTTTCTGTTTGCTTCTCCACCCAAAGTGGCACTAAAATTCAATTTTCTGGTGAAAATCATAATGTCAAGCAAGGTTTTCTCTATGTTAAAATGTTTGGAGGGTACAAAGTTAAAACCTCTTTCAAAGAGATTTGCCCATTCCTTGGTAACTGTGACACTACTTAGGTTGTAAATTTTGAAATAATTTTGGTCATTGACAATAATAACTGCCTCTTCATTGTCAGGCAACATATTGTAGTTTCCAAGTAGATTTATTGCTCAATACAAAAAGGTTTCTCTCTGACGTCTCGGCTGAAAAAGCCTTCAAGGAGTAAAGAAACATCTTAAAAGAGCTTGCCTAAATACTAAAAATTATAACAATAAAATAATTAAACAAACAATTAAATCAACAATCTCCAATTTAACTCTTCATTCAACCCATGTGGGTATAAAGTATTAATCTTGAGAATATATACTGCTTCCTGTTTAAGGAAGAATTTAACTATTGTACACAAAACAACCCCAGGATTCCAACAATATTTGGGATACCTAAGATTCACAAGAACATCTTGCATCCACCTTTAAGACCTATTGTGGACGTAAAAGGGTCCAAGACTTTAACTATAGAAAAGTACATAGACCTCCAGTTAAAGAGCTGTCTGGGATCTTTTTCCCATATCATCAGAGACTCATGGGATTGTTTGAAAAAATCAAACAGGAATACTTCAGTGATGACATTATTTTCACTACAATTGATGTCAAGGACTTATTTAGTGTCATTCCCCACAAAGAAGGCATGGAAATGTTTTATGACTTCTTATGTCAACAGACCAAGTTTTCACACACCAAAATACTTACGTGAAGGACATTAATGGAACTTGTGTTGGAGAACAGTTTTTTGACTTTCGAAGGTCATTTATTCAAACAAACCACAGGGGTAGCTATGGGGACAGCGTGTGCACCAGTTTTTGCCAACATTGTTCTGACTCAGTGGGAATTGTGCCAAGTTTTTTCATCTTCAGGGATGTCCCATTGTAAGTTTTATGGTCGTTGCCTGGATGACATCCTCATTTTTTGGGATGGAGACCGTGACCAGTTGCAAGAATTCTTACTGTTCCTCAGTTCGAGCACTACATTCCTCTAATTCTCTATGGAAATGAATTCTGACTCCATTAGTTATTTAGACATCAGAATCAGCAAAGACTACATCAATAGCGTATTCTTTTCTACCATCTATCGCAAACCTACATACTCGAACTCCCTTCTCCACTTTGAGAATGGGCACCCTGTGCATCAAAAAAGATCCTTAGTTAAAGGCCAGGGGGTGAGATTAGCCTGCATGGTTAGTAGGATGGAAGATTTCCAGAAGGAAAGGGATGTTTTATTGAGTATGCTTTTAAGAAGAGTATATCTGAAAGAATTTGTTACACCTTTGTTGGAAGAAGTAACTAAAAAGATATTAGAGGGACATTTCTATCCCTTATTAAAAATTGATATTACCAGATTGTGTGCACCATTGGAGGACAGTAGCAACCATACTGGTCGTTTTCACAATGGGCTCATCCTCACATATACTCCACAGTTCCCACTGATTCGGGACATTGTTTTCAAAAACTGGTTCATCCTTAATAGTGATGAAAGCATAGGTCAGAACATTGGTGAAGCCCCTGTAGTGTTTTACAGAAAGGAGACCAGCATCAAGAATATTCTTGAAAGAAATCCATGTAGTAGTACCACCAGTAGACTGGGAAAAATGGCAAAATGTGGGCAGTGCACGCAGTGTAAGCACATACTAGAGGAAGACAGGGTTTTACTCAAAGGTTATGGATGGGTTAGATTATTTCAAAAACACAATTGTGGCAGTAAAAAAGTCATTTATGCCAGCATTTGTCAGACTTGTTCGTGCTTCTATATCGGAAAAACCAAAAATGCTTTTAGAACTCGCATTTACCAGCATGTTTATGATATAGACAAATGTAACATCACAAATACACTAGCCAAACATATTAAACTTCACCCAGGTCACTATTTCAAGCTTATAGATCTTGAACAGATCATCATAGACGAAAGGGGTGGCCCTATTGACCATATGCTGGAATATAAAGAACTATTATGGCAACTGAGGGTCAATGCCACCACTAGCCCAGGGCTTAATGATATGGTCTCACTTAGCAGTTTTTTAAAATTAAAAGCAGACTTCTTCATTTAAATATTTAATGTCTCTTACAACCATGACAAGAATGTTATTGATTTTGTTTGTTCTTGGTTTTGAAAAAATATATAAAGAGATATAACATCTATAGTAAAAATTTACATGACTTGCTAGTAAAATGCATTAAGGGAGCCTGTACCTTTAAAAGTGGATGTACATTCTGCAAGTGTTTTTTTTAATTGATTTATTGCACTGGTTACATAAGACTCTGAGTGTAACTTGATTTTACTCTGAAGAAGTCATAGTTAAAAAATTGACGAAAGCGCTCAAATAAAATGTTACTTTTTCCTGGTTGTCCAGTTCGCTTTGAATTTTCTCAGTTTTGCTCCTTTTTGGTTTATATGCTGTCATAAATACCCCAGATGGCCTATGTATTCTCCAGGAGTGCCTAACTTATGCTAAAATGTGGTGTTTGGACCATGACCTTAAAGTAAATGACAACAAATGCAACACTGTATTCTTTGACAAACCTGGATACTCTTGCATCCCCCTGAAAGTCAACTTGGTCATTAGGAACTTGGGCACCTTCACTGACAATGAACTATAATTTGACTATGTTGTGGCCACTTAGAGGAAATCCTTTTATATAGCCAGACTGATCACCAGGGGCATATCTCTTACATCCCAGGAAGTCTTCACCCCCTCTTCCCCTCCCTTATCAGACCAATAATAGAATATAACTCCCCCTTTGGTATGTAATTGACTGAGCATATGTCCCAGCTGAAGAGACTGCAGGATTTCCTTACCAAAAAAAAATCAAGGGCATGTCCTCCTTGATTTCCCTGCCAGCCGTGAAGGATTCTCGCTCTTTTCTATTTCCTGTTGACTATTGTGAGTAGATCTCTGCCTTGTTTACACAGCCTTGAAATATTCTGTCCTCTGTAACCTCCTACAGATCTACAATAAACACCCACTCAATAGACCTAAACTTCCATTGGAGCATATATGTGACGTTGGTGGGATAGACATCTTTCATAGAGAATCCCTCTTTTATGGAAGAGACTGTCTTTAGATGTTAAGCAGTATAGCTCCATGGCCCTTTTAAAACATAAAACGAATGACTGAATGAGCAATCATAACTACACCCCTGATGTGTGACCCTTCTAGCCCTTATGAAAAGGGGCTAAAACTAGGCTGAGGTCTTGGTATGTCTTAGTAAATTAGTGGGATTATTAGCTAAGCTACAAATGGTCCCCTGGATCCATTGGATCAACACCCTAGTTTGAACCTAAGTGTCAGCTAGCTTAATATATTCAAACTGTTCAAATTGACTGTAGAAGAAAAAAAAAACAACAAAACTATATCCATTTATGGAGGAATCAAACATAGGACTTGGGTAAGACACAACAAACTGCACTGGAAACCCTGAAGGTATTAATTGTGATTTTGGAAACAACAGTAGCTTCACTAATATATTAAAACTTTCAGTATTAAAAGTAAAATAGTATATCTCGATATTCGACCATAACACACCTCAATTCCCAAATAATACAACTTTGCCTCTACCCTCAATGTAAACAACAACAACCACCAACGTTTCAGATATTCACAAATTTCAGTTTAAAACAATATCAAGGAAGGAAGTCCACTTGAAAATCTACTGCTTGAAAATCTGCACCAAACAAAGCCCTCGGGTTCCAAAATATTGCACCCCATAACCCTTGAAAGGCATGCATAATTATTCATGAAGCAGTGACATTGCAACTCAATTTTAATTTCTGCCATTATCCCTTCCATTTCAGAACACACACAATCTCACACCCAAAAAACAATTCACTCAACAAATTTCCAGATTTTAGACAACTACAAGTATTGGCCCACTAGCTAATGTCCTAGAAATATTAGTGTGATTGATTCATATGGCAACGCATTCTGCACCAATGGAAAACAGCCTCTATTACCTGTCAGGCAGAGTAGCACCCTTGCTACCTTTAAGGTAACCCTAGATAATTGGATGGGTGGCCTCATATTCTTACTGGGTCAATCTCGTATTATCCTCTTTGAGGCTGGAGGGAACTTTTGAGCATGGATAATTGATTAGGCTTGCAATGATGAGCATGGTAGTTGCTTAGTAATTTTTATGAACCTTTAGTTTGATTGTCCTATGGGCAGTGCCATGCCTTTAACTAATAAATGCATAAGTCACTCTATCGCACTAAACAGTATCTTACTGATAAAGTGAGATTCTCTTTTGCTACTTCTATTTTACTACTTATATTTGACTTTGACTATTTAATTTATGCAGGATCCATGTGTTCCTCAACATGAATTGCACTATAATGGGATTTGTCATTCAGTTTTAGTCCAATCCCAGTTTTATAGAGTAACAGCCACTATTTGAATGACATCACAGAAATGCAGGAAGTACAAAAAAAAGTTCTTATCCCAGGGTTGCATGATTTCAGAGTTAGTATATTTAGTGATGTGCTGTAGGTCTGCTTGCTTTTGGATTCTCATGAAAAGTGATACTGGCCTTCGTTGAATGTTTTTAAGTATTGCATGTATGATAGAAAGTGTCTCATGGAACTGTTATGCATATATTTTATATCAACCTGTCTAGGTATCACTTAAAAAAAACTTCACTGCAGCTATCATAAGGTTACCAAATTTGCATGTGGACTACTTTCCTGGACTTATCACTATGTAACCAGGTGACGCCCGTGCACTGGCCCAGCAATCAAGGAGCCTCAATCCTCACCACTAACACCAGTGAAGGACGTCCATATAGGGAAAGGATAATAAATACGCACACAGTAAAGTACAATTTCCCATAAGAGCACAGAGAGATCACAGTCAGATTAGAGCTGGTTTCTCCCTTTCTCTCCAGATCCCCAATAAGACTCCACACTGGCACAGCTATAGGTTCCAGATCTCAACCTAGTGGCAAGCTAAAACCTCCAGCACCCTCTCTGTCCAACCAGTGCTTTGTGTCCCTGCCCAAGTAGTTGACACACACACACTTTGAGATAAGAGTTTATACAACCACGCAGGCACTCCTCGGGAAGGCTGGCACAGGTTCTCCAGCTGTGCCCCTTTTACCCAGACTATATGGTAAAAATCACTGCCACCACCCAGCTAATATTTATCAGATACTCAAAGGCCCTTATGAAGGGTAAGCAATTATTACTGTGCAATATTATTATCCAAACTGGTAAGTCCAACCAGTCAAGACTTATTTGGAGTGACTTGGTACAGTATCACAACATACATGGAATGTACTCTTAGAGCTTAAATTATCTCTACACAAAACAGCCACAGTTGAAATGTTTAAAAATATTTAATAATAAATAATAAAAAGACAAGATAATACTTCTTACTACACAGTGCTAGTCAAGAGGTCAGAGATCACAGAAAAATACTTAAAATAATACTGTAGAAAAGTTCTGCCATCACAGAAAAACAAACTAGTCTAATCTTTATCTTTCCTAACTATATCTAAGAGAAAACACAGTTCTAAAATCCTACTTACATATAGACAGAGGCAGAGGTCTGGTGAGTTGGATGTTCTCAAGACAAATGCTCTAATGCTCTGATTCTTTCTGTTCTTAAATTGATAACACAGTACCACTGATTCATTTCAGATTACATCATTTCTTTCTGGTTCCCAGGCTAACAGATTCTCAAAAGTTAATAGCCCTTGATCTTGCAGCTGGTCAGGAAGCCAGAACAATAAAAGAAATTATACATGCAAATTCTAGCAATTAACTCTAGTCTCAGGACAATAGCCAGAATTCCTTCATCCAGACATAGCGGCTCCGAGTTTTGACATCAAAGAATTGACTTATTAGCTTTGTTACAGCAGAATGCACTGTTGTTACATTTCACATTTAAGAAAACATGTCTGTGGCTTACATTAATATTTACAAATGACAGAATTATCTACAAAATTCTATCTGGCTAGGCTGACAGCCTTCACCTATCTTCCCAAACCATTAATCATTTTATCCAACCAGACATTGAATATGAGTTTAAGCACATGCATCTTATTCTAGCTCAGACCATAATATGTAAGAACTTGGCCCTCCTTCCATGCAGTTTTGGTAAGGAATATCTCCTAACTTATTCTAAGATATTTGCCTTCTTCTGTGACCCTATTATTGGAGCAGTCACAATTGTGATGACACATGTGCCTTTCATGCTAATAAACTTTGGAATTCTAGTTCTAAAGCTTTAAAAGCTTGACCAACAATGAATAATGTCAAATGTCCACTCAAACCCTCTATACAGTGCTCATTCCTGCCACTGTGGGATCTTCTGATCCCAAATTAATACAGCCATCTTTTGTGGGTCTATGCTCAGCTACATAATTAAAAAAAAAGAAAACCACTAAACACTAAAAGATAAATAGTCAACAGGACAATCAGTGAACTACAAAATCATCGAAAAACAATTACATCAAATGGCCATAGACAGCAAACATCCTACACACAACCAGCCAAGGTGGGGGGCTGCACTTTCCACACCATACCTATAATATATATATATATATATATATATATATATATATATATATATATATATATATATATATATATATATATATATATATATATATATATAAACTCTGAGGTTTTTGGCCAACTATGGCTTTTCAATGTAGTTTTTTCCGATGCTGCTTTAGTTCACTGATTGTCCCATTTACTCTTTTCCTTTCTGTGTTTCACGGCTTTTTTTTTTAATTCGGTAGCCGAACATAGACCTATCCTGTGCTACCTTCCTCTTCATATACCACAAGTCGTGTCTACTACAGCCATCATTTGTTACCTATTTGTCCATATACACACAAAAAGTGACTACCCCGCTACCTACATTTCCATATCCTCCAAAAACTAATACCGCCATCCTCTGCTATCACCCCTCCATGTACCCCTAATAGTATCTAATATAGCCATCCTCTGCTCATCACCTCTCCATATACCATTAACAGTGTCTAATACAGCCATCCCCTGCTACTGATACTTACCTCTTCACATATACCTAACAGTGTCTAATACAACCATCCTCTGCTACCACTTCTCTATGTACCCCTAATAGTGTCTAATAAAACCATCCTCTGCTACTACCACTTTGTGCGCCCCTAATAGTGTCTAATACAGCCATCTTCTGCTACCACCTCTCCATATACCCCTAATAGTGTCTAATACAGCCATCCCCTGCTACTGATACTTACCTCTTCGCATATACCTAACAGTGTCTAATACAACCATCCTCTGCTACCACTTCTCTATGTACCCCTAATAGTGTCTAATACAACCATCCTCTGCTACTACCACTTTGTGCACCCCTAATAGTGTCTAATACAGCCATTCTCTGCTACCACCTCTCCATATACCCCTAATAGTGTCTAATACAGCCATCCCCTGCTACTGATACTTACCTCTACCTCTTCACATATACCTAACAGTGTCTAATACAACCATCCTCTGCTACCACTTCTCTATGTACCCCTAATAGTGTCTAATACAGCCATCCCCTGCTACTGATACTTACCTCTTCACATATACCTAACAGTGTCTAATACAACCATCCTCTGCTACCACTTCTCTATGTACCCCGAATAGTGTCTAATACAACCATCCTCTGCTACCACCACTCCACGTGCCCCTAATACTGTCTAATACAGCCATTCTCTGCTACCTACCTCTCCATATACCATTAACAGTGCCTCATACAGCCATTGACTACTATCTACATCTCCATATACAAATTAGTACTTAATGGTACCACTTACAGTGATCCTGCTGACTTAGTCAACCTGCTAGAAGATAGGTTCAGCACAAACTTCACCTCCCTGTCCCCCACCAAAGGCCCAATCGACATCCCTGATACTTGGCCCACACCTCACATCTCTGTACATCAAGTGTTAAAGGCCCTATCCAAGGCAAAGAACACAGCTTCCATGGGACCTGACAGTATCCCAGGCTGTATTCTTCACCATCTCCAGCAAGAATTAGCTTCACCATTGAGCACCCTGTTCAACCATCACCTAAGTACAGGCTTCATTCCAGAACAGTGGAGAACTGCCATTGCCATCCCCTTGCACAAAGGTGGTGCCACTACTGACCCTGGAAAATTTGGCCCTTTAGTTCAAACAAAAAACGGCTCTCAGTAGCCTCCACTTTAAAACAAATAATTTAATGTAAGCCACACTGTAAACAAACACTGGTACATACTAGTGCTTGTTTACAGTGTGGCTTACATTAAATTATTTGTTTTAAAGCGGGGGCTACTGAGAGATGCTTTTTGTTTCAACTTTGGCCCTTTAGCTTGACAAGTCTGATCTGTAAAGCCATGGACCATATTATTATGATCTGTAAAGCCATGGAGCATATTATTATGGACCTCATAAACAAGGACATAGGCAATCTTCAAGCGTTTGACCTCACCCAGTTTGGCTTCGTCAAGAGAAGATTTTGCCTGTTGAACCTGATTGACTTTTTTGAGGTTATCACCGAGGCCCTGGATGAGGGAAAGTCAGTGCATACAGCTTACCTTGACTCGGCCAAAGCCTTTGGCACAATACCCCACTTGGACATCATCAAAAATCTAACACAACTTGGAGTAAATCCCAGTCTCATCAGATGGGTGGCCAACTGGCTCACCGATATGACCCACAAGGTCAAAATAGGTGCCTCCATCTCTGAAAGCAGACCTTTCACTAGTGGTGCTCCCCAGGGATTTGTCCTTGGACCTCTACTGTTTGTCATCTACTTCTCAGAGGTCCAGGCAAAGACAAAAGGCCTGTGGCTGATCAAGTTTGTGGATGACTGTAAGTTGGGTGCTGTCATTGACTCCCCGAATAATGTTAACATACTACAAGAGGGTCTTACAGCAAACAATGACTGGTGCCAAAGTCATGGCCTTAAATTAAATGCAAAAAACATACCATTTGACAAAAACACTATCCTACTGATTACCACATCAAATGCAACCCCCTAAGCACATAAACTGTGGTGAAAGACCTGGGTACACAGGTTGACAACAATCTCACATTCCACGATCATGTAACAGCAGTGGTCAGAAAAGCCTTTTTCTTGGTTCATCTCATAAGTAAAGGGATTACATCTAGAAAAAAGTAGGTTATTACCTCTCTGTACTCCTCCCTCATTAGGCCAATAATTGAGTACAACGCCCCATTTGGTATGAACCTCTCCAAACACCTGCACCAGCTGGAAACATCACAAAAATACCTCACGAAGAGAATCCATGGTCTTTAACACATGTCCTACGTGGATAGGCTCATATCACTATCACTCTACTCGGTATCATACACATTGCTTAGAGGTGATCTGTGTCTCGCCTACAAGGCAGTCTTGAACCCTGACCTACTAGAGATGCTCCATATCCATAAGTCTAACTTCTTTCGTATTACCCACTCGAAAGGCCTAAATCTAATATGCGACATTAAGAAAACCTGCTGGAGAGGCAGGTTTGTCTCCCAGAAGCTGCCCCATCTCTGGAATACACTTTCCATACATGTCAAACAGAGTACCTCTCTGACCCTCTTCAAGTGCAACCTTGATGAGTGGATGAGAAATCACAAATTTGTCTCAGGGGTTCCACATGTGTTTGTCATTGACAGAGGTGACAGGTGCTGACTGAGGTTTCTTTTTTGGGGATAAACTCTTGGCTAGGCTTGTAAGGGCTCCAGGCCCATTAACCTAGTAACCTCATATGACCCTATGATCATATATACCTCAAACAAGGCCGAATATAGCCATCTCCTGCTACCCACCTCTTCATATACACCAGACAATGCCTAATACAGCCATCCTTTGCTACTCACCTCTCCATATACCACTAACAGTGCCTAATACAGCCATCACCTTCAACCTTCTTCTCCATATAGGTTCTTAGGTTCTTTTTTAGCTATTGGCCCTAGAGGGTCTTTAGAAGCCTAGCCATGCATTCTCTTTAAGTTTTTTGCCCTTGTATTTTAAATATGAAATTACCCACAGCAATTGAACATTTACATGTTATCCCTTTCTATAAAGGACAAGGGTGCTACTCTTGGAATGAATTTTCAGTTTCCCAGCCATTCATCCAGACTGTATTTGAAGAGAGTAAGATAAGTACTTTGTTTTATGTGGAAAGGAAGACAATTGCAAAGAAGTGGAATTCTCTGTGATACATATCTATCTCTCTGAAATGTTCTATTTATGTTTCAGAAGAGATTAAGATCTCTTCAGTGGGTATTAGTTTCACCAACTGACTTGTGGATGCAGAACCAGGTCCAGCACTAGGTGATCTAGTCAGGTGCCTAGGGCCCACTGGTTAGGAGAAGCCTCTGTCTATTGTCTGTTGCCTCACTGGTCAGGGGGCTGCCACAACATTTACTTCTTAATAAACAAAATTAGATTTCTTCTTTAAGGGTGTTCATTCTTCTTTATGAGAATGAATGCCCTTTGCCCTCGTGTGCATTGACACACAGACATCCTGTTGCTGCTTCTTTTCCACATCTGCACAAGCAGAATTTAAATATGACAAATGTTTGTTTCTGACACTTCAGGGGATTACTGGGATTCAGGTACGACTGAATGATTCTTCCTCAATCTTTTTTTTTATTTTTCAAATACATTTGAATGAATTTCATAGTATTTATACATAACATCTTAAATAACTATGTACACTATTTACATAAGCCTGACACTATAACAGATCTTAATGTATACAGTTACTTTATAAGTATGTCCAATCCATTATCAGAGTGTCTGATCAATTACTATATAGTGTCAATCAACGATAAGACTTTTCCCCAAGGGTTGTTGATAAATGGCTTTGGATAAATTCTTAGTTCTTTAATTTTAATTTCCAATAATGCTGTGGTCTTCAGTAGGCTGTAGAAGTCTTCCAAAGTTGGTCTTGTGTTTGTATTCCATCTTCTTGTTATACAGTTCCTTGAAATTGCAAGTATAGTCCATACTAGATACATGTTTGACGTATTCAAATGAGGACCTTTGTTCACATTTAATAACACAAGAGCTTTAGTTAAATCAAATGATTAATTAAATAAAGTTTGTAGAACGTTATTAATACCATTCCAAAACGGCTTAATTTTAACAAAATCAAAGAAAATGTGGTTCCAATCTGCATTGTGTTCTTGCTCACATCTCCAACATATTCCTTTTATGGAAGAACTAATTTTACTGATTCTATCTGGGGTTATGAATGCTCTGTGAAGGATTTCCAGTTAAAAACTTTCAAATATTGTGTAAAGGATGTATATTTTATCGATAATAAGATATTTGTTTTAATATCTTCAGTTAACTATATTGAGTGTCCTTTTGTTATATATTTCTAATATGAGGTTTTGAGTGCTGTTTTATAGATTATCAATATTTTGTAAAATTTTGAAATACCGTTTCCCATGACAAAATCATTATATATTATTTCATATATGTATTTCGTAAATTTAGGTATTTCTTTAAATGAAGAATTGTTAATTATTCTACTTAAATCTTGCGAATATGACAGAATACTCTGTAAAGTTAGCCAGTCCTGTTGTGGAATTTTGTATGTTGTTTTTATTACTTGCATATCTAAAACGTTTAGTTCTTTGATACATTGGAGCCAACAAACAAATCCTTTCTGTTCCCAAGAATTAATAATTTCTCTATATATTTTATGTGGAAGTTCTTTGTGACTATAAATGGTGTTAAAAGATCAAACCAGATTTTTAAATCTATATTTGCATTAATAATTTTCCTAAATGAGTCAATGTAATAATTAATCATACAAGTTTTAATGGGTTTAGTTATGTTATATTGCATACTAATACATAATATGTGCCATGGCAAATTATCTGTTATTTGAAATTTTTTTTGTAAATCAAATTCATTTATTGATATTATAGTTAGTAATTATTTTCAATTTACAGAGTAATTTGGACTTATCCAGTCTGAGATTGTTTTAGATATTGATGCTTTTATATATGTTTCTATATCAGGAAAGTTTAATCCTCCCCATTTCCATTGTCTGATATGATGTATTAAAGCTATTCTGTTTCTTTTGGGAAACCATAAAATTTTATTAGGCATAAATGTATTTCTTTAAGTATATTTGGTTCTGTTAACAGTTGTATCACCAAGGCTATATATAGGATCTTGGGCAGTAAAAACATTTTTATTAACTGTAGTCTATCTTAAAATGTTAATATTATTTTGTTCCATTTTTCCACAGAGATTTTCATTGTATTGATGATATTATTGTAGTTTTTTGAGACTAATTCATTATTATCCTTGCATAACTCAATTCCTAGATATTTTAAGGTAGATTCTTGTTTCCCTATGATGTGATCCCCCTTAGTCTGCAGTTTTTTTATTTAAAAATAAAAAATTTGATTTTGATTTATTGAAATGGAGTCCTGAAGTCATGTGAAGTTTGTTAATTAATATATCTAATTCTTCTAATGCCTCTTTTGTATTAGATAATGTTAGTAATATGTCATCAGCAAATAGCATTACTTTAGAATTGCGTTGTTCATAAACATGTATTCCTTTGGTTTTTATGTTGTTACAAATTGAATCTGGCAATATTTCAATAGCCAGAGCAAATAGAATCGGTGACATGGGAATCCTTGTTTAGTGCCTTTTGTTATATGTGTAGATTCAGAGGTAAAAGGACCTAACTTGACATATGCTAAATTATTTGTATACATGGACAGTGCAGTGATGCACTGGTAGCATTGTCACCTCACAGCAAGAGGTTCTCCAGTTGAAATCTCGGCTGGGGTGCCTTCTGTGTGGAGTCTGTATGTCCTCCCTGCATTCGTGTGGGTTTCCTCTGGGTGCTCCGGTTTCCTCCCACATTACAAAGACATACATCTGGAGCATTTTTCCCTGGGCCTTCACAGAAAATTGGATTTGTTCCAAGTTGGACTTTCTCAGTTAACAAATGATAAATAAAAAAAAAATAAAATAAATAAAAATATATTCTTTAGGAGATGAACAAAGGAGGCAGGAAATTCAAATAGCATTAGGATTTTGAATAAATAGTCCCAATTTAGGGAATCAAAGTCTTTCCCTATATCTCATTCAATTATGTGTGTTTCTTTATTTTGTTTATTAACATAATCTATAAGAGAAATTATCCTTTTAATATTGTCATGTGCATGTCTATGATATATACATCCAGTTTGATCACTATTTATTGTTTTGGATAGTGGTATTTTCATTCTCTTAGTTAATATTGTCATGAATATCTTATAGTCATTATTTAATAATGATATAGGGCTGTATGAGGTACAGAGGTTTGGGGACTTGTTTTCCTTTAGGATTGGTGTGATTAAGGAATATCTCCAGGAGGGTGGTATTAAAGCTTGTAGTTGAATTTCTACTAGAGTTTTATGGAAGAGTGATAGTATATTTGAAGAAAAAAGTTTATATATTTCCATAATTATGCCATCTTTAACTGGAGTTTTATTATTTTTACCCTCTTTTATTGTATATGTAATTTCTTTGTAAGATATGGGTGCTTGCAGATCTAGTTTTAATTTTTCTGTTTTTTTATATTAGAACATTTTTCATCTAGATTTAATTGATTGATATGTATATTTTCTTTTTGGAAATGTTCCATATATTGATTTCTATAGGCATCAAGAATGTCACCTATATCCAAGACATTTTCCCCTTTCTTTTCATGGAATATGCTTTTAATGTTATTAGCTTTCGATTGTATTTTGATTCTTGTGGATAACCTATGTAGATATTTGGGAGAAGTGGCCAATGTATTAATTTTTAGTTTTTCTAAAGCTAAACTAGTTTTATGTGTTAGAATTTTGTTGTATTTATTGTTTAATAATTCTACTTTCTTTTTCATCTCCAAATGATTTTGATTTTTTTCAGCTTTTACTGACAAAAGTTTGAATTGTAGATCTTATAATTCAGAATCCCATTCTCTGATTTTTTATACCAAGTTAGGGTTTTACCATATATGTACACTTTTAATGAGTCCCATATCATTATTTTATGTATCTCTGTGGTGTAATTAATATCTAATAAGAACTGTAATTCAAATAATAACCAGGGTTTGAACTCTTTAATTCTAGTTATATATGCTGGAATTCTGGAGTTAAGGATTAATGGTTTGTACCCATTTTGAAGTTTTAGTATCAACGGATTGTGGTCTGAAAAGGGGCAGGGAGTGATTGAGAAATTAATTATTTTAGAGTGTAAGTTATGGGCAGCAAATATTTTATCTATTCTAGTTTGGGTACCAAATCTGTGATCTTGATGGTAAAACAACAAAGATTTATCTTCTTTAAATTTGAAAGTATCTACAAGATGAAATGATTCTACCCACTTGTTTAAAGCTTTTGATACAGCAGAGGGATGCAGCATTCTTTTATCTGTAGTTTCAGAAATATCAAATATACAGTTAAAATCTCCTCCTAATATTAAGTTGCCTTTCTAATTATTGGAAATGAAATCCAAGTGTTTTTAAAAGTTCCTGTTCCAATGCCTGGGAACCAGTATAGACTGGCTAGGGTCCATATTCTGTTATTATATTTAACTATTACTAATGCCATAAGGCCTTCTTTATCTTCATACTTATAAATAATATCTGGGTTAATCACATTTGTTTTCCATAAAATAGTTACCCCTTTTGTCTTTGTCTTATAAGTGGATTGCACCAATATCATATATTCCTTAGGATTCCATTTGTAATTGTCATTTGTTTTGAAATCAGTTTCTTGAAGGAAGACAGTTTGAGCTTTGTTCAGTTTTAAATATTTCAGTAGATTTGATCTCTTGCTAGGATTGTTTAAGCCATTAGTATTTAAAGGTACTAAAGTTAAATCCATCTTATGTTATTTGGACTATGTATTTTTTGTTTTATTGTGACTATTAAATATTTTACTCTGATAACTATAAAGTATATGTTTGAGCTGTTAGAGTATGCTCAACAAGTTATTAAGGTTGAAAGTACAAATATGCAAAATAAATAAGGTATAAAATAAAGCTTGCTTAAATGTAGAAATAGAGTTTAGCAATATGTGATTAACATCCATACTAAAATGGCCGTGGCTTGGAAACTAATGAATTTGCTTAATAGACATGTTTTCCTACAAAAATAGCAATAATGTATACATTTCACACTGTCAGAAGGAAAGCTGACCTCTTACAGACTTAGCAAAAATATAAAAAACATGATGTATGCATTTCACATTGTCAGTAAGAAAGCTAACCTGTTTCCTTAAAGAATGGACAACAGGAAAATAGTCTGTACATGTTTCTATCATGTGACACTGTTAAGCAATGAAAGTTTGAATAGATAAAGACAATACCAGCATTATTTATCTACAGGATGAAAGCATATTTTTCAGCAAACACCAGCAAACAGATGTTTTCATACAAAGAACAAAATAGAATACCAAGGAGAAAAACAGGATGTAAAACCACTATAAAGAGACTATAGCAAATGAAATTGTTAGAAGTATTTTGTACAGGAAAGTTATCATTTATGCTGAACAAGAAGTAAAAAGTGGTACAGTGTAATTAAAGCTGCGACATTAGTACATGTGGTTTGTTATAAAAAGCTATTTATTAATTACCGCAGCAGTGTATAAGTGACAGTTTGGTGCTGCATCAGTGTATATTCTGCAAGTTTCTATGGGCAACAGACTGTGAATGCAATTATAACTAGACTTTGATTTCAGCAGAATCCAGCCAGCAAGACTTTAGTGTCTTAAGAAGACTTCGGATCTATCACAGCACCTTGATAATTCATTTTTCATGAGCTTTTAAATGAAATTATCAGTTTTATACTTTGAGTGTTTACCAATAAAGTAATGTTTTGGTCTGGCATACTAAAATATTTTTGTGAAATAACAAATTTAAATTAATAAACGTTAACAAAACTAAGATCCGCACTAGCCATGGAATGAAAATCATTCCTAATCTGATGGATAAACCTAAATCCATCAGATTATCACTCATACCTTGACAATCCAAAACATCTGAACTCCATAAATTTAATTACCATATGGAGAATATTTGTAATAGGAATAAGCAATATTTATATTATTTTGAACAGATATAGTACTATTGTAGATTATGCAGAATTCTAATATAATATAAATGTCTACTTATTGTATAAGAAATTAATATTTACATGAAAGATAGATGACACACAATTCAATCATAGTAAAGTAGAATGTATCACATATAAAACCTCAGTAAAAGATTATAGCACACAGTTATTTAACATATTCACCCTTATTGATGAAGTCTTTCAAAACTTATTACTTAATATAAATAGATGGTAATAATATTTATACCTAATGTTTATAATACAATGTATTTTACTGGATATATTAGAAGTTATATTTCATTGTTTGCCAGCATTTAAGTAACCTCTTTGTTTGTTGCTAACTTACTTAAAGCATCAAGTTTTTTTATGTGAACATTGTTGAAAGTTAGTGCAGTTTAATTATCAGTGCATCCCTCTTCCCCCATTTCCTACACATAAGGATTTTCATATCTGTCATTTCTTATTATACAAGGAGTGATATTATAGGTTAAAAACAACAAATTCACTTATTGTGATTAATGATTACAAGTTCCCTTTCCATATTTATCAACTGACATTTTATGGCATATACTGAAAGTTTTTAGATTTAAATGGCAACATTCTATTTTGTATAATCAGCAAAGGTTAAACTGAGTCATTACTGTCAATTTAATACTATTTGTTCAGAATGTGATTGTCACATTCTGTGACATTTCAAGTTCAGGGTTCTATTGTTTCCGTTGAACAACTTTGTCAGTTTGATGTCATGTATAAAACATTAGTTACCTTGGTAACAGCTTAAGTATTATGTATGGTCAAGATGGGATACAAAACCACAATTCAAGTTAAAGCAATTATATGACTTGTTATGCACATTTACTTATATGAGAAAATCATCATGCTTCCCCTTGATGTTCAATATAGTGTATGTCATTTATGACAAGTTAAAACAGTAGTGTTATTATACACAAGCCCATATTATTAAATCCTGTCTTTAATATCTAAATTCAGCAGACTGCTTCATCTTATATGACAATTATATATTTTATGTCTAAATTTACTGACATCATACATTACATAACTATTGTGCGTGTGTGTGTGTTTTTTTTGTGGCTGTTGCTTAGTTATTTGAGAGACCACAAGCTGTAATACTTATTCGTATTATTAGCTCCTTCCAAGCATGTTTATACAGTCCATAGACTTTAAATTATGAGACCCTTCTAGTTTCTTATTTGTTATAAGTATATTTCCATCCTTACATACATGCATATCAGTACTTCAAGCACGGGCAACAATAACCATCCAGTTTTGCCAGATTACCATTCAATAGTTCATGTGGTGTGTTGCCAGGCTGTTCTTAAAATATCCAAACCAATATTTGTCCTGTTCCATTTTACCAGCCTGTTCCATGCAGTGGCCACTCTGCCAGTGAATCACTCAACACACCTTCCTTTCCCACAGATATTTCCATGAAGGAAATCTGATGACTTTCTAGCACTTCCCGGCAACCCAAAACACCCCTAGAATCAGCTATCCCCATATACAACACGTCCGAACAAGCTCACCTCCCAGACCACTGCAAAGGGTTTGGCACAAGACCAAGTGCACTTAGTCTTTCACAATAACTCAGACTTCCACTCTTATATAAGTCCTTAATGTTTTGGACCAAAATACATTTTAAATATAAAATTGAGTTTATTATTCATTTATTTATTTATTTACTTATTTTATCAAGAATCAACTTAGTGAGCTAAACGAAGTGTTGGGAGACCATCAATATGTGCACATGTGGTTTAAAACAGCCCTTATATATATATATATATATATATATATATATATATATATATATATATATATATATATATATTTTATTTATTTATTTTTTTTTAAACCAAAAACATTGCCAAGAATCATTTCAGAGGCTTCTCAGAGCCATTAAGCATTATCATCACTCTGTCTCCATTACCATAGCGAGCTCGGAGCATCTGTTTCTGTTAGTATGTATGTGTACTGCATACCAGAGGCTCGAGATGCACCTGAAGCAAAGCTTCACTTCACTGCAACTTCAAGCCTAAATTCCCTCCCTTTCAGCGAGGCAGCAGCCAGGAAAAGAATGGAGAGCAAAGAGATAAAAAAAAAAAAACTCCCAACAAGCCGCCACAACAAGAGATAACACATTCTTCCAGCCTTCCCACCTCTCATTCAGCAGGTGTATAAACAAACTATTATCTGTCAAAATATCCCAAATCACAGTTTTATCCACCCCCTTCCTCTGGATCCAGGCTAAAACACCAAATGTCTCTTCCTAATACACAAGCATCAGTAAACCTCGATCTCAAGCCGCAACCCAGGGCTTCCCGGAGATGAAAACGACAATATACAACAGCTGCCAGACACAGCTGCATCCACACACACCATATCAGTCTTAATCAAACAACATTCAAAGCTATGATACCTGCCATAATTGATATTAACTATGTTTAGCCAAAATAATGATGACATTTGTACTAAGAGTTTGCTGCTATTATTTAACCAGGATATACATGACATTTCTAAATCATACTTTAACTGAAGAAGACATTAGTTTCCATGACAATATTTTTTTTTCAAAACACTCTACTGTTACTGCTATTATATATGATGTTAATTTGATTGCCACTGATTGCCTCTCTGGTTTGTTTGCATTCCACCTGGTTTACAGCCCTTGTGCTCCCCCAATACTAAATCTATATTGGAATCTTGTTGAGTATGGGGCCAACTTTAAATTTCTAGTCTCCCACCAGGACACAAGTGCACTTCAGCAATTACATTCTGCTTGCTGGTAAGCCATTAGACCTCAGGAATTTGTTTAAAGTGTTCAGATTTGTAAAGTAATACTTACGATTTGCTGTATTTGGATCTATACAACTATTATTCATTTTCTGATTCCTGACTACTGATCTGCTTATTTGTTTATTTTACTGGTTGAGTCTGTCATTCAGCAATTGTGTTTTATTGACACTGCCACTGAAGCTATGTTGTCTCTATGCAACTATGATGTACTAAAACTGCTGTTATAAATGTAATGTAAATCTAATTGACTTAGTGTTGGAGTTAGAAACAGTATTTACTGATTTAGCACTACAGTTGTCTCTGCTACTGATTCAGCTGTGCTAAGTGTTCATTTTCCCTTTTCTTGTATACACAGGATAATTGGCTGATAAATGTATTGTGCATGATTTATTAACCTGTTTCCAAACTAAGTTATGGCACTGTGATGTGGTTGCTGTTGAAGCACTCTCAAACTGTAGCAGTAGCATCTATTCTCCTGCTTTATCCACACTATCCTCAGATTTGTATCTTTTACACCCTCCTATTTCCTTATTACTTCCTTTGACCTGTCTTTGTCTCCTTCTACTAGCTTCATCCTCTCTTTTTTTCTCTCTCTCTCTCTCTTCAGAGCACACTCAAGCAAATCTGCAGTCTGAGGCTACCACTACACCCATACAGTATAAGAAGGAATCAGTACTGCAAACTAAACAAGGATATACATTTGAGCCGCAAGAGCAGGGTCAGTCCACCCAGGCATTCTACTTGTAATATGAGAGTGAAGCTATTACATTAGCAGTATTTCTTAGTAGTTCTCAGCGTGCTAATAAAACTGACTGTTGTAGCCTTGTGCCCCCCCCCAGCTAGTGCAGTAATCCTAACTGTCCAATAGACAGCATACATTTAATTCAGATCCCTGTGAATAAATTAACCATCAAGCAGCCCTCTCAGTGCTTTCTGCCTTAGTTTGTATCACTTGGAGGCCCACCTGTTTATTTGCATCTCTATACATTCCCCTTCATTGCTAATGTATCCCCCTACTCTAATCTGTGCACAAACTGGTTACTAATCAGCAAGTCAATGTGAAGACACTCCCAACCTTAATAAACGATACTGTCTCTGCTCTCCTTCACTTTACAGGTAGTTTGAGTTATTACTTACCCCCTCTGAGGCCTTCACTGATTTCCACTGATTTCCACTGATTGCCTCTCTGTTTTTTTGCATTCCACTTGGTTTACACCCCTTGTGCTATCTCCCTCCCCCAGTACTAAGTCTATATTAGAATCCTGCTGAGCATGGAGCCATCTTTAAATTTCTAGTCTCCCACCAGGACACAAGTCCTCTTCAGCAATTACATTCTGCTTGCTGGTAAGCCATTAGACCTCAGGAATTTGTTTAAAGTGTTCAGATTTGTAAAGTAATACTTACTTTTTCTCTTGTCTTGGTGGGTTCTGCCCCACTCCGTTCGCCTCACTAACGCTTGGGCTCTCTCTGCTCCCCTGCCCTGCCCCCTATTCCCTCCCACCCCCACTACCTCTACATTTAAAGTAATCACAGTCACACCCACAGCTCACCCTCACGTCACCTCCACCAATCACAGCTCCTCAAGTCATATCACAGTATACCACACCAACTTGATCCACACAAAATACTCCCAATCGCTCTCATTCCCACTGGGCATTTTTTACATCACCCACACTACTTCCCTACCCACATATAGTACAACCCTATAATTCCTATTCAGACCCTCCACCTAGAACCAACTTAAACTTTATAACCATGACTATCATACAACTAAGTCTAGTCTGTCTTCTCATAATTCTTTACAACACCACAAGTTATCACTCTAGCAATATACCTAAACTTAGTAGCACAACACTGCATTATGCACTCTCATATACAGACACCACACATTATAATAATATCTGCCCACAGTTATTCAAGAACTACATAACGGACCAATTCAGAACTAAACACGTATACTCTCATTCCTACTCCAAAAAAACACAATACTTTCTCACACTCCTCACCAAACTCCAACATCTGTATCACCATTTTAACACCAGGCTCACCATAAGTGGGGATAGCCACCCTAACCCAGGCCCAAATCCATCCTGTCCAACACAAACTGCTCCAACACAAATGTCAGAACATAACACCCCCACTTACTTCATCCCTGGGCAAATCAACAATAGCAGCAAAACCAACCATCTTTTAATGCTAAATATTAATATTAGAAGTATCAAAAATAAAATACCTGAACTCCAGACCACAATAGCACACTACTCCCCAGACATAGATGCTTTAACAGAAACCTGGCTAAATAAAAACATAGCTAACTCAGAAGTTCTCCCTACTGGCTACAATATCATTAGACAAGACAGACCACTTCGTAAAGGGGGTGGAACTGCCTTACTGTACAAGTCCAACGTAACTGTCTGTCAATTACCAAACTCCTACCCCCCCCCAATAATTGGGACATATTTATCTCACAACTTCAACTTCACCCTAAAAAGGTCATCACCACAATTGTGATCTATATTCCACCTGGTAATACACCTGCTAGCCTTGAAGACTTCTTGTCCTGGTGTTCTTCCACATACTCACAAGAAACCCTTATTCTGGGGGACTTCAACCTAGATTTATTCACCTGTGTATCAGAACCACCAAGTAATCTAATAAATCTCCATGGCTACCAGCAGCTAGTCCAAATTCCAACTAAATGTGATAAAAAATCTAGAAGGGAATCCATCCTTGACTAGGTCCTAACTAATAACCCCACATTGTACCCTCACACAGGCAGTCTCCCAGACACCTTAAGTGACCACAACATAATATACTTTATACGTAGTAGAACAAGCCTATGCAAAACCACTAACTATATATCCACTAGAAACACAAAAAAATTCTCTCCTGAGGTCCTCAACACTTTACTCTGTAACTGTGACTGGACCTCCCTAAACCCTCCCCCCACTTGACCAGGCATATTTCAACAAAACATTTCTACAACACCTAGACACTGTCGCTCCATTGTGCAAAATCAAGGTTAGAACCTCTACAAACCCCTGGCTCAGTAAAGAAATGAAACAAATCCTCAAGTCCAGAGACACTACCTGGCTTTACTATCAGAAAAACAAAGAAACACAAAGCCTAACTAAGTACCAAGAACTGTGCAACCATGCAAAAAATGCATTAGGCTGGACAAAAAATCCTACTACACAACATTACAAACTAAATACCAACACAACTCCCAAAAATTTTGGAAAAATGTAAACCAGCTACTAAAATCTACCCAAAAGGCTACCCCCAAACCAACCACCCCTGACACTAAAGTTCCTATCGAAACACAATTCAACTCTCACTTTGTGAACTCAATTCTATCCTTAGTATCACAGGACAGTTCTTTCCTCACTATCCCCCCCAACACAAATAACACTAATACAAGCTTTACCCTCAAAACAGTTTCCACCACTTCAATCAAAAGCATGCTCTCCAAACTAAAAACCTCATCAACAGCAGCCAACCTACTCTCCAGCTATTTCTTGAAACTCACAGCAGATGCTATTGCTATCCCAATCTCCACTCTCATAAACAGATCAATTGTTGAAAACTATGTGCCCAAACTCTGGAAAATATCCTATGTTACACCCATACATAAAGGCGGGACCTCCACTGAACTTAATAACTGCAGACCCATTGCTTTATTCTCCCCCCTGGCCAAAATCCTAGAAAAATGCATCCATACCCAGATACTAAACTATCTCCTAGACAGCAACATCCTGTCACCTACTCAGCATGGTTTCAGACCTGCCCATAGTACCACTACAACCCTCCTCTGCTTCACAGACACAGTAAACTGTCTCAAAAATGAAGGCCTACAGGTGTCAACTCTTCTTTTGGATATGTCCAAAGCATTTGACACAGTCTCACACCAAATCCTGCTAAACAAACTAAACCAATATCACCTATCAAATTCCACTCTTACCAGGTTCCAAAGCTACTTAACTGACAGGTACCAAGCTGTGAAATGGGAAAATTCTCTCTCTCCTCAGCTGCCCATAACTATAGGAGTCCCAAAGGGTCTGTCTTAGGACCACTACTATTCACAGTCTTCACAAATGACCTCCATACCTCCACACAGCATGCATCTATCATTCAGTATGCAGATGACACTATCTTAATCTGTGCTGCACAAAACATTCCCACCCTCATGCAAACAACTCAACTAGCATTCTCTGACACTGAAAACTACCTTACCAAAGCCCAACTTATCCTCAAGCCAAAGAAAACTCAGCTTATGATTATAACCAGTTCTAACAAAAACACTGATAACAGTCAATTCACTATCTACTCCACAAATGCTACTCCAATCGCTCCAGTGGCACAGGCTAAGCTATTTTGAATAACCATAGACTCCCACCTAAAATTTGATAGTCATCTCAACTTAACTATTAAAAAAGTACATGCCAAACTGGGATCACTATACCGTATCAAACCATTTCTTACTAACAACACAAGATCAGTCGTTGCTCACTCCCAACTTCTATCCATCCTACTCTATGCATCTCCCATTCTGACTAATCTCAACAAAACTGAACTAAGCAAAATGGAAGCCTGCTATAACAGAATTGCCCACTTTGCTGCAAATTGCTCATATAGAACTCATCACTGTACTGCTTTGAGACAGCTCCACTGGCTTGAACTGCCCATCCGCCTAACCTACAATCAGCACTGCCTCTGTCATTCTATCTATTACCTCCCCAATAAGTGTCCTGCCCTCAAAAACCTAGTACAACATCACTCAGCCAAAAGGCCTCTTAGATCATCAAACAAACTACTACTAGAAGTCACCAACAGCTACAATAGATTTGGAGATGTGCTATATAGTAGTTCAGTGGCTAAAAAATGGAACTCTGCCCCACTAGCATTCAAAACACATCATCCAAAGCCTCCTTTAAAGACCTCATCAGGCAACATCTCAAGCAAAGTTGGCAGTGCCATGATTGCTCCCCAGGCTAGTGAAAGTGGATAAGGTATACATACTAAATCTAGAGTACTTGATAATAGTTTTCAATCTTACTCACAAACACTGGCTAATCTACAATGTATGTACCGTACCTGTGTACTATGTATGTATTCTACCTATGTTCCAAATTTCAGCTGTACACCACAAATCTATTAATTACCTTTATTTTAAATTAATATTTTTTTGTTTGTTCTCTCCACTGTAACTGTTGATGTGCCACATACCACTGTAAAAACATGTCTTTTGTAATTTGTGTGTATACTGATCATGTCGAAATAACTAAATGTATCTGAAATTTTTCTTTGTGGAGCTTTTCTCCCCGGGCCTCTGCTGAAAAAGGGCCTTTTTGCGGCTCAGTCAGACACCCCTGGTTAACAAATGTAAAATAAATAAAATGTGTTACATTTGAGTCTGAACTCTGATGAATGGTACCTTGTTGAATTAGTTAATTAATTACTTAAATTATTATAAGTAAAAACAATGAAAAATTAACAAGATAAGTATTCACTGAGTTCAAGTAGGGGAATAGAAACATCTATGTTTGTATTATATGTTGCTTTGTTTGGCTTATATATAATGTAAATAGTAACCCATCTTGACCTACCTTTGTTGTGAAGAATTACTGGACTCTGAACATTCAGAATAAATCATTACTGTTTATCAGTTGTTTAAGAAACCCTCCTTTTTTTAAAAAATAAAAACAGATGACAAGTGATGTACCATATCAGTTGATACTTTGAGAGATTTAGTTGTAAGAGTTATTTTTTGGGACAGCTATCTGGGAATCGTTTTTTTGTTTCTTCTTCCTAGCATCAGTCCAAGGATTTGTTTATTTTATTCTTTTAACAGTAGGGGCCATCCATTCCATTTCTTCTGGGACAGACACTATGTTTTTGTGTTTGATGAATATAGAAGCTTCTTCTAAGTCATTAAAGGTTCTCATCTCATTGGCAAAAAGTACTTTTATCTTTGCTGGAAAGGCTAGCTGTGCTGCTGTTTTGGTCAAACTTTTTTCTTTTGTGCTAGTATGCCACAGTGGTACAGCGGTAGCGTTGTTACCTCACAGCAAGAGGTTCTCCTGTTCGATTCTCAGCTTGGCTTGGGAGTGCCTTCTGTGTGGAGTCTGCATGTCCTCCCTGCGATTGGGTAGCGTTCAAAAGACATGTGTGTGTAAATGGGCACGCCTTCATTGAAGGTTGGGCGTTGAGCTGGCACCTCTGTGTCTTGTAAAAAATCTACTGCCATTCATTAGCGGACCGGAGTTCCGCTGTGGTGACCCCTTACCGGGAAAAAAACGAAAGACCAACAACATTCTGGAAGAATAATTGTCAGACCTTATCAGGCTTTGATTGTATTTTAAGGGTGATTTTCTCCAAGCAGATTTTAATATTAGTTCCTTGTCCAGAAATGAAAGAAATGTTATAACTATGGATCTAGGTGGAGTATTTGTTGACTTAGAAGCAGGTTTCCTCAGTGCTCTATGCACCCTTTCAAATTCAAATGAAAGTCCCTCTTTCAAGTCTAAAAATTCAGGAATCCAGTTTGTTAAGAATGAAATAATGTCTTCACCTTCAGTGTTTTCAGGCAGACCAAATTCTATTTTGTTAAGCAGCCATGTATTCTGTTTAAGCAGAAATTCTTTTTGGAATTTGTCCTCTTTGAGTCTCCCTTCAATGTCATTTAGAAAAGTCTCTATATTTGTTATTTTTGTATGGTGTTGCTGTAATAGTTCCTTAAGATTATCAGTCTGTTTTCGAGAATTTAATTTGAGGATTTCTAAGTAATTTTTAAAGATAGTTCCTGTAAGGTAGATGTCATCAATCGCAGTTCTTTCTTCAAAGCAGCATCTGGATGAGAATTCCTTGAGTTGTTCATATTCAGTGACTCAATATATCTGCAAGTTACTTGACAGGAAAATGTTTATATATCTCCACCAAAATTGATATTTACCTCACATCAAGAGGTTCTCCCGTTCGATTCTCGGCTGGAGTGTGGGGAGTGCCTTCTGTGTGGAGTCTGCATGCCCTCCCTGCGGTTCGGTGGGCGTTCGAAAGACATGTGTAAGGGCATGCCTTCATTGAAGGTTGAATGTCAAGCTGGCACCTCGGCGTTCGTGAAAATCTACTGCCAATCATTAGCGGACCGGAGTTCCGCTGTGGCGACTCGTAACCGGGAAAAGCCGAAAGACAAACAACAAGTAGTTTACCTATAGATTTCTGATGTTTTAAACTTGAAAATAATAAAATTTCCTATATTATTATACTAGTTTATGGAGCTCTCAAAATTCACTGCTCTCAGTTGGCCATCTAGGCTCTGCCCCTGAATGATTTGTGTGTGTGTGTGTGTGTGTGTGTGTGTGTGTGTGTGTGTGTGTGTGTGTGTGTGTGTGTGTAATGCTGTACTAAGGGATGGCAGGTTAATTAATTTGCTCAGGCTCAAACCCTGTACCTTAATTACAGGAAACAAGAGCTTGAATCTTCTACACCAACTACCAGGGCACTCAAAGTGCATTTTCAAGGGATTGTGAGTTTCAATATATTTTCAAAGAATTGTGAGCTTCAATGCATTATCAAAGAAGTGTGAGCTTCAAGGGAAGAGAAGTTTGTTGCTGCGCATTCTATGTACATTTTAAATACACCCTGTTTTTCGTGTCATTAAATGTTTTTTTTTCTAGTACAGAATATAGTTTCTGTATCTCATCACCTTGTTCCAGGTATTACAACACTCAGCTGTTCAGTTTCTCCTATTTACCTGGCATCTAACTTCAATTTCTTCCTGTATGTTCTACTTCTATCCTCACTGTTGAACTGTCCTAAATGTAGGTGGCTGTTTGGCAGAACTGATTATGCTGCATCAAGGAAAATAATGTTCATAAATTGTTGTTACTTATGCACCTTTAATTTAATGAACTAAGTGTGTGTGTGTGTGTGTGTGTGTGTGTGTGTGTGTGTGTGTATACATATATATATATATATATATATATATATATATATATATATATATATATATATATATATATATATATATATACATATATATATATATATATATATATATATATATAGTTTACTATCAGTTATGCGATCCTGCCATATTCAAGTTTACATTTGTGCGAACCGAATGGGCGAATATGGGACCAACTACTATGCAAAATGTCAAACAGGGAAGTGGTGAATGTTTGAATTCAACACAATTAGAACATTCACCACACTTCTGCAAATGAAAGTACTAAGCAACTCACAGTAAAGAACGTTTACCCCCTGCTACTTAGATATACAAACTCAGAGATCGCACTACAGTGAGGTAAAGGGTACATTTCCCGATCCCCACTATAGTGTGATCTGCATTAAAATGTAGAAAGTCACAACAGTGAATGCTGTGGTGCATTTGCTGTTGTGCATTTCTACATTTCTATGTTCGTTCATTCGATACCATTGAATGGGGTGTTTCAGACTGCCGTGAATCGAACAAAGTCCGATTGACACACACACACACACACACACATATATATATATATATATATATATATATATATATATATATATATATATATATATATATATATATGCAGTAAAATTAACCTCATCTAGGTTTGTAGTACTGAAAACAAAATACTGGCTGAAATTAAGCTTGGATAGAATAGTATCAACAACATTAAATATTTCCTAATTGAACGACTAATAAGCTCTGTATGTTCTAACACAGTTTCTGTTTGTTTTTAATTTCAAACATAATTCTGAAATTCCTAGATACTGCCCTCATAAACTAATGAATGATAGCTAAAATGCAGGTGTTTTTGGACCTATCAAATGCATTACTACAGGCCATGGCATTATAAAACAATTGTACAGAACAAAAGATAGCAGCAAGGAAGATACCTCCAAATCACTGAGAAACTTGCATGTGTTTGCCAGACATACAAATGTTAAGGTGTCTACTAAAATCTAAGAATCAAATTAATTTGTGCTGCAGTTTAAACAGCAAAGCATAAAAAGTCAGGCAGCTTGTTAATAGCCAGGATATGCAGAAATCCAGAAAGGAAAGTGCTTCACAAGGAAACATAGACAGGCAAAATGAAAATTATACACTATTCCCATTGCATTCCCAATAATACCCAATGATATCTCTACATACTAAATATGCCAACTCTAAGTTCACTAAACCATTAAGTCTTTGATTTTACTTGTAAACCACATTTTTTCCTGAGATACCATAAATTTGGAGTTAGTATGTTTCATTTGTAGTGATATGTGGGGTTTTGGGGAGCTAATACCTCATGTTTAATGAAGTACATTAAAACGTTTCTGCATTTCATGTTTTTATACCTCACTTTATAAAACTTGATGGTTATGTGCAGTGTTTGCTTAGAAAAGCATAAACTTTATGTTTTGTGTATGTATATAGAAATGTGCTCCTCTAGGTTTCAGGCTGGTAACAATAGTTTTTTCTTTAGAGGTTTTTTTTTTTGTTTGTTTTCCTTAATGGACTTATTTTCTGTTTACACCTTCTGTTGCATTTAGCATATTTACTTTTCTACAATAAACATACTAATACACTAAAAACCGGTGGGCTAGGTCATGGTAAGAACACATCAGGTGCAGGAGACAGACGATCAAGTGTCTCATGCCTTGGAATGCAGCTGACTATGTCATTATTAGGAAATAATCCACATCTTGTTATGCAAAGTAACTGATGAATAAAAACATTTGAGAAGCCTGTATAAATTTCTTCAGCACAGTTCCATTCTTCAGTACAGTGTGATGATTCACTCCTTTCTGAGATTCAGTAAATGTTATAGCGATGTATTTGTTTCTCCTTTTTCAGGAGAGCTACTTAAATTGTGCCCCTCACATAGATGCACATTTCTAAATATTTCTTTTATAAACTTAGAAAGTTGTTAGAATAACAGCATTTGTGCTAGCATGCATTTTTTTGAAAGAGATGAAGTCTGAAATTCAAATGCATGTTATTCATACCCCCCAACATCTTTGCACAAGAAAAGTGGAAAAAGACTAAATAATGGGGGGGGGAGGCAAAGGCCCCAAAATAGGGGCAATTTTTAAATATTGTTCTTTTAAATTTAGAAAGATTCCAGAATAAAAGGTTTTGTGTTACCTTGCATTTTCTGAAGGATATGAAGTCTGAAACTCAAATGTAATTCATTATTTAGTGAACTGAATCCTCCCTGATTTTCCAGAAAGCCACACAGATTATGAGGAACAGACCAAAAATATGAGCCAAATATCTGGACAGTTGAGAGGTAAGTGACTTCAGTCTTAGTGATTTGCTACTAGAAATACATACATTTTATAAGGAACAGACCAGAAATATGAGGGAAATCTGGACATTCTGTGAAAATCTGGACAGTTGAGAGGTAGAAATGTCTAAAACTTCCTTGAGGTCCAAGTAGGAGCATCTCCCCACTGTACTTAAAACATTTTCCACAAGATGGCACCACATCCATACAGAAGGTTTAAATGAGAGCACTTCAATTTTTATGTTTCTGTTTGCTATATATACATATACATACCTCTCAACTGTACAGATTTTTTTGCAGAATGTCTAGATTTTTGCCTCATATTTTTGGTCTGTTTTTCATAAATATGTGGTTTTCTGGCAAATTAGTGGCAAATTATTAAAGATTGAAGTTAGCAAATAATGACCAACATTTGAGTTTCAGACTTCATGCTAATGCAAAACCTGTTATTGTATCAACTTTCTAAATTTGTAAGAGCAATATTTAAAAATTGTCCCTTGCCCCTCTTTTAATTATGGGTTTGTCCAGATTTTTAACTCTAGGCGGTTGAGAGCTATATATATATATATATATATATATATATATATATATATATATATATATATATTTTTTTTTTTTTTAAGCTGTTGCCTAGAGCAACCTTATTTAGAGACAATTAAGATAAAATGACTTCAATAATAAAATATAATTTTGGAAGTTAGCAGCGTTTGTTATAATGCTCAAATTTACCACACTTTTTAAAAACCTGTTGTATTATGATATATTATCAGTCACTTTACCCTATATTCTTTGCATCCACACAACTGCTAACAGCCTGCTACTGTCCAGCATTTAAGGTGATTGAAGCATGAACTCATCTGACATCCAGGATATTTTTTTTTATGGAATAAGTAGAATTACTCCAAGATTGATTCCTGTCTACAAATCCAGAACTGGAAACTCTGTGATGTTCAACATTTTGTCAGCCTTTATCTGAACTTATACACAGCACCACATACTTATTCATCCCTGGAGCACACAGTCAACTTATTAGCTGATACAATTAGTTCAGGCTTTTTACCTTAATTTCCTCCCATCTTCTCTAGTATATTAACATGCCCACTTCCCCTCTCAGATCAACTTGGAGCAAATCTTGAGTGTTCTCTCCAAGGCCAAGAACACTACCTACTTGGGTACAGATAATGTGCCATATTTCCTTCTTGTCAGTATAAAGCAGAATATTACAGACTTATTTGATCTCAGCCTCTCCACTGGATTCATACCAGAGATGTCATGAATTGCTGTAGTCATTCCATTCTATAACGGAGGACCCATCGCTAATTCTAGTAACGGAACAGAAATAACCTTAATCAGCCTTATCTCAAAGGCAGCAGAGTGGATCATTCTATAATGTAACCAACTATTCTGGCACCACCGCCCCTGACTTTAAACCTTAAGGTATTCGAATAAAAGCTAGTTGGAGATGAACAGTGAAAATAAAAGGTCCTTTCTCTGTCCTTTAAAACTAAACTGCAACAAACTGCTTGCTACATTTTTAATTGGGAACTGCTATACTTCATGCCTGCAACACACAGAGCACTAAAATGGTTATGCCAGAAATGCACTGAAATCAGATCAGCCCCTTCGCCCTATTCTAGCTATTTCACTGGAATATATTGACAAGGACATCAGCAGTCTACAGGTCCCTGAGCCAAACCCTGAGTTCATTACAGGTAGATCCTGCCTCTGGAATAAGTTAACAATGTACAGGACGCACACATACTGCTTATCTTGACCTGGCAAAGGCCTTCGACACTATCCCACATTCTGGCATTATCAACAAGCTAATCAAATTAAATGTTAACCCTTATGTAAGCCACAGGATAACAAACTGGCTTTCTGACACACCCCAATCTATTAGTGTAGGGGCATGCTTTCATAAAAATAGTTGTTACTAGTGCCATCCCCCAGGGATGGGTTTTTGGGCTACTATTCTTCAGTATTTACTTCAAGATTTATACGAAGGGCCTATAGTTAACCATATTTGCAGATGATTTCAAGACCAGAACTATCACAAACTCTCCAGCTGACTCTCAAATTCTCCTGGAAGAGGTAAGATATACAGATAAATGATACCAGGAAACAGCCTTAAGCTAAATGCCAACAGATGTAGAAGAGGGTCCTTTGGCAAACATGGGCACCCATGCATCTCTCACATAAATGACACATCTTTGAAAACTAGCAGTTATAAGGGGCATTTTCATTGACAATAAACTATCCTTTGGCCACCATGTATCTACTGGCATTATTAAATCAAATTAAAATATGATGCCCCTTTGTGTATGTACTTATCTAAACATATGAGTCAACTCAAAAAACTAAAGCATTTCCTAACCAAGAAAATCAGCTGCATGTCTTCCATTGGCTATACTGACCACCTTAATACAATTTCTGTCTTCTATGTTTTCTACAAGCTTTTTAGAGGAGAACCTTTGGATTACCTACAAAGCTTCAAAGGATCCATTTCTAAGTGACTTCCTACACAGTTACAATACAGCCAACCCCTTAAACACTAACTTAAAGGAAATAACTTCCATCGCATGATAAATATGACCTACTGGTGAGATAGAGGTCTCTTTTAAAGAATCTCTGTTCCATGGAATAGATGTCCCTTAAGGCATATAACAGAAAAACAAATGGACTTTGATGTACTGATTCTCACATTAGAGTACATCATGCCAGTTGTTCATCAGAATCCTCCCCGCAATACTGGCGCAATGCAAATGGCACTAAACAAAATATATAGGCTTATCATGCTTTTGAAGCCTAATAAATGTTAGCCTAATAAATATTATAGGTTCATAGGTTCATAGGTAGGTACTAGGCTATCGGCCCAAGGGCCTAAGTAAGCCTAGCCAACAAAGTTCCCTGGCTTATGCCAACCCAAGAAAGTTAATTTCCTATGCCCCTGTCGAGCGGAGCCACAGAAGTGATCCCCTGGGTGTATTTCCTATTTCCCATCCACTCATCAAGATTTTTCTTGAAGAGTGTTAATGAGGAACTTTGCTTGACATAGATGGGTAGCCTGTTCCACAGTATGGGAAGTCTCTGGGACAGGAATCTATCCCTCCAGCAAGTCCTGTTTATTGTGTGACAAAGTTTAGGTCCCTAGAGCATGTAGCTCAGAGGGATTGGGATTTCTTTAGGTATAGCATGTCCAATAGCTCTGGGTTTGACATAGCTTTATATGTTAAGCAGAGATCACCTCGGAGTAGGCAATATGCTACAGAGTAGAGCTGGAGATTTTTGAGATGGTCAGTGTAAGGCATCTGTTTGAGGCCAGTAATCCTCTTTGTGAGGTACTTCTGTGGCCTTTCCAGCTGCTGCAGATGTCTTGTGAGGTACATTCCAAAAGGGGTGTTGTACTCTATAATGGGTCTAATGAGTGTCGAGTAGAGGGGAACAATGGCCTCTTTTTTCCTGGATGAGAACCCTTTTGTGATGAGGTGTGCCAAGTAGAAGGATTTCCTGACTACTGGGGCAATGTGATTATCAAAGGGGAGACTACTGTTCACCTGGGTCCCAAGGTCTCTTATCACACATTCGGCATTAAGAAGACTGCCGCCTATGTGGTAGGTCATGGGTACAGAGTTTTTACCAAAGGGGATAACAATGCACTTTTTGGCATTGAGCTTGAGGCCATGACTCTGACACCAGGCATCTGCCTCAGTTAGGCCCTTCTGTAGGATGTCCACATCATTTGGGGACTTGACTATGGCTCCTAGTTTGCAGTCATCTGTGAATTTCATTAGCCAGAGGCCTTCTGTGTTAGCCTGTACTTCAGAGAAGTAGATAACAAACAGGAGAGGACCCAGGACTGAACCCTGTGGTACTCCACTTGTCACTGGTTTGAAGTCAGATTTGGAGTCTGCAACTTTTGCAGTGTGGGTTCTGTCAGTGAGCCAGTTGGTAACCCATCTTGTGATATAGGGATTTATACCTAGTTTAGTGAGTTTAGCTATAATTCCAGAATGGGGGATGCTGTCGAAAGCCTTGGCGAGGTCAAGATAGGCTATGTGAACCACCTTACCCTCGTGTACGGCTTTGGTGACTGCCTCAAAGAATTCGACCAGGTTCAGAAGGCATGATCTGCCTTTCACAAACCTGAACTGGGTGGGGTCCAGAGTTTGGAGGTTACCAATGTCTTTGTTTATGAGTTCCATGATGATACGTTCCATGGCCTTGCAGATCAGGCTCGTCAGGCTAATAGGACGATAGCTCCCAGGATCAGTGGTAGCTCCCCCCTTGTGAAGTGGAATAATTGTTGCTGTGCACCATTCAGTGGGCACAAAGCCTGATGTGAGACTATGACTGAACATGGTGTTTAGGTCTGGAGCCAGTTTGTTCTGAAGTTCATGTAAAACGCAGCCTGGGATGTTGTCCGGTCCCATGGATGCTGTGTTTTGGATTTAGAGAGTGCTGCTTTTACCTGTGTAGTTGTGATTACAGGGACTCTGCATTCTTCCTGTATAGATATGGGCCCTTTAGAGGGTGAGAGGGGGGTAAAGTCAGCACTGAATCTATCTGCCAGGATGTTGTCAATATCAGTTGGTTCTGTAATTTTTGTGCCATTGTGCTGTAACTCAGAACAGATCTGGGTGTTGCCATTGAGATTCTTCACATAGCTATAGAATGCTTTGTGGTAGTCCTTAGAATTAGTGGCGATTTTGTTTTCATAGATAGCTTTGGAGGATCTTATAAGGGATCTCAGCTTCTTACTGAGGCTGACCAGGGAGCTCCTCCACTCATGAGATTTTACTCTCTTTTGCAATAGTTTCTTCCTTCTGTTGTAGAGTTTGTTTATGGCAAGGGACCACCAGATTGGCTTCCTTTTTTTGGACAATAGCGTCTTGGTTATGTTTGGGTTAGCACGATCCATGCACTCGTGTAAGTGCTTATAGAGAGCATTTGTGAAGGATTCAGCAGTCGTAACTGTATTGTCCATCTGCATAGTTGTCTTAAGAAGCATGAAGATGGCTTTGGAGAAATTTTTTCCATGGTTTCCTTAATGGGGGGGTGGGGTGGGGGTGGGATGTGGATATCTAGGGTGATTAGCTTATGGTTGGATCTGACCAACGAGGAGTTGACTTCAGGTGTGGAACACTGGTCACTGATGCTGGTAATGACTAGGTCTAGGATTTTGTTGCCCCTGGTGGGGGTGTGGATAAGTTGATCCAGGGCATTGGAATTTATGAATTCTAAAAAGCACTGAGTGAAGTAGTTGGTACATGAGTAGCGTTCCCAGTCAATGGTGGGGTAGTTGAAATCGCCCAATATTAGGGTGTTTGGTTGAAGCCTAATATTTTCCAGTATATCAAGAAAAGAGGAGTGGGAATCCTGGGGCATGGTATGGGATCTGTAGCAAGATACAATTTGGATTGCAGTTTTGCCCAGAGTTATTTGCACTTGGATAACCTCGGATGCATTATGCTGAGCAACTAGCCTGGAGGTGTGGATATCCTTAATGAATATGGTTACACCTCCGCCTTTGGTGTTCCGGTCCAGGTTAGATGGCCGAAAAGTGTGGTATGAGTTATAGCCTGGTAATGCAGGGGTGTTCTCTAGAGCCTTAAACCAGGTCTTAGTCACTGCACAGATATCGATGTTCTCCATTTTTAGGAGTACTTCGAGTGAGTGCATTTTGAGATTTAGACTTCGAGCATTGAGTAGCATTACCCTCAGTTTTTGCTTGCCTGTTCCTGTTACGATGGTGAATTTGCCATTTGAACCTTGCCTAAAAAAGGCACTATAGGGGCGGCAAGAGCCTTTGCCAGTATGCAAAAAAAGTTAATTGGTAAAAACAATAAAAAAATCACAGATAAGGTGAATTCTTCAGATTGAATCATATACATCAAAACCCTAAATAAAAGAAATTACATGACAACAGACAAAAAATGCAGCACCGTATATTTTTATACACACACCACCCTCATTTGCATCCCCCTTAGTTATATATGCCAACTCCACAGTTGCTCATCTATGGGGGAGTCAGAAACTCCATGAACTTTGCTATTTGATAATATCACAGATCATTTTCAGCTAAATTAGCAAACCTACCCTTTGCTACAGAAGGGATCGCTATTGAAAATTATCATACTTGGACAGTTTGATCAGAACATTTCCTTTTAAACACTATGATCCTCTTGTATCACACTCAATATCTGGAGCCAAGGTAAGGACAACTGTGTGTGTGTGTGTGTGTGTGTGTGTGTGTGTGTGTGTGTGTGTGTGTGTGTGTGTGTGTGTGTGTGTGTGTGTGTGTGTGTGTGTGTTCACAGGTAGGTACTAGACTATCGGCCCAAGGGCTTACGTAAGCTTAGCCAACAAGGTTCCCTAGCTGACGTCACCCAGGAAAGTTATTTTCCTGTGCCAATGTCGAGCAGAGACACAGAAGTGATCCTCGGGGTGTATTTCCTATTTCCCATCCACTCATTAAGATTTTTCTTGAAGAGTGCTAATGAAGAACTTTGCTTAACATAGATGGGTAGCCTGTTTAATAGTATGGGAAGTCTCTGGGATAGGAATATATCCCTCCAGCATGTCCTGTTTATTGTGGTGACAAGGTTTAGGTCCCTAGAGCATGTAGCTCAGAGGGATTGGGATTTCTTTAAGTGGAGTATGTCCAACAGCTCTGGGTTTGACATAGCTTTATATGTTAGGCAGAGATCACCTCGGAGTAGGCGATATGCTACAGAGTAAAGCTGGAATTTTTTGAGGTGGTCAGTGTAGGGCATTTGTTTGAGGACAGTGATCCTCTTTGTGAGGTACTTCTGTGGCCTTTCCAGCTGCTGAAGATGACTTGTGAGGTACATTCCAAAAGGGGCGTTGTACTCTATAATGGGTCTAATGAGTGTCGATTAGAGGGGAACAATGACCTCTTTTTTCCTGGATGAGAACCCTTTTACGATGAGGTGTGCCATGTAGAAGGACTTCCTGACTACTGTGGCGATGTGACTATCATAGTATCATGACTATAATAGTGTGTGCGTGTGTGTGTGCGTGTGCATGTGCGTGTGTGTGTGTGTGTGTATGTATATATATATATATATATATATATATATATATATATATATATATATATGCACACACACACGTGCTCACACACACATATATAAACACAAAAGATATACAGCACTTGAACAGAAGCTGTAATTAAATTTTAATATACAAGCATGCTTCATGGAACACAAAAACACAAACCATGTTTCCCTCCTCTTCAGTGTCAAATTACACTATATGACATCATCATCAACTTATATCAATTTTCTGGCAGAAAATTTGAATGTTTTCAAATAAAAGTCAGTGCATAAACAATGAAAAATTGGTGGCATCAATAAATAAGTGCTAAATATATGGCCAATGAGTATAAAATTCCAGCAAAAAATGTGGTTGTGATGAGTGCTGATAAAGGTGGGGGAGTTGTGTTATGGGGTAAAAAAGGCTACAGACAGTTAAACAATTTACATACATATATAAATCTGGAACTGGATCTAACAACTATTTAAAAAAAAAGCATCTATTGATTCCTTTTTTAATGATATGGTTATTAAACAGGTTATACCCTCTGCGGTTGGTGGTTAAGCATCCAATAAGTTGAAGGTTTTGTTTACTACCCAAAATTCATAAACAAGTTTGTCTAGTTCTGGATAGACCAATTATTTTGGGAATGGGATTTCTTGCTGAACCCTTTTTGAGTTTTTGGAATTTTATTTAAAACCTCTTTTGGTGCATGACAGGGCCAGACTACATGATACTACTGAGTTTTTGTCATTGATGGATGATATACAGGTATCCAACGCAACGTGGTTATGCACTTTAGATACTGAAAGCCTTTACACATCTATGTTATTCAGGCTATGAAATGCAGGTAAGATACGACAGAACTATATCCCTCACAATTTAATTAATTTTTGCTGAACATTATTTCTATTGTGTTGGAAATAAACATTATACATTTTGATGGCAAATGCTTTTTACAGTTAAGGGGTACTGTCATGGGGCTACATTTGCACCTATATATGCTGACTTATATGTTGGTTATTTAAGCAATAACCCATGTCTGGGTGTGGGTAATGCTAGATTTACCCATGGTTGGTGTGGTTTGGGCACGAGGGTGAAGCCCGAGTGACCAAACAAAGACAACCATGGGTAAATCTAGCATTACCCACACCCAGATGTGGGTTATTGCTATTATACAATGACATTATTTAAGAAAAAAAAAAACTTACTTTTCTTAAATAATGCCTTTGTATAATACCTGCGTGGTGCCCTTCCACGGTTTTCCACTGTCCTTGGGCATTTTCTGATGTACTGCAGAAGCATCTGCTTACGCAGTACATCAGAGCTGTTTAGAGGAAGCAATGGAGAAAGGAAGATCTCCGTTGCTTTTTTAAAGCTGTCTCGCTATGTTAAACAAGTTTAACATAGCAAGATATCTTTAAAAAAAGCAATGGAGAAAGGAAGATCTCAGTTGATTTTTTTTAAAGATATCACGCTATGTTAAACGTATAATATAGTGAGATTACAGCAACGGAGATCTACCGTTCTCCATTGCTACCTAATGCAAACAAAAAAAATCAAGACTTATACTAATGGAAAAAGTCTGGGCGACCGGACCTTTTTCCATTAGTATATGTCGGATTTACAATGGGCATGCTGGTTGGGCTGGCCAATCAGCATGCACGTTTTGGAATACTAATCGGCAGTCATTGTATAATTTGTGTTATAGAATGACTGCCCATTAATATTTGAAAACAAGCATGCTGATTGGCCAGCCCAACCAGGGTGCCCATTGTAAATCCCAGAATATACCAACATTAAAATGTACAGTCACCCAGACTTCTTTCCGTTCATATATTACATAACTTTTATTTTTTTTTAACACAAAGTGTAAAAAAAAAATCAATAGTCCAGACTCCGGACATACCAGAGAGGCAGCATGGAGGAAATACAAAGAAAATCATTTACATTATTTAAAACTAAAGACTCGTACCTGATTTTCTTTGCATTTCCGCCATTCTGTCTCTCTCTCTCTCTCCTACCCCTAAAATAGCTGAAACTTTTTTTTTAATTAAAAAAAAAAAAATGGAGCAATGGAGACTTTCTTTTCTCTTTTGCTCCCTTTTCAAAGCATTGATGTACTGGGTATGCTTGGGAACGCAAGTCCCATACACATGCACAGCACATCAAAACAAGGCTGCAGGATACCACCAGCCACGGAAGGACAGTATGGTGCCGTTATACAATTTATTTTACATTTGTTTACCAGGATAGTCCGACTGGACACAGGTTCATGTACAGCGCAGGCCTGGGGAGAAATGCTCCACAATTAGGTTAACATCAACATGGTAATACAAACAATAATATAACAGTGATAACTGAGGTAAGTACAGAAAAAAAAAGTCTCATACAATCCAGTCTAAACAATAAACAATACATCAGCAGTAAGTGAGTAAATTTACAAAGATAGAGAGTCTCATACATCAAGTTTTAATGTTAGATGAGTGAGATAGGATAAAAGAATAAAAAATCATATGATTAGACATGAGATATTATACAATTTCAAGATGACAGTAAGATACCTAACTGTAGCATATATACAGTAGAGATAGCAGGAAGGAAGGTGTAAAGTGTGCTGAGATTGAGAGATTCATGTGATGCATAAACATAACCAAGTATTCATAAGATGTGATTTGAGAGCATTTTTGAAATGTGTGTTAGTGGAGGGAGAGGACAGCGAAGGGGGGAGGTTTTTTTTTTTCTTAAATAATGTCATTGTATAATAGCAATAACCGACTCCGTGGTTGTGTTATATTGAAATTTACCCACGGTTGGCTTTATTTAATCACTCAGGCTTTGCCCTCATGATTAAATCATGCCAACTGTCAGTAAATCTTCAGTATACCATACCATGTCGTTGATTATTGCTTAAATATTGTTTATTTATGATATGTATGGTATTTGTTTTGGTTCACATTTACTTATGTGAAGACGTTTTTTGGATGATTGGGTTTTTTGGGATGGCGAGGAGGATGTGTTCAAGGCATTTCGATATTATCTTAATGACAATGATATGGCATTTAAATTTAACACAAAGTGTAATTTGTTTAATATTAATTTTTTGGACATTTCAGTGACAAAATTGTTGGATGGCAATAGTCACACTACTATATATTGTAAGGCTTTTAGCAAAAATTCTTTGTTGCATGCATCTGACAACCCCTTTTGTAACAAAAAATATACCTTATTTACAGATGTTGAATGTAGAGAGAAACTAGAAACTGCCAAAGGTGCACCAGACAGAACAAAATTAAATAGGCACAGATAAAACTTGCTGGTGAACCACCACAGCTAAAAACTTTCTTTATTTAAAAATAAAGACAGAACATAAAAGACTTCCAATGAAAGAGAGCTCTAAATGATTAGCACTTTCAGCTATTCAGCCTTCTTCAGATCATATACTCCATAGCTCTCCAGCTGAAGTTAAATAGCAAGTCATTTCCATAGACTGCAGGCAACGTCTGCTCATTAACCAATCTAATGTCATAGCAACCAATCATGGTTTTTAGAAATGACAAGCCTCCTTTACTCAGCTTATAGTAAGACGTCTGTTCTTTAATATTGGTTTAAGTGGGACCATTGTATTAAGGCCTGGGGGGAGATCAGCCCTTAAGTTAACTATCCAACTCACTTCGCACATTTCAGTGCGGTTCTTTACATCTCTGCCCCTTGAGTCTGTGGCAATACATTTTAAAGTTTTAAACATAAAGCTATGATCATGATAAGATACAACGTGGTCAGCCAGCACATTCTTTAAATCCTTGTGCTTAATATCCCTCAAGTGTCGCATAAGTCTGTCTTTTAAGCGCTGGTCCGTTTTCCAATATAGAACACTAAGCATTTCTGACAGGTTGCCAGGTAGACTAAATGCTGGGTATTGCAAGTTGCACTAGCTTTCAGTAGGTAATTAATTCTAGATACAGGATACACAAAAAGATTGCTGTTGTCTGTATAAGGACAGGCTTTACACTTGACCATTCCTTTCTTCTGGTGTGTATTTTTCCATTCAAGGCCATCTTTGCCACACAGCAGTCTTTTAATGTTCTTTCTGTTCTTGAAAACAAACCTTGGTTGTTCTCCTACAATATTTTTCACTTTTGCATCTTCTGTCAACACCGGCCAAAACCTTCTGACCACATCACAGATCTTTTGGCTATCCGTACTGTAAGTGAGAATACATTTTAGATCTTGAGTCATGGTCCTTTCTTTAGAGGCAGTGGCATCAACTCTGGCAGTAGTTTTTCTATTAAAACAGGGACGACCTTTATTGGAGCTTATATCCTGTTGTGTACATCTCATAGTAAGATCTCTATTATGGTAACCTCTATTTCTCAAATGTTTACAGAGGATGACCTGCTCCTTTTCAAAATCAGCATCTTCAGTTCAGAGCCTAGATATACATTGCACTTGATTTTCCATGATGTTTTTGAAAATGTGACCTGGGTGCATACTATTTCTGTGCAAGTAATGGTTCTTCCATGTATCTTTCCTGTGCATTTTCATATGTAGACCTAGCCTAGGATGTAGGGTTACTTTAACATCCAAGAAATCAATCTCTTCCTTTGAATAAGCTATATTAAATTCAAGGAAATCTGTGGTGTTTTTCCAGATATTCTGTGAACATATCAAGTTCTCTTTCATCTCTTTTCCAAAGGACAAAGATATCGTCCACAAAACGACCATAATACCCCAAATGTCCAAACCAGGGGTTGATGGCATTCAGAATATGATTCTTCTTCCATTGTGCTGAGACTAGATTTGAATAACTATTAGCGCAAAGGGTACCCATAGCTACCCGCCATGTTTGCCAAAAATAGTTATTCCCATAAGCAAAAATGTAATTTTCCAGAATTAATTCTAACAGAGAGCAAATTAGGTCAGAATCAAATCCTGTTTGTACAAGACACTCTTTAATTGTTCCCACTCCATAGCCATTAGGTATAACTGTAAACAGACTGTTAATGTCCATGGTTACCAGGATCAAATCTGAAAAATTATCCATATCTTTAGTTTTCACAGACAAACTTTCTAAAAAGCTCCTTGTGTCTTTTATAACACTATCCACCAATGGTAGGACCTTCTTCAGCTCATTTTCAACATAAATGGATAGTGGTTCAGTCATCCAGCCTCTTCCTGCCACAATCGGTCTTAGCGGGGGGTCATCTAAAGTCTTGTGTATTTTGGGTAAACCACCAATACTAGGAATGGTTGAATACTTGATTTAAAAAAATCAAATAAATCTTTAGATAGACGTTTCTCCATTAATAAAACCATAAAAACCATGACTGGTTGCTATGACATTAGATTGGTTAATGAGCAGGCATTGCCTGCAGTATATGGAAATGACTTGCTATTTAACTTCAGTTGGAGAGCTATGGAGTATATGATCTGAAGAAGGCTGAATAGCTGAAAGCGCTAATCATTTAGAGCTCTCTTTCATTGGAAGTCTTTTATGTTTTGTCTTTATTTTTAAATAAACAAAGATTTTAGCTGTGGTGGTTCACCAGGAAGTTTTATCTACACCTATTTACAGATGTTAACGGTTAGACCTAGTTGTAGCAATGACCAAGAATGGAATTGACATGCATCTGACATTTGTAATAGATTTTGTAATAGGGGATACCATTGTGTCGATGTTCTTAAAGCTAAAAGTAAGGCAGCTACTAAAACATGACAAATGTGCGCAGTATAGGGAACAAAAGGAGACCGATGGTTCTGAATGTTTGAGGTTTGTTACCACTTATGGCAATAACGTATTTAAAATTAGGGATGCCATCGATAAATATTGCCCTATATTAACAGGTGACAGGTTTTAAAGTAATATAGTGCCACAAAGATGTTGTTACTCATATAGAAGGGGAAAACTACTGCAAATTATCTGTCAGGTTTTAAAGATACATGTGTTGAAATTTCCAGACAAGTTAAATGTTTTGGATGTTATGGCAGTTGTGTTTTTTTGGAAACATTCTACAACAACTAAGTCATTCTCTTCCATGAATACACTTAGGGGTTTTTGATATTTATGAATGTATTACATGTTTAGCTGAATGGGTTATTTATTTAACTACCTGTAAATGTGAGTATTTATGTTGGGGAGAAATCTAGAATGTTTAAATAGTGTTCAGCCATTCATTTGCTTGATTTGAGATATCACAGGGAACACGGTGCTGTACTCTGCCTGAATATTGCTGATCTTGGTCTACATTTTATTTTGAATTGAAGTTTTTCACTTAAGGTTTGGTTATGTCTAGTTTGTATCTTATTCTTGTATTACACTTGTTTTTTTTTTTTTTTTTGAGTTTCCTACTCTGTTGGAGTTTTAAGAGGTCTTGGCTAGGGTCAATTAGAAAAGTTAGCAAATAATTACTTTACAAACAGTAAATAACATTAGCTAATTAGTGGGAGCAGCTGAGAAATAGCATTCCTCATTTAGCTAGAAATATCTGTATTTAGCTGGAGTGCTTGTTTGGCTTGCTTACTGTACTCTGACTAAATATTGCTGATCTCTGTCTGCATTTTGTTTTTAGCATCCACCAGCCCAACTGTTGTTGTATTGTTAAACTTGATGACTTTTGAGTTGCCAGCCCATACTATAAATTTGATTTTGGACACTCCTCCCAGTCCCATCTCATCAGCTCATTCTACTAAGTACAGAGAGATCATTTGGGAAAGCCCACCCCTTAGTTTCTTAACCTTGAATTATCTTCTGTTTCCTCCCTTCCTACGTAACTTAAAAGAAAATATGCACTTTATTCAGCTGATTTTACTGTATTTGTGTTTTTTCAACTTTATTACTTTATTTTGCTTTTGCTGCTTGTTCTTAAAAGTCTTCAATTGCATTTATTCTGCTGGATTTATTATTGATTGTTAGTAGCCTAATTAAATTGTAACTGTTATTATAAGCCTCTTAGATTTGGTTTAAGCACTTGGGCTTCAGGCCAGTTGTGTTACATTAAGAAGGTTTGTAGTCTACACTCCTGTGGCAGGAGAGATAGCTTGCACCCTTCTAATTTGGGAATTGCTGGTTGAAGGCTTAGCATGTCTGTTATTCTAAAAGTATCTTGGTTCTGGTTTAAGCGCTTGGGGTTCAGGCCAATGGTTTTACATTAAGAAGGTTTGTGGTCTACACTCTTGTGAGAGGAGAGGGTAGCCTCTGCCCTTCTGAGCTGAGAGTTGCTGGTTGAAGGCTTATTGTGCTTATTTGAACTTTTTTTTTTAATTATTGCACTTTATTTGCTGTAGCGTAGACTAGATTCAGACCTGCTGAATCTAGTTTGTTTGTATAACTTGTGCACTAAACCAGGCCATCTTTTGTCAGAGAATGTTCCCTTGTACCCTATTAACAGGAGTGTGCAGTTAGAACTCGTCTGTTTAAAGGTTGCTGGAACAGGGCTCACTTTTGAGCTTTTTCATTGGTCAATTTGTTTAAATCAGTTTGCTCTCATTTGCTAGATAAGTACCACATTTGTGCAGGTTTAGCTTGCTTTAGCAAAGCTCAACAAAGTTTGGTGACCAGCTACTGCTTATTTGTGTTTATCTGATCCATCCAAGCCATCTACTAATTTCTGAAAAACTTAAGTAGAATTTTTCACTGTATGTTGCACTTTTGAACTGCATTTATACTATATCACTGCTTATTTGACCTGTTTTTCTAAAATTGTTGCACTTTGTTTGCTGTAACATAGACTAGATTGAGACCTGCTGAATATAGTTCTGTTTGTATAACTTCAGCACTAAACCAAGCCATCTTTTGTTGGAGAGGGTTCTCCTGCACCCTAGTGGCAGGAGTGTGCAGTTAGACCTCATTGTTTTGAAGGTTGCTGGAACAGGGCTCATTTTTCAGCTTTTTTATTGGTTAACTTGTTTAAATCAGTTTGCTCTTGTTTGCTACATAAGCACTCCGTTTGAGCAGGTTTGTGCTTATTAGCACATGGAGCACTGCTGAGCAGCAGTGGGCACAATTGGGGGTTATAGACACAAAGTCTTCTGCCTGCAAATTTTCCCTTAATACTCTGCTGGTGCACCATCAGTGAGTTCTCATGACTGTCCATCTCTGACAGGTGATACATTCAGCAAAGCTTCTGAGGTACCAACACAGATCCTACCCACTATTCCTTCATATTTTTTGTCACTTCTCCTGTCCTCTACTTTGTCTGGTCTTTCCTGGCCTCTGCCTATTTTCTGACCACATCAACTTACCTAGCATTATGGACAGACAATTTTCTACAGTTTCTCCAGCCAGCCTGGTCGACATGGACATTCTGAAGCAATGCAGCAATTGCCTCATGTGCACTGACAACTCACTTCTTCTAGTCCACACAAATTCATTATGTGAGAGATGCATCTATATCAAGAACCTAGAATCTAGGCTCTCTTGTTCACCGGTCACTTCATCTGATACTAAGCAGGCACACCTCACCTCCTGCACTTACAAAACCAACAGCACATAAACCTACATATGCGAAGGCCCTTACCAGAAGCTTACCTAAACATCAGAGACCTCCCAAACATAAAAACAAGCATGATTCACATAATACATCATCTGCAGAACATAGTACACATAATATAGCACACACCAGTGTCTCACCAGTCAAGCCCCTAAAGCATAACACAAAAACAAACATCTTAGTCATAGGCGACTCAATTGTGAGACACACAGATGTGTCTCTCACCAGCCTGGATAAGGAGAAAGTCGCAGTCAACTGTCTGTCAGGTGCCAGGATCCACCACATCACACACACACTCAAGTCTCTCAACAACAGGCACTTTATGAATCCATCATAGTCCATGTTGGTGTGAATGACTTGAAATGTACCACATTGGACTATATGAAGAGAGACATGACTGAGCTCTCTAATTATGTGTCTCAGGCAGGTATGTCCCTAGCCTTAAGCAGCATTTTACCTTCCCCCTAAGATGATACCTCATTGCAAACAAAAAAATGAGTGACTTCAACAATTTGCATAGTTTCTGGTGTCATTCAAAGGGGATCCAGTATCTGTCAGCCTGGGATGACATAGTTGACAGACCTCGATGCTTTGCCAGAGGTGGTCTTCAGCTGTCACCACTGGGATTTCTGTTACTGGCTAAGGCTGTTGCCACCACCATAGTGCCTTTAAGGCAATATCACAAGAACAAAATTCCTGATGTAAAAATACCTTCTAAAAACAACCTCAAGGTTATGTTGCTAAACACTAGGAGTCTAAACCAAAAAGTGCACTCACTGGAAGCAGTCCTCACCTTGGAAGATGCTGACATTTGTGCATTCACTGAGACCTGGTTTAAGGCTGTAGAGCACACCTCAGCTATACCAGGTTACATTTCCTTTCACATGTTCAGACCACAAACAGAAGGCGTGAGAACTAAATGAGGTAGTGTATCAATATTCATTAAAGATAAATATACCTCCAGACTAGTTAAACAGCACAATTCCCTTGACCACAAGGCATGGTACTACATATACAAAACCTGTGGATATAGCAAACCTGCTGGCTTACAGGTTCAGTGAAAACTTCATTCCCCTGTCCATGCCACATATACCCAAAAACATCCCTAACACCTGTCCCTCACCTAATATCTTCGAGGAGCAGGTCTTAAACATCCTCTACAAGGCCAAAAACACAGCCTCTATGGGACCAGACAACATCTCAGTCTGTGCTCAACATGGGTTAAAACAGGAATTAGCATCACCACTGGGCAGCTTTTCAATCACAGACTAAGCATTGGCTTTGTCCCAGCAGAATGGAAATTAGCTACCATCATTCCTTTGTACAAAGAGAGTGCATCCATGGACCCTGGGAACTATAGACCCATTAGCCTGACCAAACTTATCTGCAAGGCCATGGAATGAATCATCATTTATTTTTATTTTTATTTAACACTAGCTGTACCCGGCCATGTGTTGCTGTGGCTCAGTCTGGTTAAATGAAAAAGAAAGAAAAGAGAAAGTGCACGTTTCTAATATATTTAATTTCACAATGCTTGTGGGTATACAATATTTTTTGTTGTTCCATTGTCTGTGCAGATATAGAGATTGTCTGGTTTGCCGACTCTAGAACACGCAACATATAATTGTCCATGTGAGAAGCAATCCGTGTGTAGATCTAAACCGCACAATTCTAAAGATTGTCCCTGAGCTTTGTTGATGGTGATTGCAAACACCAATCGAATTGGGGATTGCAATCTCTTAAATTTAAATGGCATATCCGTTGGAATCATAGGAATGTGAGGAATGAGGACATCTTCACCTTTGAAAGGTCCTGTCAAGATTGTTGCTTCTATGATGCTGCTCATTAATTTTTTTACTGCAAGCTGCGTGCCGTTGCAAAGCTTTGGCTGGTTGATATTTTGCAACATGATAATTGGCACGCCGATTTTCAATTGCAGTACGTGCGGTGGCATCCCTGGCAGATCGAGTGAATTCAAAAATTCTGTTGGATAATTAACCACTTCATCTGCTTCCACAACAATGTCGATGGACTTGTATGTGACTGCCTCGCTTTGAATGTTAGACTGAATAATATTGTTAAGTTCGTAGATGTCTTTGTGCTTGGCTGCAAGAATAGCTTGTTCAGTCAGCCAATCTTGATTCTTATAATTGGTTTGAATATTGGGAAATACTTTTTCAACCAATTCTTCTTTTGACGTCACTAAATTGCAGAAGTTATGAGGCAATGAAATTCGTCCTGAGGTCAGATCTCGTTCCCAATTTCCAGCAATTGATGTGAGAATATCTCAGCTGATCGATCGTTTTGCAGCTGGACATGCATATTTGTAGTTAATTTTAATGTCTTTACATGTTGCCACAAAGTAGAGTATTTCAGGCAAGCATTTATTTCGTCCGCTGGTGTCGATCGAGGAGAATGAAGCAGATCTGAAGCTGCAGAACGTGATCGCCGTGCTCGCAACCGTGCATCCTCAAGTCTGGCTGCACGTCACTCTGCTGCTTCCTCGGCATGTATTTGAGCTATTCTTTGTCTGTTTTGCTCATTCACTGATGCCCGTTCTTCCTAAGTTTGATTTGCAATTACTCGTCACACTGCTTCCGCTCCGCGAGTACAATGACCTAAGTTTGATCTTCTGCGAGGCATTATTTGGATGAACTAAAGCAGATCGATTGCACTGAAAAAGAAGAAAGAAAGTTATAACAAAAACATATAAAATTGCATATTTGTATACAAATATATAGAATCCATAGTAGGTATATAAAAACACGCGCATATTCGAATGCAACGTGTGACATCTATATAATAGTAGGTATATAAAAGCACGAGCGTATTCAAATGCAACATCGTGTGAAAATTTCAAAGCAATCCGTGAAGAACTTTCGGAGATTTAAGATTTTGAACAAACGAACATTTACATTTTTATTTATATAGATTTGTTGACCAGGAAAGTCCAACTAGGACAGAGTCTATTTTCAGCAGAGGCCCAGGGAGAAACACTCCAGATGCATGTCTTTTGGAATGTGGGAGAGAACTGGAGTACCTGGAGGCAACCCACATGAATGCAGGGATGACATGCAGACTCCAGACAGGAAGCACCTCAGATGAGAATCGAACCAGAGAACCTCTTGCTTTGAGGAGAAAAAGTTAACTGCTGCACCACTGCACCATCCATCATGGACCTTATTAACAAAGATTTAGGAAATCTCCAAATGCTCGACCCCACCCAGTTTGGCTTTGTCAAGGGGAAATCATGCCTGTTAAACTTGGTGGACTTCTTTGAGACAGTCAGCAAACCCTAGATAAGGGCAAATCCATGCATATGGCCTACCTAGATTTAACCAACACCTTTGACACAATCCCCCACTCAGGCATCATTCATAAACTCATCCAGCTGGGTATCAACCCATATACTGTCAGAAGGGTTGCAAACTGGCTCACTTAAAGAACTCATACAGTCAAAATAGGGGACTCCACATCCTCCAGCAGACCTGTAACCAGTGGTGTTCCACAGGGATCCACTCTGAGACCTCTACTGTTTGGAATCTACTTCTCAGTACAGGCTAAAACTAAAGGACTGTGGCTAACAAAGTTTGTTGATGACTGCAAACTGGGAGCGATCATTGAAACCGCTAGCAATGTCAACATCCTGAAGGAAGGTCTTATGCAGACTAATGACTGGTGCCAAAGTCATGTTCTTAAACTTAATGCAAAAAAATGCATTATCATTCCCTTTGGCAAGGGTAATGTTCCTGCAAACAACCATATCAATAGTAATACTCCAAGCACACAGTCAGTGGTGAGAGATGTGGGCACATAGGTCAACAGTAATCTGAACTTTGATCACCACATCTCCACAGTGGTAAGAAGGGTGTTTTATATCGTTTGTCTCATAAGTAAGGGTATTGCCTCCAGAAAAAAAAAAAAAGAGATTATAGCTCCCCTGTACTCTTCCCTCATAAGACCAATAATAGAGTACAACGCTCTCTTTGGTATGCCCCTTTCCAAACACCTGCAGCAACTGGAGAGAGCACAAAGGTTCCTTACAAAAAAATTCAGGGTCTTCAAGATCTCTCTTATGTGGACAAACTGAAATCATTGTCAACTTACTCAACTTACTGTGTCATACAGACTGCTCAGAGGCAACCTGTGCTTTGCATATAAAGCAATCCCTGACTCAGTTTTAATGGAAATGCTGCACATTCACAAGTCAAGTGGCACATGGGTCATTCGTTCAAAGGAACCTAACCTGGTATGTGACATCAACAGAACTTGCTGGAGAGACAGATTTGTCTGACAGAGGTTGCCCCTCCTTTGGAACAAGCTTCCTATTCATGTTAAACAAAGCCCCTCATTGGCCCTATTTAAATGTAATTTGGACGATTGGATGGGTAACTGGAAATTAACCCCAGGGGGTCCACCTGCGTCCCTCTTGGACAGGGGCAATAAATGCTGATTTTAGTGCCTTCTTGAACCACATACCCTTGGGAATATATGTTGAACTTGGTTAGGGTTGTTAGGGCCCTGGGGCGGATAGCCTAGTAACCTCCTATGATCCTATGATCAAAAATCCCATAGGTAGGCTATTTTTAGCTTTATAGGTATTGACAAGAGTAATTCTAGTTCACATAATAGAAATGACAAGTTGTGTTTTTTGCATATTAAATAAAAAAAGGTGAATTATAAATTTGGGGGCCATCCATGGTATAGTTTTAAATGAATTAATATAAAAATTTTAATATGTTGTATACAAATTTTACATTTTATTATTAACTTCTGGGTATATGTTTCTAATCATAGGTTCATAGGTTCATAGGTTCATAGGTAGGTACTAGGCTATCGGCCCAAGGGCCTTTGTAAGCCTAGTCAACAAGGTTCCCTGGCTTACACCACCCAAAAAAGTTAATTTCCTGTGCCCCTGTCGAGCAGAGCCACAGAAGTGATCCCTGAGGTGTATTTCCTATTTCCCATCCACTCATCAAGATTTTTCTTGAAGAGTGCTAATGAGGAACTTTGTTTAACATAGATGGGTAGCTTGTTCCAGAACATAGGAAGTCTCCGGGACAGGAATCTACCCCTCCAGCATGTCCTGTTTATTGTGGTGACAAGGTTTAGGTCCCTACAGTGTGTAGCTCGGAGGGATTGGGATTTCTTAAGGTGTAGCATGTTCAACAGCTCTGAGTTTAACATAGCTTTATATGTTAGGCAGAGATCTCAGAGTAGACGAAATGCTACAGAGTAAAGCTGGAGTTTTTTGAGACGGTCAATGTAGGGCATCTGTTTGCGGCCAGTAATCCTCTTTGTAAGGTACTTCTGTGGCCTTCGCGGCTGATGCAGATGTCTTGTGAGGTACATTCCAAAGGGGGCATTGTATTCTTATAATGGGTCTAATGAGTGCTGAGTAGAGGGGAACAATGATCTCTTTTTTCCTGGATGAGAACCCTTTTGTGATGAGGTGTGCCACATAGAAGAATTTCTTGATTACTGTGGCGATGTGATTATCAAAGGAGAGACTACTGTCCATCTGGGTCCCAAGGACTGTTATCACACATTCAGTGTTAAGTAGACTGCTGTTTATGTGGTAGTTCATGGGTACAGAGTTTTTACCAAAGTGGATGACAATGCACTTGTTGGCACTGAGCTTGAGGCCATGCCTCTGACACCAGGCATCTGTCTCAGTGAGGGCCTTCTGTAGGATGTCCACATCATTTGGGGACTCAACTACGGCTCCTAGTTTGCAGTCATCTGCAGACTTCATTAGCCAGAGGCCTTCTGTGTTAGCCTGTACTTCAGAGAAGTAGATACCAAACAGGAGAGGTCCCAGGACTGAACCCTGTGGCACTCCACTTGTCACTGGTTTGAAGTCAGAGTTGGAGTCTGCAACTTTCACAGTGTGGGTTCTGTCAGTGAGCCAGTTGGCAACCCATCTTGTGACGTAGGGATTTATACCTAGTTTAGTGAGTTTAGCTATAATTCCAGAATGGGGGATGGTGTCGAAAGCCTTGACGAGGTCAAGATAGGCTGTGTGAACCACCTTACCCTCATGTACGGCTTTGGTGACTGCCTCAAAGAAGTCGATCAGGTTCAGAAGGCATGATCTGCCTTTCACAAACCCGAACTGGGTGGGGTCCAGAGTTTGGAGGTTACCAATGTCTTTGTTTATGAGTTCCATGATGATACGTTCCATGGCCTTGCAGACCAGGCTCATCAGTCTAATAGGGCGATAGTTCCCAGGATCAGTGGTGGCTCCCCCCTTGTGAAGTGGGATAACTGTTGCTGTGCACCATTCAGTGGGCACAAAGCCTGATGTGAGACTATGATTGAACATGGTGCTTAGGTGGGGAGCTAGTTCATTCTGAAGTTTTTGTAAAACGCAGCCTGGGATGTTGTCCGGTCCCATGGATGCTGTGTTTTTGGCTTTAGAGAGTGCAGCTTTTACCTGCGTAGTTGTGATTACAGGGACTCTGCATTCTTCCTGTATAGATATAGGCCCTTTAGGTGGTGAGAGGGGGGTAAAGTTAGCACTGAACCTGTCTGCCAGGATGTTGGCAATATCAGTTGGTTCTGTAATTTTCGTGCCTTTGTGCTGTAACTCAGAGCAGATCTGGGTGTTGCCCTTGAGATTCTTGACATAGCTATAGAATGCTTTGCAGCTGCCCTTAGAATCAGTGGCGATTTTGTTTTCGTAGCTAGCTTTGGAAGTTCTTATAAGGTTCTCAGCTTCTTACTGAGGCTGACCAGGCAGCTCCTCCACTCAGGGGATTTTACTCTCTTTTGCAAACTAACATGTTTTAAAATGAATATATTAGTGGTGTTATGTATAGGAAATGCATTGCTTCTTACACAAAATTTTCTGCAAATAATAGCAAGTAATTTTGTTCTTTGCCATTTGATGTCGCTATGCATATATGAACTGCTTTTCCTGGTTTATTTGCATGCAATATTTTATTTTTCCACATGGTGTCACTATAATTTACAACAGTTTTTTTTGTGTGTATAGTTATCTTCTTTTTTTACACTTTATACTCATTGGCTGATATTTAGCAATCATTTATTGATTCTATCAATTTTTCATTGTTTATTGAATTATCTTTGAAAAAAATTCAAATTTCAAACAAGAAAGGTTGTATAAGTCAATTTGTGTTCATTGGAGTGTGCTTTGTATATTAAATGTTAATTACAACTTCTATTAGGGTGCTGTATATCTTTATATACATATATATATATATATATATATATATATATATATATATATATATATATATATATATATATATATACTCCCACAGACTTTTTATCCTTCTTTGAACCACTTTTATAATGTTGTACTTTCTATATATCATTAGGTCATGCTGTATACCACAGACTGTTTAACATTGCCATATGAAATACCGATCATTATGAATGTAGGTAATGATTATATATAATTGCAAGCAATTTAATTTTTAGATGTTTTTGCCCCCATGTGCTGCCAGTCATCAAACCTCTCCAAAATAGCATATTAACAATGCGTTGCATTATGTTGGAATTTCACCTGGGACAGATATAGATATCCCAGTACAGAGCATGTGATGCACTGTCCTGGGGCAAGCAGGGATAAGCAGGGTAGTGCTGTAGAATGATAGCATTGTGCATTATGCTAGCGATTTAGAGATGAAAAATTCCCTCATTAACATAATAACTGCTCTATGAGGCTCAAATTACTATAATAAAACATGGCATCACCATAGTGTCAGAGATTGCTAATACAGGCAACTGTTGAATCAGGAAAGCAGGAGTTTACTGCATTAGAACAATGGCCTTCAAAACAAGAATATTGAAGGAGGACTATATGCCTGGTACTGTAACCCTGCATTGTGCAGGAGGAATATATGCCTGGTAATGTAACACTACACTGTGCAGGAGGACAATATGCCTGGTAATGTAGCCCTGCACTGTACAGAGAAATAACAATGGATGGTATCAGCCGGGACATAGAGGAACTGGTATATGTCGGTGTGGGAACACACCATAATGCCACAAGTCTGTAAGTCAGGCTCTGAGAGGGGGACACACCATTGGCCATGTGTAAATAGGGGCAGGACATGTCATACCAAATATGATGTCCCCTGTACATTGTGTGAGGAATTACAAAGCTGACTGTGGAGGGGTGGATTGTATGAAGTGTATTGCAAGGTTATTAAGTATGCTGCTGCTACAAGGGGTGTCAAGACAACATGATAGCATTCTTGAAAATGCACTTTGTATAGGAAGGGGGGTGTCATTGCACAAGGGAGACAGGTAAGTAGGCACATTGTGTGGTTTGCTAGAACAGTGTACAGTCATATCAGACATCCACACACAGCCATGCTCATACACTGATTAGCATCATTATCCATGACAAAGGCAACAACTAGAAAAGTTCAAAGCCTAGGAGGCTAAGATGTTAGTACAGGTATTCCACATATGTGGCATGTGCACCCTGACCAAAGGTAATATGGTAAAGCCTTTTCAGCAGCAGGTGTAGCAGGGAGTAGTAAAGGTCAACAGTGTTGTGGGTGGCCATAATAAGAAACAATATTAAGTTCAGAGAATATTAACAGATACAATATTACATACTTAGAACAAGGCACAAAATATTACCAAGATCATGTCCAGTATAGCAGGTGGGTCATCAACACAGAAAAGCTCACTCCTGTGTGGGAAATCAAAGCAGACCATCAAACCCAGTGGAACGTCAGTGTGTAAAATGGGCTGATGACAACTACATATGTTCCTATAGGGGATGCACCAGTTTAACATTAGCAGTTACATTGCCATATTGTACACTGCACTGCATGAAATGCAGAACTTATTCAGCATATCTGTTCTCCAGCTACCTCTGGAATGCAATATCAATGCCCCGCACAGCAAGGTATGTTGGTATCCACAAAGTATTCACAGATTCTATCCTATAAAAGTATGCCCATAGGTGTGGTGGGTCCATTTATTTCAGTTTTGCCACAAGGATAGTTTGTTTTTGTTTTCAAAGGTTCTGCTGTTGGAGGGTCCAGCCCAATGAAGGCAGCATATGCATGATGCCTGTACATCAGCTGACAATGCTAACAATGTGCACATGGCACAGTCTCATGACAGTGACAAACTGTCACCAAAACTAACACTGGAGGCTCACAAATGTCCCCCACATGCAACAAACTGGCACAAGGACAAAACCCACATGGTTAGAATTGCTGGAGCCATGTCAGACTCCAAACCAGTTACAAGTGGCATCCCACAAGGCTCAGTCCTGGGACCTCTCTTGTTCGGTATATATTTCTCTGAGGTACAGGCCAACACGGAAGGACAGTGGCTGACCAAGTTCGCAGATGACTGCAAACTGGGCACCATAATCGACTCTCCAGCCGACACAAGCATTCTCCAAAAGGGCCTCATAGAAACAGACAACTGGTGCCAGAGCCATGGCCTCAAGCTAAACGCCAAAAAGTGTATAGTCATCCCCTTTGGCAAAAACAAAGTGCGCACAAATTACCACATAGGTGGTAATCCATTAAGTACAGAAGAAGTAATTAGGGACCTGGGGACTCAAGTTGATAGCAATCTCTCATTTGACAACCACGTGGCCAAAGTGGTTAGAAAAACATTTTATGTAGCCCACCTAATCATGAAGGGATTCACATCTAGATCAGGGGAGGTCATCGTGCCTCTTTACTCATCCCTCATCAGGCCCATAATTGAGTACAATGCCCCTTTTGGGATGTACCTTACCAGACACCTGCAGCAACTGGAAAGACTCCAAAAGTACCTCACCAAGAGGATCAAAGGGCTCAAACAGATGCCATATGCTGCCCGGTTAAAGAAACTCCAGCTCTACTCAGTGGAATACCGCCTGCTCAGAGGCGATCTGTGCCTGACGTATAAAGCCATGTCCAACCAGAAAATAATGGACATGCTGCACCTCAGAAAACCCAAATCCCATCGAGCTATGCGCTCGAGAGACTTGAACCTCAGCACTGAAATAAATAGGACATGCTGGAGGAACAGATTCATAACCCAGAGGCTCCCTTCACTCTGGAATAAAATCCCAGTCCAGGTTAGGCAGAGTCCCTCATAGACTCTCTTCAAGAGGAATCTTGATGAGTGGATGGGAGATCGTAGGTTTACCCTGGGTATCACTTCTGTGTCAATGTTAGACAGAGGCACAGTATACTAACCTCGAAAAAGGGCATAGCAAAATTAATTTAAAATGGGTGGCAAAAGCCAAACACACTCTGGCTAGGCTTATAAATGCCCTAGGGCAGATAGCCTAGTATGAACCTATGAACGTATGAACAAGCCTGTGTAGAGAGAGGCCAAAACCCAAGCCTCACCAATGTTTGAGAAATGTTCAGTACCTTTACACTGATATCCCTAGCCCACATGACGTCTGTGAGTTGCATTGCATCTGACAAGAAATTCACCCCAAAGAGGAGAGGCATGGTGATCTGTGCTGCTGTCATGGCTCTGGGTTTGTCTTTGACCTGGGTGCAGCACTTAGCATTAATTAATGGATGTACAGGTATGTGGTCCAGTCACAGATGGTTGCTACTTGCACTATTATTGGGATGGAGAGTGTGCTGTGAGACACCATTGTGGAGACGGTGAGTATACCACATGGTACCATTGTACAGATGGTGAGTGTGTGCTGTAAGGCACCATTGTGGAGATGGTGAGTGTGCCACATGGCATTGTAGTGGAGATGGTGAGTGTCCAACATAGCACCATTATGGAGATGGTGAATGTGTTGTAAGACGCCATTGTGGAGATGACGAGTGCATTGCATGGCACCATTGTTAGGTTGGTGAGAGTACCATATGGCAACATTGCTGAGATAGTGAGTGTGCAGTATGGCATCATTGTTCATAGGTAAGAACTAGGCTAACTGCCCTTGTGAGAAATTTTAAGCCTAACCAGTTTCCCTTTTTGTGCCAAAAATAACCTATTCCATTTGGTTATAGATTAACCTTACCCATCACATGGTCGATAGTTACATGCCACCCCTAATAAGAATAACTGAGATCATATCATAGAAAATTTGAGGGGATCCATGCATGGGATAAAGAATTTAGGATCTGCCTCTCTCCATTAGTAGTACAGGGGACAGTCCTAGGGTAATTTTTTTGTTTCCAATCCATAGATCTAAGTTGTGCTTGAAAATGGACAGGGATTAACTTTATTTTATGTGGATGGGGAGTCTGTTCCACAGTTGTGGTATCCTCTGTGAAATATACCTGTCCCTCCAAACTTTATTGTTGATATTGCAGAAGTTTAGATCCCTCAACTGAGTATTTATGATGCCATTTGACTTACTGATGTGCAGTAAATCTATCAGTAGTGGGTCAGAAGATGCCTTGCATGCCAGACAGGTCACCTTGTAGACTGTAGGATACTGAGTATACTGACGGGGCTTTGAGTTGGTCCAGGTAGGACATATTATATAGGCCTTGTATCCTTTTAGTAAGGTATCTTTGTGGGTGTTCCACTTGTTGCATTTGTCTGGACAGATAGATGCCAAAGGGGGCATTATGTTCAATGACTGGCCTAATGAGGGCTGAGTAAAGGGGAACAATGACATCTCTAGATCTAGACACAATCCCTTTGTTTATAAGCCGTGCAAAATATAAGGACTTTTCTTACAACCATAGAAGCTTGTTGGTCAAAATTTGGGTCACTGCCCACATGTTTCATAAATCCCAAACAACAGGGTCAACTCTTAGGGGAGTATTTCTCAATGTGGTAGTTCCCTGGGGTAGATGGCTTCCCAAAGGATAAAAAAAGCATCTTTTGGCACTTTTCAGACCATGTTTTTGACACTAGTTATTAATCTGAGATAAACCTTCCTGCAGGATGGCTAAGTCATTTGGGGATTCTTTGGTATTGGCTTTTACTTCAGGATAGTAGACGCCAAGCAGAAGATGTCCTAACACTGTCTCTACATGGGACAGTATCAAGCCTGAAAATTGCAGACCACTACGATGCCCACTTGACATGACAGCTCTACTGCACCAGTGGAGGATGTGATACTGACTCCTTGTGTCCTGCTATCAGACACCACAGTGACCATATCCACCTCCCATAGCAACCTCCCATGACCCTGCCCAATATGACAGTATTGTCGCTAACTGTCACTATGGCCACCCTATTTGTGAAATGGTGATGATGATGATGATGCCGATGATGATGATGATGATAACGATGATGATGACGATGATGATGACGATGATGATGATGACGATGGTGATGATGACGATGATGACGATGATGACGATGATGATGACAATGATGATGATGATGATGACTGTCCTGCCCATTCCCCCCAACCAGTGTGAAGTCACCTCACATGAAATGCTGGTACAGGTAGAATATGTACCATTTACTGGAATTATGGGAACTGCCTGGGTTGTATAAGGAAACATTATACATTATATCCTGGACTTTGCACAGCACTTGGCACTTGAAGAGGTGGAAGCCCCTCTGTTGATGTATTTAATTATATCTATGTCCCTGTATGTATAGTTATGTAGAATGAGCAATCTGCTGTTAATTTAATAGATGCTGTTAAAAATACATTTTTGCTGTAGTTCCTAGGGTGCTGCTTTCTCTTACGGCTTCTGCTACATACTTAAATTCCTGACTGTTTCCATACTGTTATGTTTATTATATGCCAGGTACTGTACATACTGTACATTATTTGCTGATGTCTGCATGCTGTTATGTTTATTATATGCCAGGTACTGTACTTTGTTTGTTTGTTGATGTCTGCATGCTGTTATGTTTAATATATGCCAGATACTGTACTTTGTTTGTTTGTTGATGTCTGCCGCTTTAATTTGATTAAGGGTTCAATGACTGCTGTTACTAATTGTTTTAGCACTGTGACATGTTTCCTGTATTGTTCCATAAACTTTTGTTGCAATATTTTGAAAATTAATTTACAGTCTTAGTATTTTTTTCAGTCATACCTCTCAACATTCTGGAATTAGGTACAAAACAAAAAATAATTATGAAAAAAGGCCTAAATTAGGGAAATTTAAATAATGGTATTATTAACTTACAAACCTGAAAGAAAATGAGGATGTGAATTAAGATATTTTTCCAAAATAACATAAATATGTAACTATAATGATTATCATATTTACTGACTATAATCCAACTTTTCTAAAAATATTATAATAGTCAAAAGTAAGAAGAGTTCAAAGATATGAGCTCAGTGTTTGCCTGTCATTTATTACTAAGCATTTTTGTATGACTGTTTTTATAGAAAAATAAATTCCTGCTTGTATTAGACTAACTTACCTTTAATTTTTCTATAAACTGTTTTAAATTTCTCCAAATATTAAATGATTGCCATATAACTTGTATCGATTCTCAACAAATATTTTTATATTATGTCTAATTTGTTATAATTATTTAAACCGCACATGTTGTTCTTTTATTTTTGAAGATTATTATTGTACTTAAAATGTTTTGAAATAATTTGGAGCTTTTCTCCCTGGGCTTCTACCCAGTTGGATTTTCCCGGTAATCAAATGTCAGTAAATAAATAAATATTATATTCCTCCATATGGCCCAGGTTATCTTATTTATTTATTTGTTTGTTTGTTTGTTTGTTTATTTATTTATTTATTCATAGGTTCATAGGTAGGTACTAAGCTATCTGCCCGAGGGCATTTATAAGCCTAGCCAGAATGTGTTGGCTTTCGCCACCCCATTGATTAATAAACTGATCCTCTGTCAAGCAGAGCCAATGAAGTGATCCCAGGGGTGTATTTTCTGTTACCCATCCACTCGTCAAGGTTTCTCTTGAAGAGTGTTAGTGAGGGGCTCTGCCTGATATAATTTGGAATTTTGTTCCAAAGCATGGGGAGTCTCTGTGACAGGAATCTGTCCCTCCAGCATGTTCTATTTATTGCTGTGGTGAGGTTTAGCTCACTAGACCATGTGGCTCGCAGTGACTTGGATTTCTTTAGGTGGAGCATGTCCATCAATTCTGAGTTGGACATGGCTTTGTAAGTCAGGCAGAGATCACCTCTGAGTAAGCGATATGCCACTGAGTACAGCCAGAGTTTTTTCAGCCGGGCTGCATAGGACATATGTTTGAGGCCAGTAATCCTCTTGGTGAGGTACTTTTGTGGTCTTTCCAGCTGTTGGAAGTGTCTTGTGAGGTACATTCCAAATGGGACATTGTACTCTATGATGGGTCTAATGAGTGATGAGTAGAGGGGCACTATAACCTCTTTATTTCTAGATGCGAACCCTTTAGTAATTAGATGGGCCACATAGAAGGATTTCCTAACTACTTTGGCAATATGATTGTCAAAGGAGAGATTACTATCTACCTGGTTCCCCAGATCTCTTATTACCTCTTCTGTATTAAGGCGGCTGCCACCTATGTGGTAATTCATGGGTATTTTGTTTTTCCCAAATGGGATGACTATGCATTTTTTGGCATTTAGCTTCAGGCCATGACTTTGACACCAGGTGTCCCCTCTCAGTAAGGCCCTTTTGGAGGATGTCCATGTCAGCCGGAGAGTCAATTATGCATCCCAGTTTGCAGTCATTGGCGAACCTGGTTAGCCATAGTCCTCCTGTGTTTACCTGTACTTCTGAGAAGTATATGCTGAACAGTCGGGATCCCAGGACCAAGCCTTGCGGGACACCATTTGTGACTGGTTTAGAGTCGGACCTGGAGCCCGCTATTCTTACCATGTGAGTTCTGTCTGTAAGCCAGTTGGCAACCCATCTCATGACGTAGGGGTTTATGTTCAGGCTGTTGAGTTTTTCTGTAATACACAAGTGGGGAATTGTGTCAAAAGCTTTGGCGAGGTCAAGGTAGGCTGTGTGAACCACCTTTCCCTTGTCTATGGCCTTGGTGACTGTCTCGAAGAAGTCAACCAGGTTTAGTAGGCATGATCTGCCCTTAACAAAGATGAACTGCATCGGGTCAAGTGTTTGGAGGTTCCCAATGTCTTTGTTAATGAGTTCCATGATGATGCGCTCCATAGCTTTGCAGACCAGGCTAGTCAGGCTTATGGGGCGATAGTTACCAGGGTCAGTTGTGGCCCCTCCTTTGTGGAGAGGAATAATCGTTGCTGTGCTCCATTCTATGGGCACATAGCCTGTGGAGAGGCTGAGGTTGAATAGCGTGTTTAGGTGGGGGAATAGTTTGTTCTGTAGTTCATGCAATACGCAGCCTGGGACACCATCTGGTCCCATTTATGCGGTGTTTTTGGCTTTTGAAAGGGCTGTTTTCACCTGTGCGTCTCTGATTTTTGGGACACTACACTTTTCCGGTATTGTTGTGGGCCCGTTTGGAGGTGAGAGGGGGGGTGAAGTTTGCACTGAATCTATCTGCCAGGATGTTGGCAATATCAGTAGGTTCAGTATATTTTGTGCTATTTTGCACTAGTTCAGTGCATATCTGCGAGTTGCCACTTAGATTCTTAACATAGCTAAAGAAGGCTTTGTGGTTATCTTTTGAATCCTTGGCTATTTTCCTTTTGAAGTTAGCCTTGCATGATTTTATGAGGGACCTTAGTTTGTTACTGATACTGATCAGGGATGTCTTTCCTTCTTGGGATTTGCTTTTTTTCTGAACTAGTTTCCTCCTTCTATTGTATAGCCTGTTTATGGCAGGGATCCACCAAACTGGTTTCCTTCTCTTAGAGGAGTAAGTCTTGGTTTTGCTAGGGATGGCACGATCCATGCATCCTTGTAGGTGTTCAGAGTCCATTTGTAAAGGTTTCTGCATCTTGGGCAGCGTTATCCTTTAGCGTGGGGGCTGTGAAACTTACCATCTCTGTCTTAAGTAAGGTGAAGTTTGGTTTAGAAAAGTTTTTTACTGTGGTTTCTTTAGTTGGGGGTGGTAGTGGGATGTGGATATCCAGAGTGATTAGTTTATGGTCTGATCTAACCAGTGACGGGTTGACCTCCGGTGTGGAACACCTGTCGCCCATGTTGGTAATGACCAGGTCCAATATGTTTTCACCTCTGGTATATTTATTTATTTATGTGTTTGTTTATTTGACATTTGTTGACTGGGAATGTCCGACTGAGTTAGAGCCCGGGGAGAAAAAAGCTCCACAGAAGACCAAAACAATGTTACATACATAGCATGATTGAGAACATTACAGAGTGAACATAGTTTGGCATTCAAGAAGGTTATGTAAATGTATCCAACAGAAATAAATGCTCACAATCAGAGAAAGTAAAATAGATTAGAATTAAATGCACACAGTCTAAAAAGTATAAGCATTTGAGTTCAGATGCAAAATAAGGTAAGTTATGTCTGGAAATGTTCCCCAGATCTGTCCACTTACCTGGCTAACAAATGTAAAATAAATAAAACATCTAGACCTGTCCTAACATCCTTTAAGTATAACCTTAGACTGTCTGTTGTTATCTATATACTGTAGATTGTGTGTTATAAAGTGTTTATTGCATCGATCATTCAGTTGTACAGTCTATGTACTGCACTTGCTTAGCAGTAGGTAATGGCTATAAAAGGACCCTTGGGGTGAAGTCCAAATACCAGATCAATAAAGAAAACTAAATCTCCCACAGGTGCAAGCCATCATCCCACCAGTGCATGTTAAAGATATTTCACCAGAAGGTACTCTTACAGAGGGCTGGTAGCTGGTTTACTATTTGTGAAAGTCTTTACTAATCACTTGTTTACTTCTTTAATTAACATCTTCACAGCTGGAAAGGCCTTACTGAGACACCTCAAATGCCTTCTTTCAAGGCAGCTGATGCAACTTGGAAACTTTGCATTGCAAACATTTGCAGACAAGCATACACAAGCTGTAAGAAGATGCAACACTATTAATATATACTATGACATGCAGTTAATAAAAAGAAAGTACAAGTTGACTGATAAACGAAACAGATTCACTAAAAAGTATATAAACACCTATGGCTGTGTACAGAGTGAACAGTGATTGTATAGACTAAATAAGGCTTTTACTATTCTACGAACCTCATGGTCTACACCTGTGTGTGTGTGTGTGTGTGTGTGTGTGTGTGTGTGTGTGTGTGTGTGTGTGTGTGTGTATATATATATATATATATATATATATATATATATATATATATATATATATATACCTATATATATGTGTATATATATATATATATATATATATATATATATATGAAGAGGTCTGTATATTTAGCTTGTCCCTGCCTACAGCAAGGCTTGTGCTTATAACCTTCCAGTCCTCAGAGGAATATCAGATAAATTAGTCTGTTATACCCGTAGGATTTACTATCTTCCCCTTTCGTTCAATTCTTAATTGACAGTAGCTAACACATTCACCATTACCAACTGTTTCCAACCGCTATGGATAGATTGGGAGATATATTTTTATATTTTATTTATTGATGTGAAGGGTGGATTGAATAGCTAAATATCTGATCACTTAGTGAAGCAACAGTCATGGAATCTATCTTATATGAATGTAGGCAAAAATCAGACATAACTGATGAGAATCTCATCAGCAACTGAATAAAAACAGCAATACAGCCCCACTCCAGCATCTTTAAATATACCAACTCTGAGAACGTTTACTCCAAGTGTTTGGCAGTTTTTCTCTGTTATATTTTGACAAAATACAGAAATTCATGAAAACTAGTTTGACAATGCAATGTTTTTTTTTACTGAGAACACGGCTCTCTGATCAGTATGGAGCTGCAAGTTGACTGGAATATACACACACACACACACACACACACACACACACACACACACACATATATATATATATATATATATAGATATATATATAGATATATATATATATATATATATATATATATTTTTTTAAGTACGTATATTTTGTACAGAAGACCATAAGTATTAATGAATAATAATAAGAAATATTGCATTGACCTGAAAGCAGCCACTTGAGTTTCTCTAAGACTTTGAGTGCCATCATAATGGTCACTTACAGAGATATCTATACCAAGGTATTTGATGTGTCTTCACTCACCAGAGCAGCACCTGTTGTAGATACAGTGTGACACCTTGGGTCAACCACGGAGGTTCTAAACAAGGACCCAGTAATGTGACCTTCATTTTATCAGTGTTTGCTAGCTACTTTCAACAGTTTGGTTTCACAGCCTAAAAGAGAGAGGGAGAGTAGACAGCTCATTCTAGTGAGATTTTCTTAACTTCCAGTGAAGAATGCAATTGGATGATGACCAGATCACAATCACAGCTTGTGATATTTCCCCCATTACTGGCAGTAAGATCCCTCTCTACAGGGTATATATGGCAAGTGGCCAAGTATAGACCCCTTCAGGAACACCTATAAGAAGCTTGAAGAAGACAAGGCAGAAGCATTTATGAATATACCAGCTAATCTTTTTTTCCATGCAAATGGCAAACCAGATAATACTTGTGGGCCTTGTTCCATGTACTTTGGTCAATGACCATTCCTTTTACCATTTTTATTATAGGTTCATAGGTGTGTCCTAGGCTAATGGCCCTGGAGCCTTTACAAGTCTAGCCCATAGGATTACCATGGCATTGTGCCACCTGATCTTAGTTCCCAGTGCCTCTGTCGAGTAGAGCCACTGGAGTGATCCCCAGGGTGAATTTTCTATTTCCTATCCACTCATCAAGATTTCTCTTGAAAAGGGCCAGTGACGTGCTCTGCTTGACATGTATGGGAAGTCTATTCCATAGCATGGGCAGTTGCTGTGTTATGAACCTGTCCCTCCAGCATGTTCTGTTGATTGTGGTAATGAGGTTGAGGTCTCTGGAGTGTGTGGTGCAGAGGGAATGAGATTTCTTTAGATGTAGCATTTCTAACAGAGCTGGGTCAGACATGGCTTTGTAAGTTATGCAGAGATCGCCTCCAAGTAGGTGATATGAGACAGAGAATAGTTGGAGTTTTTTTGAGTCTGCCCATATAGGACAAGTGTTTAAGGCCTAGGATACTCTTTGTGAAGTACTTTTGAGGCCTCTCAAGTTGTTGCAGGTGTCTAGTGAGGTACAAGCCAAATGGGGCATTATACTTGATGATTTGCCTAATGAGGGAAGAGTAGAGGGAGACAATGACCTCTTTCTTCCTGGATGCAAATCCCTTAGTAATGAGATGTGCCACATAGAAGGACTTTCTGACCACAGTGGCAATGTGGTGTTCAGAAGAGAGGTTGCTCTCAACCTGTGTTCCCAGATCTCTTATAATGCCTTATTTGTTCAGTGGACTACCATTGATGTGGCAATTCAAGGGAACCAGGTTTTTCCCAAGGGAGATGACACACTTTTTGGCACCAGGCTTAAGACCATGGTTCTGAAAGGTAATAAACTATCTGAAATTTGTTGTCAAAATAAAAAAAGAAATGGACTTTGGTTAAAAAAGTGCTGGTTCATACAGATAGTTTTTGGTGATGAAAGTTCCAGGATCTGTCCCAGTCTCTCCCCCATAGTCATGTTCACTTTTCTGTTGACCCAGTTGTTCCTCCCTCCTGCCAGTGCCAGCCATATGCCATATCACCCTAAGGTGGTTTTGTTCTAGAAAGGGTTAGCTTTTTGGTGACCAATTTTTAAGGTGACAGTTCATTGCAGGTGACCATCATTTTGCAGAAGCTGGGATTTTTTGTTTATCTCTTTCTCAGATGGCAAGCACCATGCAATGCTTGCTAGAGTTGTCCCATACCATATGTCATCTCATACACATGCATCCTAGTTTGAACTGCTATGAGGTCCTTTGAAAATATTGTGCATCTGGCTTATCCTTAATTTCTTCCCTTTCTGGCACTCAGACATCCACTAGTGATAGGGAATTTGCAAGACCTTGCTAATGCCACCCCCTCTCAGATGGGTGAACAAGTGTCAGTCACTTAAATCCATCCATATCAGCTGGTCCCTCTAAGTGCCCACATGTGCCAGTAGAATGCTGATCAGCCAAGGTGCAGTCAGGGCTTTATCTTTCTGTGACATGCAGTTAGGTGGCCTAACAGAGTCATACTGTTTGGTCTTCATTATGATTTCTGAAAGCTCATTTTGTAGAGACCAGATAAATTCTGTGTCAGCTACCGTAACCATTCAAAATGTTCCTCATCTGAAACATACATCTAAACATAAAACATGAACTCATGATATATTTCTGCACTGGGATGTTTCTCCCTGCAGCCCCAGTTTTAGGCCCTTTGTCTCCATAACCCCAATGTCTGTCTATGCTAACTCCAAGATCAGACAAACCTAGAATAAAAGAGATTAGTTTTCAATAACAGTTTACCTTCTCCCTTTAGCATGAGTCACCTAGTCTTGGAATCAATATATAAATGTCTCAGTATTACTTTCACTACATAGAAGCTAGCCATCTAGCAGTGTAAACACTGGCTATGCTATTAGCATAGGTCATTTGGTCGCACTGACTGATAATATGACACCCCAACCCTGTGTCAAAACTGGAAAAAGGGGGTGGATAATGATGAAAATGACAATACTTTTATCAGACCAAGACTTAACAAAATGCTTTCACAATGCCCATTTTCTGCTACAGGATCGATTCACTAAATCTCAAGAAAATGAAATGCAGTGAATCACTAGGTAAGCATTTTGAGGTCAGAATTATTTATCTATAGGTTCTGGACCTGTTCTTTTAGCAGACATGGGGTAAGATTAGTTACCCAACTTAAGAAGATGTAATGTTTATTTAACAGAGTGGGATGGGGTAGTCACACAACAGGTATGCATGTATATATAAATGGATTGCTCACTTTTGTACAAATTTCTGTCCATGTGGACTGATTCAGGAGACAGGTGAGTAGTTCAACAATCATCTAGAAGATGGCTACTACTGAAATCACTTAAGAAATCTCAACATTCCTTTGCGCAGATAGTGTAGCAAAATACTGACACAAAGATTACCTAAAAATTATAGACAAAGAAAAGACAGTAAATATTAATATAACTGATTATTTTTCACTGTCGTTTAAGTATATACCTTTAAATTAATGGAATAATTTTGGTCTATCTTTCTGTGTTGCTCACAAGCCTTCACCCACATGAACAATTAGCTCTTTCATTCCATCTCCCTTACTATCACCCACAGTGGAGGGCAAGACCCAGCTGCTAGAGTTCCATCCTGGTAGGTTGAGAAGGATTTTATGCCCTAACTTCCCTATCCCACAGCAAGGGTCTCCACCCTTTAAGAGACTCAAAGCAGGACAGTATTTATGGAAACGTGAGATTTTGCAGGACAAACAAAAAAAAAAATCAAAAATATTGTTACTAAGGATCACTTGTCTGTGACAAATAAAGGCTTGTTGCTTTGGAACATTACCTGGTTTTCATGATTTTTGGGGATTATTGTGACTGAGCTCATCAACCAAGTTTTAAGACCACTAGTTTCTCTGTTTTTTTTTTTTTCCCTCAACACTCGTGGTGGTGAGGTAGGAACTAGACAGATTCCTATGCTTGTTCCTTTTTTCTGATAATGTAACAGAAGCCCCACATGAAATCAGTAAAATGTTTCAGCCACTAGAGGGTATCAGAGCCCAGTAATGTGACTCATGGCCTTGTATTGGTTTCAGTGAAGGTTACCTGACCCATTGCATAGTAGCACTGAAGTTTGGTTTAAGTATTTTTATCACCTTCTCTATAAGTATCCTGGCCTGTGTATGTGTATCCATATTCCCATCTACAGTTTATCTACCAAATAAAATACATCCCTGGCGGACTGCTGTTTATGCTGCTGTTTCTCTGTCTTGCTCTCTCTCTCTTCCTAAAACCGCTGCAACATTACTGCATGTGACATTCCTGGTTGTCCACACTACCCCCTGTCCTCATTACAATTTCTTCATAAACCTTTAAGCTTTTGGTTTGTGTCACCTGGAAGCAGTACTACACCAAGAAAGACGCACTTGGGAACACCAGAGGGATTGGTTTGGATGATTAAGCAGTGCGAAAAGAGGGAAGAATGCAGCATGCAGAAGGGCCTTGAGTCAGTTGTATTACACCTGGGAGAACTATACAGTCTGCCACTACATTAGCAATACCTGTATTTTGTTTTGTCACAGAAGAGTTGTGTGTGTACAGTTATATTTTGCCCTGCTCTGAATGCCTTCTGTTCTAGTGCAAGCATAAGACGACAGAATGGAAGCCTTCTTCTGCTAAGTGTTAAGGGGTCTTGCAGCTACTTAAATAAGAAAAATAATGCATGCTTAGCCCATCGTGGAATGTCTTGCCAAAAAGACATTCAGTACTAGCATTTTTAAAAATAATACAAAGCAGTACAACATTCGTTCTTCCACCAAGATTGATAATGTGATTGTGATGATAAGAATTATACTATCAAAATACAGCAAAAGCATCACTGCAATCAATGTAATTAGCAGCCCATCATGTCAGTACATTTGTGTACACACGTAATTAGCACCACATCATGTCTGTACATTTGTGTACACACATGTAATTAGCACCACATCATGTATGTACATTTGTGTACACACGTAATTAGCAGCACATCATGTTTGTACATTTGTGTACACACATGTAATTAGCACCACATCATGTCTGTACATTTGTGTACACACATGTAATTAGCACCACATCATGTCTATACATTTGTGTACACACATGTAATTAGCAGCACATCATGTCTGTACATTTGTGTACACACATGTAATTAGCAGCACATCATGTCTGTACATTTGTGTACACACGTAATTAGCAGCACATCATGTCTGTACATTTGTGTACACACATGTAATTAGCAGCACATCATGTCTGTACATTTGTGTAGACATGTATTTAGCAGCACATCATGTCTGTACATTTGTGTACAGACGTAATTAGCAGCACATGTCTGTACATTTGTGTACAAACATGTAATTAGCAGCACATCATGTCTGTACATTTGTGTACACACATGTAATTAGCACCACATCATGTCTGTACATTTGTGCATACACGAGTGTAAAATTTGTGTGTGAATATATAAGAAGGGGTGGTATGTGGGGGTGCAGGGGGGCTTGTCCCCTGCATATACATAGTTTAAGTTAGTGTGTGCAGTTGTGGGGGGATGTTATGTGTTTGTGTAGTGAAGGTGTGTGTTTGAATTTCGTATTTTTTTTTATTTCTGGGATTCTGGGTTCTCGGTATTATAATTTCGAAATACTGAAATTCATGATTTTAGTATTTCGAAATTATATAGTGAACCCGTACACACATGTAATTAGCACCACATCATGTCTGTACATTTGTGTACACACATGTAATTAGCACCACATCATGTCTGTACATTTGTGTACACACATGTAATTAGCACCACATCATGTCTGTACATTTGTGTACACACATGTAATTAGCAGCACATCATGTCTGTACATTTGTGTACACACATGTAATTAGCACCACATCATGTCTGTACATTTGTGTACACACATCTAATTAGCACCACATCATGTCTGTACATTTGTGTACACACATGTAATTAGCAGCACATCATGTCTGTACATTTGTGTACACACATGTAATTAGCAGCACATCATGTCTGTACATTTGTGTACACACATGTAATTAGCAGCACATCATGTCTGTACATTTGTGTACACACGTAATTAGCAGCACATCATGTCTTTACATTTGTGTACATACCAAGGGTGTTATGGGCTTCATTTCTGAGTTCAATTTCTTCAGATTTCACCAGTGCAGCATTACACTTGAAGTTTTTCTTCAGTTACTTCTTCTGAGTGGCAAAGCAGTGCTTGTAGGAGATAAGCGATGTAAGTGACTGTGTAAAGTTACATTCCCTTATATGGACAAGGTTGCACCGCGGTATATGTTTTTAACAAGAGCAGCAGACAATCAGGTAACATTTTTTTTCCTTTTCCCCACTGTTGTGTTTGATCTCAGAGTTGGCATGTTTAAAGTGGTGGGGGGTTAGAGAAAAGATTGCCCATACTCAAAAACACTATTTTATTATTTTGATTAGGTTTTGGAGGCATTACCAGTACCCATTTGTTTTGATGTTTACTCATGGTGTATTTTGTTCTCGATATCCCTTGACATCAATCTTATACCCTCCTGCACGTACAGATCAGCTGCATGTTTGTGAATGACAAGCTAAGTTAAGGATACTACATTTTAGAAACATGCTGACTGTAGTTACTCTATAAACTATTATTCATACAATATTATCTTTCTCCAAATACTGTTTTGTGTTTGCAATTGCCTATTTACTCCACTTGTGACTGAAAAGGGTCTCTAATTCAGCTCCATACCCAGCTTCTGCTCTCTGCTCAGAGGTGTGCCTGTGACAAGATACAAGGCCATGTTAATGGACATGTTCCACCTCAACCTCAAAAAATCAACCAAAAAAAACCACCACCACCACTAGAGCAACTTAAACCTTACATATATAATATAAACGGGCGCTGGGAGGATAGATTTATCACTCAGAGACCCCTATGCTGTGGAATCACAGTTTTTTTCATATAAGGGTGGCGCGTAACAATTATAATTTGGGCTAGGCTTATAAATGCCTTAGGGCAGATAGCCTAGTATAAACCTATGAACCTATGAACCTATGGAGCAGCTCATCAAGCAGGATAATAATACTAAATAAATAAATATGTTAGCATGACTTTCTAGCAGTATCATATTATGCAGGCCTTCTCCTTGCATTACAATGCTGAGTTACTAACAGTTCTTGAAGCTCCACTGTTCTGGTACAGTTGGTACTAAAATAACAACAGAGCCATGGTCATCATAGCTATCTATACTGCACACCGCAACCTAAAATATACCTTAAAGTGCACTTTAAGCAGTGCTATGGTCACAATAGCGATCTATACTGCACACCAGAACATAAAACACACCCTAAATGGTACTTTAAGCAGTGCCATGGTCACCATAGCTATCTATACTACACACCAGAACCTACAATACACTCTAAAGTGTACTTTAAGTAGTGCCGTGGTCACCATAGCTACCTATACTGAGCATCAGAACCTAAAATACATCTTAAAGGGTACTTTTAGCAGTGTCAGTTGCACCGCAGGTAGCACACTTGCATTTGGTGCAGAAGGCTGTGGATTCTATTCCCACACTATATAGATCAGCTACTGACACTGCTGCCAGCCTCTCTACTGTCCATATTTCTACAGGATGTACAGATTTTTGGCCCATATTTAGGTTCATAGGTTCATAGGTAGGTACTAGGCTACTGGCCCTAGGGCCTATATAAGCCTAGACAAAAAGGTTCCCTGGCTTACGCCACCCAAGAAAATTATTTACCTGTGCCCCTGTTGAGCAGAGCCACAGAAGTGATCCCCGGGGTGAATTTCCTATTTCCCATCCAATCATCAAGATTTCTCTTGAAGAGTGCTAATGAGGAGCTTTGTTTGATATAGATAGGTAGTTTGTTCCAGAGTATGGGAAGTCTCTGGGACAGGAATCTATCACTCCAGCATGTTCTGTTTATTGTGGTGACAAGGTTTAGGTCCCTAGAGCATGTAGCTCGGAAGGATTGGGATTACTTTAAGTGGAGCATGTCCAACAGCTCTGGGTTTGACATAGCTTTGTATGTTAGGCAGAGATCGCCTCTGAGTAGGCGATATGCAACGGAGTAAAGCTGGAGTTTTTTGAGACGGTCTGCGTAGGGCATCTGTTTGAGGCCGGTAATCCTCTTTGTGAGGTATTTCTGTGGCCTTCCCAGCCACTGTAGATGTCTTGTGAGGACATACCAAAAGGGGTGCTGTGTTCTATAATGGGTCTAATGAGTGACGAGTAGAGGGGAACAATGACCTCTTTTTTCCTGGATGAGAATCCTTTTGTGATGAGGTGTGCCACGTAGAAGGGTATCCTGACTACTGTGGCGATGGGATTATCAAAGGAGAGACTACTGTCCACCTGTGTCCCAAGGTCTCTTATCAGTGAGGATTGAATTCACTAAATAATACTAAATAACACTTGCACCACAACTCCAGCCACACATAGACCTACTAAAACAGCACTAGCAAAAAATACACATAAATACACAAAATCATACTCGTAGGCCCTAAATAAAAACCTGCAAAAGCATCAGAGACCTCCAAAGCAGACATCCAAACAACCTGCTCTTCCCGTCACAACCCAGATAACACATAAAACACAAAATCAGTGTGCCACACAATCACAGCCCTTAAGGCGAAATAACATACCTAACACACTAGTAATAGGTGACTCTATAGTCAGGCACACTGATGTCCCACTCACTAGGCTGGACAAGCAGAAAGTTACTGTTAGCTGCTTGTCGGGAGCCAGAATCCACCACATAACACAAGCACTCAGGTCACTCCAGAACAAGTACAAATATGACTCTGTCATTGTTCATGTTGGTGTGAATGACCTGAGACGTACCTCCCTGGATGAAAAGAGACATGGAAGAGCTCTCTGATCATGTAGCCCAGGCTGGTATGACCCTGAACCTGAGTAGCATCCTGCCTCACCAAGAATGATACCTCAGTATAAAGAAAAAAATGATCAATTTCAACAATTGGCTAAGCTTCTGGTGTCATTCAAAGGGGATACAGTATCCGTCAGCCTGGGACGACATGCTCAATAAGCCATGTTGCTTCACAAGAGATGGCTTGCACCTGTCACTCTTAGGCTTTCAAATACTGGCCAAGGCTCTTGCTGCCCCCATAGTGCCTTTTTTAGGCAAGGCTCAAAAGTCAAATCCACCTCCGTAAACAGCACAATTAACAAAAAACTGAGGGTTATACTACTCAACACCAGGAGTTTAAATCTCAAAATTCACGTGCTCAAAGCACTCCTCAGTATGGAGAACGTCGACATCTGTGCAGTAACTGAAACCTGGCTCAAGGCTCCAGAGAGCACCCCAGCACTACCGGGCTACAACTCATACCACACGTTTCGGCAACAGAACACGGACCGAAACACAAAAGGAGGGGGTGTATCCATATTCATCAAGGACACCTACACCTCCAGTTTAGTGGCGCAGCATGATACCTCTGAGATCATCCATGTGCAACTAACATCGGGCAAATCTGCAATGCAAATTGTGGCCTGCTACAGATCACCCTCCATGACCCAGGACCACCACTCCACCTTTCTGAAGACACTGGAAAACATGAAGGTCCTACCAAACACCCTGATATTGGGCGATTTCAATTACCCTACCATTCACTGGGAAAACTACTCGAGTACAAATTCCCAGGCCCAGCGCTTCCTGGAATTCATCAACTCAAACTCCCTGGATCAGCTGGTAAACTCCCCTACCAGAGGTGAAAACATGTTGGACCTGGTCATCATCAACATGGGCGACAGGTGTTCCACACCAGAGGTCAACCCATCAGTGGTTAGATCAGACCATAAACTAATCACTCTGGAAGTCCACACCCCACCACCACCCCCAACTAAGGAAACCACAGTAAAAAACTTTTCTAAAGCAAACTTCACCTTACTTAAGACAGAGGTGGTAAGTTTCACAGCCCCTATGCTAAAGGATAATGCTGCCCAAGATGCAGAAACCTTTACAAATGCACTATATGAGCACCTAAAAAGATGCATGGATTGTGCCATCCCTAGCAAAACCAAGACTCACTCCTCTAAGATAAGGAAACCAGTTTGGTGGACCCCTGCAATAAACAGGCTATACAATAGAAGGAGGAAACTAGTTCAGTAAAAAAGCAAATCCCAAGAAGGAAAGACATCCCTGATCAGTATCAGTAAGAAACTGAGGTCCCTCATGAAATCATCCAAGGCTAACTTCGAAAGAAAAATAGCCAAGGATTCAAAAGATAACCACAAAGCCTTCTTTAGCTATGTTTAGAATCTAAGTGGCAACTCGCAGATATGCACTGAACTAGTGCAAAGTAGCAAAACATATACTGAATCTACTGATATTGCCAACATCCTGGCAGATAGATTCAGTGCAAACTTCACCCCCTCTCACCAACAATACGGGAAAAGTGTAGTGTCCCAAAAATCACAGACACACAGGTGAAAACAGCCCTTTCAAAAGCCAAAAACACAGCGTCAATGGGACCAGATGGTGTCCCAGGCTGCGTCTTGCACGAACTACCCCCCACCTAAACACGCTGTTCAATTTCAGCCTCTCTACAGGCTACATGCCCACAGAATGGCACACAGTAACGGTTATTCCTCTCCACAAAGGAGGGGCCACAGCTGACCCTGGTAACTATTGCCCGATAAGCTTGACTAGCCTGGTCTGCAAGGCTATGGAGTGCATCATCATGGAACTCATTAACAAAGACATTGGGAACCTCCAAACACTTGACCCGATGCAGTTCATCTTTGTTAAGGGCAGATCATGCCTACTAAACCTGGTTGACTTCTTCGAGACAGCCACCAAGGCCATAGACAAGGGAAAGGTGGTTCACACAGCCTACCTTGACCTCACCAAGGCTTTTGACACCATTCCCCACTCAGGTATTACAGAAAAACACACCAGCCTGAACATAAACCCCTACGTCACAAGATGGGTTGCCAACTGGCTTACAGGCAGAACTCACACGGTAAGAATAGCAGGCTCCAGGTTAGACTCTAAACCAGTCACAAGTGGTTTCCCGCAAGACTCAATCCTTGGACCCCAACTGTTCGGCATGTACTTCTCATAAGTACAGGCAAACACAGGAGGACTATGGCTAACCAACTTCGCCGATGACTGCAAACTGAGACGCATAATTGACTCTCCGGCTGACACGGACATCCTCCAAAAGGGCCTTACAGAGATGGACACCTGGTGTCAAAGTCATGGCCTCAAGCTAAATGCCAAAAAATGCAGTCATTCTGTTTGGGAAAAAAAAACACCCATGAATTACCACATAGGTGGCAGCCCCCTTAATACAGAAGAGGTAATAAGAGATCTGGGGACCCAGGTAGATAGTAATCTCTCCTTTGACAATCATATTGCCAAAGTAGTTAGGAAATCCTTCTATGTGGCCCATCTAATTACTAAAGGGTTCGCATCTAGAAATAAAGAGGTTATAGTGCCCCTCTACTCATCACTCATTAGACCCATCATAGAGTACAATGCCCCATTTGGGATGTACCTCACAAGACACTTCCAACAGCTGTAAAGACCACAAAAGTACCTCACCAAGAAGATTACTGGTCTCAAACATATGTCCTATGCAGCCCGACTGAAAAAACTCCGGCTTTACTCAGTGGCATATCGCTTACTCAGAGGAGATCTCTGCCTGACTTACAAAGCCATGTCCAACTCAGAATTGATGGACATGCTCCACCTAAAGAAATCCAAGTCACTGCGAGCCACACGCTCTAGTGAGCTAAACCTCGCCACAACAATAAATAGAACATGCTGGAGAGATAAATTCCTGTCACAGATACTCCCCATGCTTTGGAACAAAATTCCAAATTACATCAGGCAGAGCCCCTCACTAACACTCTTCAAGAGAAATTGTGACGAGTGGATGGGTAACAGAAAATACACCCCTGGGATCACTTCATTGTCTCTGCTTGACAGAGGATCAGTTAATTAATTAATGGGGCGGCAAATGCCGACACACTCTGGCTAGGCTTGTACATGCCCTCGGGCAGATAGCCTAGTACCTACCTATGAACTAATAATGACAGGCATTTGAGTTTCAGACTTTATACATACACACACACACACACACACACACACACACACACACACACACACACACACACACACACACACACACACACACACACACACACACACACGCACTCCTGAGTGCATACCTCTCTACCTCTTAGCACAAAAAAAATCTGCACAAAACCTAAAATAGTGGGGGACAGAGGCCAAAACTAGGCACAGATTTTAAATATTACTCTTTAAACTTACAGAGATGCAAAAATCACAGGATGTGTGTTAGCATGCATTTTCTGAAAGTTATGAAGTCTGAAACTCAAATATTTGTCATTGTTTAGTGTCTTTAATCAGAAAACCACACATTTTTTGAGGGACAGGCCAAAAACATGAGGCAAAACTCTGGACATTCTGCAAAAATCTGAACAGTTGAAGGTTATGCCTGAGTGTGCTGTCCTTTGGCTAGATGTTAAACT
>NC_056746.1:1280874846-1281132346 GCF_019279795.1 Protopterus annectens | reverse complement strand
TCTGATTGACTTTTTTGAATCAGTCTCCAGAGCTGTGGATGAGGGTAAGGCGGTCCACACAACCTATCTGGACCTTGCCAAGACCTTCGACACCATCCCCCACTCTGGAATGATAGATAAACTTACTAAGCTGGGCATAAATTCCCACGTCACTCGATGGGTTGTCAACTGGCTTACTGACAGAACCCAGACTGTAAAAGTAACCGACTCCAAATCCAGCTCCAGACAAGTGACAAGTGGAGTACCTCAGGGTTCAGTCTTGGGACCACTCTTGTTTGGCATCTACTTCTCTGAAGTACAGGCCAACACTAAGGGACTCTGGCTAACAAAGTTCGCAGATGACTGTAAACTAGGAGCAATTATTGAATCCCCAAATTATGTGGATATTCTACAAAAGGGCCTTACAGAAACAGATGCCTGGTGCCAGAGCCATGGGCTCAAGCTTAATGCCAAGAAATGTATAGTTATCCCCTTTGGAAAAAAAACATGTACCCATGAATTACCACATAGGTGGCAGGTCACTAAACGTCGAAAGTGTGATGAGAGGCTTAGGGACACAGGTGGACAGTGGTCTCACTTTCGATAACCACATCGCTACAACAGTCAGGAAATCCTTCTATGTGGCACACCTCACCACTAAGGGATTTTCATCCAGAAAAAAGGAGGTCATCGTCCCACTGTGCTCATCCCTCATTAGACCCATTATAGAGTATAATGCCCCATTTGGTATGTACCTCACAAGACATCTGCAACAGCTGGAAAGGCCACAGAAATACCTCCCTAAAAGAATCACAGGCCTAAAGCAAATGCCATATGCTGACCGTCTAAAAAAAACTCCATCTAAACTCTGTGGCATATCGTCTACTCAGAGGCGATCTCTGCTTAACATACAAGGCCATGTCAAACCCTGAGCTGTTCCACATGCTCCACTTAAAGAAATCCCAATCCCTCAGAGACACACGCTCCAGGGATCTAAACCTTGTCATCACAATAAACAAAACATGCTGGAGGGATGTGTTCCTGACCCAGAGACTCCCCATACTCTGGAATAGACTGCGCACACATGTCAAGCAGAGTGCCTCTTTGGCCCTCTTCAAAAGGAACCTTGATGATTGGATGGGAGAAAGGTAATTCACCCCGGGGATCACATCAGTCGCCCTGCTAGACAGGGGCCCAGAGAAGTAAATAGTGTGGGAAGAAATATCCAGGGAATTGTTATGGCTAGGCTTGCATAGGCCCTAGGGCTGATAGCCTATTACCAACCTATGAACCTAATGCTAGCAGGGGGGGCAAGCCCCCCTGCACCCCCCCGTGGGGGTGCCACACCACCCAAAACTTAAATATACCAACTCTGCGATCGCACTACAGTGTGGAAGATGGAAATCTTTCAATTCTGCACTACGGAGATGCTGGTTCCCCATGGTCGACATTTCAAATGTCGATCATATGGTCTCAGCGATATGGTCTTCGATAGTATGTGTGTGTGCATGTGTGTGTGTGTGTGTGTGTGTGTTATTATATTTCTTTTTTCCAGTTGCTTTTTCCCATTGTGCTTGCCAATTACCAAAACCTCCAGTCAGACTCATTTATTCATTTTATTTATTTATTTAAGTTTGATGACCGGGGAAGTCCACTGGGCCATAAAGAGCCTGTTTTCAGTGGAGGTCCAGGGAGAAAAGCTCCAAGACATTACATGTCCATTTGTCCCTCCGTACCCCATGTCCCAAGCATGGAGGTGAGAGCTGTCCAGAATGACCATCATCCATGCAGCCATGAGAGTGGTTTGTGCCTCAGGCTGTATCCTGCATGCTTGCTATGTGACAGGGGAATTCTTATCGCATTGCCCCAGTTAGTCTGAGTTAACCCCAAAGGACAGGGCCCTGTGTTGACTGCACCTAGCATCTCCTGACACAGAACTACATAGTCCCGCATTCTTCAATGATCAGCTTCCACCATGCTACTAGCCACAGGACAGAGAGGCATTTCTGTGGCTCTAACACCACCTCCTACTGGCTGACGTGAGCAGCTTTGGATTTCCTACACTCTCAAAGGATGCTTGCATGCTCCCAAACATACGTGTGACAGGTTTTCTCATACTTTGTCCTTATACAGGCCTTTCTAGAATATTCTCAATGCATGCAATGGTGGTGATTCACAAGGAGTTTTTTCTTTATGTTCTATTCCTATCACCAGATTGGGAATATCAAGCCCTTGCCCCCTGGTATGCAGAGGGTGGTCCCATGCAACCTTCTGCTTGCAAGTGAACAATAAGGTAACCAGGAACTAGCACTTAACCATGGCTTTATATTGATGAGTTTCTCACTGATTCTCAATTCAGCTCCTGACTATTGAGGTAGGAAAGTTTTCCCATTGCTCTCAGGTTTAGCAACCTAGGAATTAGCATAGACAGAAATGGAGGGGCTGTGGGGGTACAGCACTCACACTTTGGGCTTAGACCCTAAAAATGCTTTAGGACCATCTACTCCCTATATTTTTGTTGCGTATGTAGTACTTGGCTGCTTGATTTGATAAGAGCAGGTGCTGACTAATAGCGTATGGGTGTTGTAGTTACTAGGTGCCTCCTCCAAAGGACGACATTCTCAGGACTACAGCATCCACCCCCTTTAAAGAATAACACAGTACAGTATCAGCAATACATCTACATACTGTGGGAGTAAAACCCGCAACCTTGTTTGTGTGTGCAGGAGGGGGGATACGAGAAAATGGAATGTCATGTGCTCCAAGTACAGCACAATTGGACACCACACCTTTTCCTGTTTTTGGAATTAGAATATTTATGTGGGAGGGGGCACAGGTGCAACATTCCCTACATAAGGAGCATCATACCTGTTAACCAGCAGGCACTGAAAAGGGTACAAAGGCAATGAAAAGTAGATATGTCCAGCAAACAATATGGACATCTAATTAGCATAAAATTCGAATACCCAACAGGACATAAAAAATAATAAATTCCTTCTGAATAACTACCACCGCATGCATTGAGGATATACTGGAAAGGGCTATATAAGGAGGAAGCATTACAAAAGCTCTAATTTTTGATGTTTGTTTTCTCATGCTGCACTTCTCTACATACCTGTCAGCCTCTTAGCACAAAAAATCTGGACAAAGCCAAAAATAATGGGGGGACAAAGCCCCCAAAATAAGGACAAATTTGAAATATTTCTTTCATAAACTTAGAAAGTTGCTGGAATAAAAAATGTTGTGTTAGCATGCATTTTCTGAAGGTTATAAAGTCTGAAACTCAAGTTCTTATTATTTAGTGAATTCATTCCTCACTGATTTGTCACAAAAATCCAGAAAACCACAGATTTTATGAGGAATAGATGAAAAATATGAGGCAAAAATGTGAACATTCTGCGAAAATCTAGACTGTTGAGAGGTGTGCTTCTCCGTCTCCCTCCTACTGACCTTAAGATCCCTTACATCCATTCATCTGCTTGCTCCATTTGTTCCCTTAGTGCACCATTATTAACACCCCACACTGCCCCTGTGAGTTAGCCGTCCCCACGTTTGGAGGCAGACTTGCCTTGCACTACCCAAGTTTTCTGGTGTCTGCAAGTGAGCTGTTAAATGGAGTTTGCTTCTTCATACTTCAGGTGGGAACTAGATAATCTCTTTTCCACTGAAACGAGTGACTATGTGGGAGTATTTACCTGCTTGGGATGAATGCACCAAAATAAAATTCCTACAATCATACCTCTCAGCTGAACAGATTTTCACAGAATGTATAGATTTTTGGCTCATATTTTAGTCTGTTCCTCATAAAATCTGTGTTTTTCTGACAAGTTACTGGGATGATCTGAGTATTGAAGTCACTAAATAATGACATACATTTGAGTTTCAGACTACAAATCCTTCAGAAAATGTATGTTAAAACAAGTCCTGTTACTCAAGCAACTTTGTAAGCTTATAAGAGTAATATTTAAAATATGTCCCTATTTTGGGCCTTTGTCCCCCCATTTTGTCAGTCTTTGTCCAGATTTCTTACACTGAGAGGTTGAGAGGTATGCCTACAATACAAAACATAAGCTGACACAGTCTTAGAGTGAAGTGTAAAATGTTTCTACACAGAAAAGATGCTAAACGTATAAAGTAGTCTCTCAAGACAAGCTACATAATAAATCAATTAATGAATGATTAGAAAAGATGCATTACAGATCAGATGCAGACAGGTTAAAATCAGATTTGTGTTAGGGGTTCAATTCTGGATGGAGTGAATTAGGTGGGATAAACAGTCCTTATCTGGGCTTAGGAGTTCTACTTCTTCAGAAGTATATGCATCTGCAGAGGAGTGTCATAAAAGAAATTAAATTATTTCCTGCCCCTGTTCTTCAAGCGACGTCCCCCCCCCCCTCTCCAGTTTGCATGTTCTGCAGATGCATGAGGGGTGTATTCTGTTTCCTGTTCTTCACAGTGTCTATCACCAGAAAGCTGTGAGATCAGCTTCCTACCAGCACATGTGCATTACTGAATCATGTCATTGTTGGACAAAAAGACCCCCCCCCCCCATCCAAATATATTCTGTACAGAGGCTACTTATAAAAAAAATGCCACTACAAGTAGTTGTAAAACAGTATGTACAGGACATTTACAAAACACCCAAAAGAACAACCGCTGCCCCATCAAAGCTTCAGAGTGGCTTATGGGCTTATTATTTTCCTGCTTAGATATGCAGCAACTCAGATTGAGCTAGGTAAGTCAGGCTAGATCCGTAGTGACTGTCTCCAGGTAAATTGTGAGACAGTAGAACTGCATACAGTAAAAAGAGAAGCATGTTTTCTGAGAAATGAGTATGTATGTATGTCAAGTGTAACAGTATGTAAATCACAGATCACAGATCATTACAAGTCAGTGCAGTATGGAATGGTGGTTACATAGACATACAAATATACTGCAAATCGGATGTATGGGGTGTAGCCAAAGAATTTAATTGTGTACTAGTATGCTCTTATTGCTACCCCAACCCACCTAGCAGTTAAAAAATTGACACATTACACCCCCCCCCCCAGCACTCAACAATTGTGTGCTTCACTTTTCCTCTAAAAACATTAAATAAATATTTTTCAATCTAACTCTTATTAGAAGCATCAGTTTAAACAGTTGTGGACATAGTATGGCCTAAAAAAGCCATGGTTTCTCTAGGAAATCTATAGAAAATTGTACTCATTAGAGTACAAAGAATATGCCTAGCTACACCTTTGCAAGAATGAAATAACAGACATGAATTGGGGAGAAGCACAAATGAATGAAAATAAACACATTTCAGGAAAGAGTGGCAGATAAGAAACTGTTCAGGGGGAGAGATGGGCTTTGGTTCAGACATCTAAGATGCCTGCAATATGCAAGGACTGATTTTCTTGTACCAAGCACAGGACATGAGTGAGGTCAAGGGGAACTGAGGGAGGGAGTTGAACTAAAAATATATGTCACAAAAGGCTGATAGTGAGCACTTCATCAGATCTCATTTTATCAAGTCTTGCAGTTCAAACCTCAGCTGTTTTGAAATTCTTAGAGAAGGCCGAGTTCCACCAGTAACATGCCGCTGCTCTTTCCAAACACTAAATATAACTTACTCTGTTAGTGCAATGACCTCATAGTTAGTATATTTAGCTTGGCTAGATATGGGAGTGCGGGAAGTGCAGACCATGGACTATTGAAGTGTGAGGCTTTCAGTATATGGTTTCAGTGTAGTCAGTGTCACTCACCTGAGTTTCTGCAACCACTGTAAAGTTGGGGTTATGAAACCAACTTGTGATATGAAGATGTCGGACAAAAATTAAGCTTAATATGTACATCAGTGTCAGTGTCACACTGTCCATCCCCACAACTACAACCATCAGCAAGAATCATTTCAATTCTGCATCAGTCACAGAACTTCACTGTACCTTAAAGTGCACACCCAAGCAGGAGAACTGTACCGCCGGATGCAGTAAGTGCACACCCAAGCAGGAGAACTGTACCGCCGGATGCAGTAAGTGCACACCCAAGCAGGAGAACTGTACCGCCGGATGCAGTAAGTGCACACCCAAGCAGGAGAACTGTACCGCCGGATGCAGTGTTCCATCTTTTTCGTTTTCTTCTCAAGGCTTCAATAATTGTAATTTACGTTGTTTTATTAAATGTCATAGGCTACTATATCTTACATTCTCCTGCTATCTTGCAGTGTAATTCAAACCTTTACATTTCATGCTCACTTGAATTTATTATAAATTATTTAAGGACTCCTACATTAGTGCATCATGTACTAAAGCAAGGTTTGCTGGGCTTGCCGCTACTAAAGACTTGTAATTCCAAGAAGTCTAAGGTTCTGCAGGGGAGAAGCCCCCTACACCTCTCATGTGAGGGACAGAGGCCCCACACGTCATCTACTTATTCATTCTTCTTAATCTAAGGTAATCCAACCTTGAAGGACAATGTAATTCCTGTTTTTAGATGTTCCAGACTGTTACACTAAATCTCCTACATTCTGTGACCTCAGAATAAAAATACTAAAGCAGTGTTATGGTGGGGTTCAGGCAGGTATGCCCCAGGTTCAGGCAGGCATGGCTCCAGCCACATGCACTTCCACAGACTGTATTCTTCCACACTGTTATTTTAATTCAGTGAAGTTTCATTCTTGCAGAGGGAACCTAAACTGATCGTTGTGCTGTCACTGCATATATTGCTTTAGGCCTTCCCTTAAGAAATTAAACTTTTAAAACATAGTTGTGCAAGTTGGTCAACAAATCGTTTAGCTATACTTTGAATGCCCAAGTATATTAACAATTTGGAGATAGATTTTGATCACTTAGAAAGCTGACAGCTCCATGTTAGGCATAAGGTCGATTAAATGCTATAATATCCAAACTGTGAGACAATTCCAAAAATCACTTATTTTACTTTAAATAACTTTTTCTTAGCATAAAAATTATTACATAAAAAATTGGTGTTATATCCATTTTAACTCTTTCCTTGTCCTTAAATAAAAAGTCTTATTTTATCTGTTCTCTGCATTACTACTCTGAATTCCCCAGAGTTAAGCCACACAGCTGTGTACTGGCAGTTAAAAAAAGGCCAGCAGTCACACACAAACACGCACTCTCTCTCTCTCTCAATTGTCTGTGTGTGTTTGCTTGATAGATCTGTGCCAAAGGCAGTCGATCTGGCTGGGAAGGGAAGGGCAGGCAGCCCCAGACAGAGTGGCGCCGATCCACACCTGGGGAAGTTCAGGTTAAATAACTCCACATTCCTGAGCATACAGCTGATTGAAACATTAACAAACACTAATCCAGATCTAGGCTCCAGATGGACTGGGAGGCAGCCAAAAAGACAATGAGAGGAAAAAAAATCTCTGCAGCTAACTTCTAACTGCAGATGGGAGTTGCAGAACACTTTTAGTGTTTGCTTTTATTTAACATGATGGAATATGTTGTACTTTGTCACTAAAAATATGTGTGTGTGTGGGGAGGTGATACAGCAGAAAGCATTATGGCTTTCATAGCAGTGACTGCAAAATGTTGCTAAAATAAAAATAAGTACTGATTAAAATAAGGAGGTAGCTTCCTCTGAATTTTATTGTAATGATGAACCTTTTTTTTTCCAAATGTGATGAATAACAGGAATGAGTGCTCTGCATGTCAAAGAGATGAAGCTTGGGGCAGCAGAACACAGATACCTCATACCCACGTTAACTTTGTAGCATTCCCATTTCATAATGTATCAGTAACATGTTTGTAAGGCTATGTAAAGAGACCCTACATTTCAAAGAGCATGTTTATTGACCTAAATGGTTATAAAGGTAAAAAAAAAAAATGTTTACACAAAAGATTTGCTTGCTGTGTGGCTCTTTTAACCTCACCAAATGTAGTCTGTGAGCAGGAAAGGCTATGAAAAAGTGAAGTAACAAAAAAATCTGCATAAGCAAAAATATCAAATAAATGACAAATGAACCTGTTCAGCATGGAGCGACAAGGAACAAACATGGTATGATTCCAAGATGGGAACAGTAACCTTGAACAGCTGACTAGGTACTTTGGATTTTTATTACGAATTATAAAAATCAGTCATCTAGAGTTCTTCAATAAACGTGCTCATCTTAAGCTGTTTTATAAAGGTGTCAGTAAAGTAACTAATTTGTCAAGTCTAATTAGAAAAAGGAGCACTGCTAGCTTCAGTTTTTAATCCCATCAAGTCTAGTAGTACAGGAAGGGCTTTATAAAGCATTTCAGAGAAACAGAAAAGGATTCAGTAGTGTCAGACATCAGTTATGGGCAGTTAAGAGTGTTAAGCAGAGGGAAGGTGGCTTATCTTTGCTTCCAGTGACCCGAGTTCTTGAATGGGCTTTGGATGTGGGTAAACTAGTTGGGGGCTGGTAGGAAGCAACTGACAGTCTGCTGTCCAATCTCGAGGGATGGTTTGGGGACAGCCACTGACTGTATAACATCTGGTGAATACCAGGAACCTCTCAGCTCAAAATGTTCTATAAAGGAGAGTGACCGACATGATGACATAATTAAATCTCACTTTTCCTTGCAGGGATTATGACCAGCTATTGCTACACTGATGACATACGGCTCATGACTCTCTATTGGTCCTTGCGTCTTGTGTCTTAAGATTTCTTTCATAAGGCCAACAGTCCGAGAAGTTGACGGGTGGGCTGCTCAGTGAAGTGAGATGTCTAGGAGTGTTATGTGAAACTATGGAGGTACCCGGAGGCAGTGGATTAGGTGTGTGCATGTGTGTGTGTGTGTGTGTGTGTGTGTGTGTGTGTGTAGGGTGGTGGTAAGCCATATATCGGCGACATGTCAAGAGTGGAAGAGTAGCAAAAATAAATAATAACAGTGTTACATAAATTATTGCAGACTAACATGCAAGAATAGGTTTATAAAATATCTTGGCATAGGAGTGGTGGACCATATTAGAGGACAGTCAACCATATGGACAGTGACTTGTAAAGTAGAGGCATTTGTTACCTTCACCGCAGTGGGATTTGAGATTGTCTAAATGCTCGTTGCAGCATCACTTCTTGGAGAGAGAGAGAGAGAGTGTCCATAGTTAAGGATGTAATACCCTAAAGCCTTTTTATTACCTACTTATTTTAGAGATTGTGATCATTATCAGGACAGTGTGTACAGTAAGGAATGTCTATTTCACAGATTTTCCACGCAGCTGGATTTTCATAGCTGCTACTTCACTCTCGCTAAAACACTTAAACTGGTTAGAATTACCTCACTTCCTTCTCCTCTCCCAGCTCCAGATTATATACTTTATCCTATTCCAGCCATCCTACTGTCCTTGGTCATCTCCGCTCATGTCTCATTATTCTCCTACTAGATCTCTTCGAAACTCTGACCAAGACCTACTACTGATCTACAAACCTAAGACTAAAATTGGATGCAACATCTTTAGCTACTCTCCCTCCATTGTTTGGGACAGGTTCCCATTAGAAATTAGGTCCATCAAACAACTTAAACAATTTAAAGCAGCTACTAAAGAACACTTATTAACTCACTGGTCTTGCCACTGTACTCATCCTCCATAAGCCTCCTTACTATTCTAATGACAGTTCACAATCTGCCTACTACTTTTTTTACCTCTATTTTTCCCTTATCTGTTTGTTCTTTCTTGCCTTCTTTACTTTGTTATTTGGCATTTTTATCCATAAATGGTAAACTCCTTAGAATTTTATTCAGTTTATGTAGCTGTTATTTCTCTCTCGTTCTTGATGTATGTTAGAAGGAATTGTTAATATGTATTTTTTTTTTCTTCCACTATTGTTAAAATTGATTGCTGACGTGTTTTTGCTCCCTTTTAACCTTTTTCTGTACTTCTTTTTTGCTTTTCTGCTTATTGCTTTTGTGTACTTATATTGTATAATTAGTGGAGCTTTTCTCCCTGGGCCTCTGCTGAAAAAGGGTTATCAGCTCAGTCGGACATACCAGGTCAACAAATGTAAAATAAATAACACTTGATTTGGTGATGACTTAGCCACAGCTTCGTGTTTTTCAAAACTGAGTGACAACAGTTGCCAGTCAAGAGGACAGAAGACTGACCCGTGATTTTCATGTCACACTGAGGCTGCAGTACAGCCATTCACACCGTGCTGGGTTGTCTCCAGTTTTGGAAGTTCCACTGAGGGAAATGTGATAAGATATGAGACTCAATGGATAGGTACTAGTAGGGGTACATGGGTGGTGCGAGCCTGGAAACCTTCAGACACATTTTTGCTAACCTGGACTGGGTTAATACAGGCTGTCTTATCATTTGACTAAATAAATTATTGTCTTTCAAAAATCATCCTTGAGAATCTTGGAGATTGAGAAAACCTGCAGTTCAAATAGTATCTTTTTTAATCCATGGATGTTTGCCACCCACCCATACAGGTTGAGACCTGCCTTAATTAAAATCAGCTCTGCATCCCACCCCATCCTCTACAGCTACCTACCTTCAGCCCACCCCACTGGCTTTTTGCCCCCCTACCCATTGGTTACAATGGGCTCAGATAGGCTATCGTTTAGGAAGCCGCAGTTTAATGCCTTAGGAATACACTGACCTCTGAATCCACCACTCTTGTGTGGTCTCCAGGAGGGTATTCTAACTTTCAGTGGCTCCTGGAGACACACCTCATACACCATCCCTGTGAAGATAGACAAGTCAGCTTAGTCATGTCACCCCCCCCCCGCCCCGTCTCTTCTATAGGGCTCTTATCCACGTATCCCAATGGTGATGGCTAATTGCTGCATTTTTGGGAAAGGGATATGGGGACAAACTGTACAGTTCATGCAACAACCATAACAAGCAAGATTTACTTAGCCTTTTTTTGTATAAACTGTATAACTCCCTACCTGACCACTTGGACTGAGATATAAGACTGCACTGGACCACTGATAAATAATGTCATCCAGTCATGGAAACTTGTGCTTTTGGTTATATTGAAGTGGTATTAGTACCCCAAGAGATATGTAGTAACCTTTATGAAACAGTGGGTTCTCACATACAGTTAATTAATCTGTAAGCAAAAGCAGCTTGTATGAATGAAGAAATAAAAAACAATGAACTTCAAAGGCCTGATTAGGACATTTTTTGCACCTTATTCAACAGTCTGACCTACAACCTCTAATGAGCTATGATGATGTCATTGAGCTTGTAAAACCTGCAAATGAAAAGAATACAAAATAACAGTAATTACCATTGTATAGCTACCCACTATTGTAATACATGCAAAATAATGGGTATTATCCCTGTATAGAGATACCAAATATTGTAATACATACCAAATAACAGTAATTACCATTGTACAGGTACCCACTATTGTAATACAAACAAAATAATGGGAATTACTCCTGTATAGAGATACCAAATATTGTAATACATACCATATAACAGTAATTGCCATTGCATAGGTACCCACTATTGTAATACATACAAAATAATTGGAATTACCCCTGTATAGAGATACCAAATATTGTAATACATACCAAATAACAGTAATTACCATTGTACAGGTACCCACTATTGTAATACAAACAAAATAATGGGAATTACTCCTGTATAGAGATACCAAATATTGTAATACATACCATATAACAGTAATTACCATTGCATAGGTACCCACAATTGTAATACATACAAAATAATTGGAATTACCCCTGTATAGAGATACCAAATATTGTAATACATACCAAATAATGGTAATTACCATTGTATAGGTACCCACTATTGTAATACATACAAAATAATGGGAATTACCCCTGTATAAAGATACCAAATATTGTAATACATACCAAATAATGGTAATTACCCACGGTAGTGGTGCTGCGGTAGTGTTGTCGCCTCACAGCAAGACGGTGTCCGGTTCGATTCTCAGCTAGAGCGTCTTCTGTGTGGAGGCATACGTGAATGGGCGTGCCTTCATTGAAGGTTGTGCATCAGGGCTGGTAACTCGGCACGTAAAAATCCTCTACCAAACATTAGTGGACCGGAGTTCTTCTGTGGCGACCCCTAACCGGGATAAGCCGAAATATACAACAACAACAACCATTGTATAGGTACCCTCTATTGTAATACATACAAAATAATGGGAATTACCCCTGTATAGAGATACCAAATATTGTAATACATACCAAATAACGGGAATTGCCATTGCATGGGTACCCACTATTGTATTACACATAAAATAACAGTAATTACCATTGACTGGAGCTGTGGACAGGAGCACAGTCTCTACATGGTGGCCTATAGGAGGAAGAGTTGTATAAATCATCCAGTTTGGAAATCAGTTATGGTGTGCAGTATCCCCATGATAAGAAAACATGGATGATTGCATACCATGGCAAGGCTAGCCACTGGACGATGTAAAAATATGTCTGTAGGTGATCTGGTCATGTTGACTAATGTCATCAAATGGCCATGGGTATTTGCCAGTGATAAGTGAATTGACGACCCACCCTACTACAAACAACACCAGAGACCCATGCATGCTAACAGTGGGAAGGGTATATGTGCCCCTACTGGCCAGTGTTCCCACCATAAAGTCCAGCAGCCCTGAGTCAATAAGCTACTGGCCAGCCGATGTCCAGTTGTCCAACTTGAAATTGTGCACTTGGTGTAAGTTCACTGACAGGATGCCGCTTGGAAGTGGATGGTATGATAGTAAGGAAGAGGCTGGACATCCTATGTATCCAGGAGACAAGATGGAAGGGCAGTGCAGCAAAGCCACCTGGCATGGGGTCCAGAGTCTACTACACAGGAGGAGGACAGGTGGGAAATGTTGTGAGAATTTTAGTGAGGGACAGGCTTCATATGACAGTGAGGGACGTCATCAGAATTAATGACAGACTATATATTGGAATCTGCCTATAGAACTACGTCTTCCATTGTCTGGAGACTTTATACATGGACATTTTTACATAGATCTTTTTATACACCTTTGATGATGAATAAAATAAATAATAAAGATAATCTATGTAAGAGATGTAATGTAGAAATTAATGCTGACTGAGCTCATATGTTTTATGACTGTATAAAATTGAAAGAATACTGGAAGTCAATTAATGAATTTTTGCAGGCTCTTTTTACAGATAATTTCATTATTTCTAAATCTCTTATATTATTCAACACACCTGTACCTCAAAGTGTTAAAAAGGTTAAGCTTCCTTTGTTATGGTCTATTCTAGCAGTGGCTAGGAAAATAATAACCAGAAATTGGATTTCAGATACACCTCCTTCGTTCAATGAATTTAAAAATGTTATGAATATAGTGTGCCATATGGAAATAAACACAATTAGGACTAGAACAAATAGAAAAACATCTTATTATATTGTATGGGATAATTTACAAAATTTGTTAAAAAAATCCTAATTTCAATAGCATGGTATTTTAGTTTAATTAATTGATCTGATTGTAGTGGATGTCTTTGTAAATACTTTAGTTGTTTTGATGAATGTTATAATCATATCTATTTTTAATTACTTGTATAAAATTGTTATGATATTTCTCTTGTATGTTAAAACAATAAACCTGTTTTGAAAAAAAAAAGAATTAATGACAGACTTGTGGCAATCAGACTCCATCCTAATGACAGGCCTGTAGAAACAAGTGGGCAGCACACAAGGTCAGCTCTCCAAATCTATTTAATCTTGGACTTTCAAATTTACTGTTGAGTCAAATACAAGTCCACTATATCCACATAAAAGAAGGGCTGTAGAAAAACAAAACACCCTAAAGGGGAATTGTCACAAGCATACTGGTTTTGGCATCAAACAAACATAAACCAATCTTATCTCATTTAAATACATAACCCTTGGGTCCTATTGATTCCTATAAATATTCATTAAGACCCGGTGCAAATAAACCACCTGACTTTATGATCATAATCTCAGTCTATGCCCTACAGCAAGGTCGTGATCATGATGAAAACAGTGCATTCAGACAGCAATTGCAGAACCTGCTAGATAAAACAGGACAACATGAATAGATGTTAGTTATGGATGACTTGAATACATATAGTGTGACAGACAGAACAGGATATGAGGCCTTCTTGGGTTCACATGGGTGGGACAACAGGAATAAAGGAGAGGCCATTCTGTCTGTCAAATGGCTTCATAGGTTAACGGTTATGACTCCGTCGACAGCGAACATCGACGCCTCATCGACACCAAAGCATCGATCGTTCAGAACATCGACAATCCAGGTAAGCGATTTTCCCCCTTACAGGACCCATGGTAGCACTTAGGACCCATGGTAGCGACTGTTGAGAATTTGCGTTGTCCATAGCGTCGCACTAGCGAAACAAGTGCTACCATGGGTCCTGTAAGGGGGAAAATCGCTTACCTGGATTGTCGATGTTCTGAACGTTCGATGCTTTGGTGTCGATGAGGTAAGCGTCGATGTTTCGGCTGTCGACGGAGTCATAGGAACCCTAGCCAACACATTGTTCAGAAAGAGATAATCACAAGATCACTTACAAGAGTGGCCAACGTGCAAGGCAGGTAAACTTCCTCCTAGTAAGGAAAGGGCACTGGAGTAGAATCAGTAATTACAAAGTCATCCCCAGTGAAACAGTTGGCCCACAGCATAAACCGTTGGTTGTCACAATCAGCTGCAAGCAGTGGTCAGACTAATGCTATATGGTTGGTTAACAGAGACCAAGCTGAAGACTTGAAGGTTGACTGGAGAGAAAGCACAATAGTTCAAGGAATTACTCAGGGCTCTAGCACCTCAAGAAGAGGAAATAGATGGAGCTAAAGAATGACAGTGCCTCAAAGCAGAATGTCTGAGGACTACAAGAACATATATGTGGCCGATCCAGGTATGGAAATAAGGTACATAAGGAAAGCTGGTGGTAGAATGCAGAATTCCAGGAAGTAATAAAAAGAAAGAGTGCAGGAAAACGTGGGAGATAAAAAAGTCAAACCAGGCTAGGAAGGAATACTGGCTGACAAACAGAGGCTAAGTGAGCAGTTGTAATATTAAAGAACAAGGCATTAGAGGCACTTTACCAGCTACCGCAAAGTAAGTTAGTAGATGACACAAATAAACTATATAATGTTTAAGGCAAAAGCAGAAAGATAAAGAAGACATTCATACACCCTCCTTAAGGAAGGCCAGCAACAATCTGCTCACCAGTCCACAGGACATCAAAGTCAGATGGAAGGGGCATACCTCTCAACCTCTTAGGACAAAAAATCTGGACAAAGGCTAAAATTATGGGGGTTAGACAAAGGCCCAAAAATAGGGACATTTTTTAAATATAGCTCCTATACATTTAGAAATTTGTTAGAAAAACAGAATTTGTGTTAGCATGAATTTTCTGAAGGATATGAAGTCTTTAAAAATTGGTATCTGCAGTGTAATCCTTGCAAGCAAAAATGCCTGGGTGATCAGTATCACCCAGGTAAAATGATAATCTAGGAATGGCTTACTCGCTTGTGAAGGGTATAGGTGGCTGAGGTGGGAAGGCTGGGGAAGTGCTTAGCCTGCCTAAGTCTCCTGGTACCATTTAGGACTCTGGAATCTGCAGAGGATATGAAGTCTGAAACTCAAATGTGTGCCATAATTTAATAACTTCATTAATTTGATAAATTCATTAATCAGTGATCTGCCAGAAAACCACAAATTTTATGAGAAATGGGTCCAAAATAAATGTATGGGAAGTCCATTCCAGAGCATGGACAGTCTCTGGGTTATTAACCTGTCCCTCCAGCATGTTCTGTTGATTATGGTAATGAGGTTGAGGTCTCTTGAGTGTATGATGCGGAGGGATTGGGATTTCTTTAGATGTAGCATTTCTAATAGAGCTGGGTCAGACATGGCTTTGTAAGTCAAGCAGAGATTGCCTCTTAGTAGACGATATGAGACAGAGAATAGCTGTAGTTTTTTTCAGTCTGCCCATGTTGGACATGTGTATAAGGCCTAGGATCCTGTTCATGAGGTACTTTTGTGGCCTCTCCAGCTGTTGCAGGTGTCTAGTGAGGTACATGCCAAATGGGGCATTATACTCTATGATTGGTCTAATGAGGGAAGAGTAGAGAGAAACATATTTTTTCCTGGATGCAAAACCCTTGGTAATGAGATGTGCCACATAGAAGGACTTTCTGACCACAGTGGCAATGTGGTGGTGGAAGGAGAGGTTGCTGTCAGCCTGTGTCCCAAGATCTCTTATAACTCCTTCAGTGTTCATTGGGCTCCCATCAATGTGGTAATTAGTGGGAAATGGGTTTTTCCCAAAGGGGACGATGATGCATTTTTTGGCATTAAGCCTAAGGCCATTGTTTCGACACCAGTCATTGGTCTCAGTGAGGCCTTTCTGTAGGATGTCTGCATCACTTGGGGAGTTAATAATAGCTCCCAGCTTGCAGTCATCTGCGAACTTGGTCAGCCAGAGTCCTTTCGTGTTGGCTTGGACTTCTGAGAAGTAGATGCCAAACAGGAGAGGACCCAGGACCAATCCCTGTGGGACTCCACTACTTGAATCATTAGGGTAATGGGGCGATAATTTCCAGGGTTTGTAGTTGCTTCTCCTTTATAGAGAGTGATGACTGTAGCAGTGCACCATTCGGAAGGGGGAAAGCCTGTGGTGAGGCTGTGAATGAACAGGGCATACTGATATGGTGCCAGTTCACTTTGTAGTTCATGTAGAACACAGCCAGGGATATTGTCAGGTCCCATGGAAGCTGTATTTTTGGCCTTGGACAATGCAGCTTTAACCTGTGCTGCAGTAATGATGGGTGCCTAGCATTCTTCTGGTATTGAGATTGGTCCTTTACGGGGAAGAGAGGGGTAAAGTTGGCATTGAATCTGTTGGCCAGTGTGTCGGCAATATCTGTTGGCTCAGTATAGGAGGTACCATTGTGCAGTAACTTAGAGCAAATCTGGGTATTGCCGTGGAGATTCTTGATATAACTATAGAAGGCGTTGTGGTTGTTTTTAGTGTCTGTTGCAATTCTGCCTTCATAGCTGGCTTTGGAGGTTTTGATGAGGGATGTCAACTTTTTGTTAAGGCTAATAAGGGAACTTTGCCAGTCTTGGGACTTGACTTTTTGATGCAACAGTTTCTTCCTTCTGTTGTAGAGTTTATTAATGGCAGGGGACCACCAGATTGGCTTCCTTTTTTTTGGGGAAGAGAATCTTGGTTCTATTGGATATGGCTAGTTCCATGCATTTATGTACATGATCATACAGTACACTGGTGTATGATTCAGCAGTCATGCATCTATTTTCCAGTAGCATGGGTGCCGTGAAGTTAGACACCTCTGTTTTTAGGAGTCCAAAGTCAACTTTGGAGAAGTTTTTCATAGTGGATACCTTTGCGGGGGGCGTCGGTGAGATGTGGATTTCCATGGTGATTAATTTGTAGTCAGATCTAACCAGGGAGGAATTGACTATTGGTGTAGAGCAACTTGTTAGAAATAACCAGGTCTAGGATGTTGCTTCATCTAGTGGGGGTAAGAATGAGCTGGTCCAGGGCATTGGAATTGATGAATTCCAGGAAGCATTGAGCCAGTGCATTGCTGCATAAGTAGTTTTCCCAGTTAATGGAGGGATAGTTGAAGTCATCTAGTATGAGAGTGTTGGGTTGGATCTTAATAGTTTCCAGGGTGCTTAGGAATGTGGAGTGAAGAGTCCTGGGACATGGTTGGGGACCTATAGCAGGCTACGACCTGAATTGCTGTCTTACCCAATGTTAGTTGTTCCTGGGGTATCTCAGATGCGTTATGCTGGGCTACTAGTCTGGAGGTGTGCATATCCTTTATGAATATGGAGACACCACCACCTTTGGTCCATGTTCTGGGGCTGAAAGGTGTGGAATGAGTTATAACCTGGTAGCACAGGGGTGCTTTCTACTGCTTTAAACCAAGTCTCTGTTACAGCACAAATGTCGATGTTCTCCATTTTGAGGAGTGCTTTGAGCAAGTGCATCTTGAGATTTAGACTTCTAGCATTGAGCAGCATGACCCTCAGATTGCATTTATTTACAGCTGTTATGGTGGTAATTTGGTCTTTGGAACACACCTAAAAAGGCACAATAGGGGTGGTAAGAGCCTTAACCAATACCCGGAAACCCAGGGATGACAGATGCAGGCCATCTCTGGCAAAGCATTGAGGTCTGTCAATCATGTCATCCCAAGTAGCCAGATACTGTCATGTTCCAAGAACAGAGTGTCGAAAGACTTCAGTCTCACCTAGTATTAAACATTATTTTTGTCCTAGATTACAAAATGACATCACATACATGTGGTCATCTGACTGCTGGTTCCCATGCAACCCCTCATTGCTAGAAACTGCCAGGATTTAGCACCTGTGTGTCAGTACTACACACAGAGAGAGCCTTGCTAATTTACGCTGATGAAGCTCCTGGAAGTCATAAAACCATAAAACACTTCCACTCTTCCTACAGTAGCTAATAAGCTATACTTCTTACAGACATTGTGTCACTAGCTTCATTCAAAACTGTGAGATAACATCTTTATGGCCTAGGCCCAGTAATTTAATTTCTTAATGTTTTTTAAACTTCGAGATTAACCTCTTCCCTTCCTGTATTCTCTGTTAAAATATATACATTTAAACACTTACAATAATGCATGTACATTTTTTTTCTGGACAGCAGGGTACACTGTTGGTACATTTTTAACACGAGCAGCTTTACAAATACATTTTTCAACACAAGCATCTGTAAAAATCTTTTTGATATACAAACAACATAATTTATTTATTTTTATTTGAAATTTGTTGATTGGGTTAGTCTGACTGGGTGAAAACCCTTTTTCAGCGGAGGCCCGGGGAGAAGAGCTCCACAATTAGTACAAACAATTAGTATACAAGTTCAATCATATAACACCACAATTAGTCCAAGCAAATAGTATACAAGTTCAATCCTATAACTAGTATAACAAAGTGTACACACGAATAGTAAAAACAGATCCTACTTGGAAACATTTGTGCATCAGAACATATTTACAGGTGTAAACCTCAGCAATTTGAGTGGCAATAGCAGATGCAAGTCTGATAGTAGAGACAAAACCAGGCTATAGTCATTTGTACATCGGAAGTTAATAACACGCATAATTCTTTACAAAATTCCAGCTAGCTGTGCTGACATATGTTACACATCCACTGCTCTATTTCTTCTGGCATAGCTGGCAATACCTCACATCATCATAACTGTCAAGTTTGTAGAATGAGAGACTGAAAGAGTGAAAACGCACCACAAAAAATCCTGCTGGTACTTTTTGGTGGAGCAGCCTTGGTCTCATGAAATAAGGTCATCATGGTTTTGCAGTTCTAATAGATCATGAACAGATCATGAACCGGTGTCCACACAATTCCTGTAGGACAGCAGCCCCCACAAGGTAAGTGTAGTAGTTGAAATTGTTTCCTGCTGGATACTTCACTCTCAACTACAGTTTAGTGCTACAGTGTTTGCTGGCAGAAAGCTCAACTGTCTCTTGTTTTGGTGGAACAACCATATTTTCTGGCCTGCTTTACCCCTGCACTTGATGAACCTATTTTTGGAGGAATATGCCTATTTTTCAAGTTTCCACCTATTTTCCCTTCACACAATTTTCTGAAGCCCCATCCCCTCATCACGTGTGATTTCTGAAGCTGTTTGGTACATACAAAATCACACAACATGACCAAAATGCTCATAGCACCAATAATTTAAAGAAAGAGGACAGGCATCTTTAATCTCCCTTGTTTCAGAAGCAAAAAATAAATGACCTTGTGTGGTAGAATTTTGCAATACAGCTCATTAAAGATGTCAGGTTTTGCATTATTTACTTGATAATGCGCTGTTTTTTCCATCATTTTAACTCTTGCTTTTTAATTGTGTTTCTGAGTAGCATCACGTTCCTAATGGAAGTGCAAAGAGTTATGTGTTCTTTGGTATTCAAATATTATGCTAATTAACTGTCAAAATTCTTACTGGATGTACCTACTTTTCAAAGGCTATGGGTACCTTATTTTCAATATCTACAGATTGAGATGTATGTTTGTTGGTGCTAAAGAAGCAAAGTTATCTGGAAAAGGAGACATCAAGCTTCACTGAAAGAAGAGCTAAAACAGGTTACTAGTAAATTTGGGGAAGAGGGACAAGAACTCCCTAGGAAGGCGCCTGGAGAATCACAGCAGATTGATCCCAAAATGGTGGCGTGAATCCAATCAGAACTAAAAGATGGTTACCAGCTGGCACACCACGGGTTTAGTAATGGAGCCAGTCTTGTGAACTATATTTGTGTTACATATTTTAATGAGGTTGGAGATAAGAATCAGATTGAATATTGGTAATATAAAGGGTGACTGGATTGTGATAGACTTGTGGGTAGGGAGGCTTTAGAGAAGATCCACGTCAGCTACAGTGTGGCCACAGATGCTACCAAACTTAGTTTAATGTAAAAAAGACTTACGGCTTGTTAGTTTGGAATGCAATCTAAACAATTGAAGGAGTGACCTTAAGTGGGACAGATAAAGCAAAGGATTTGTGTGGTCATCCCCGGAAATAAATCATACTGTCCACTGAATGGAAAGAAAAGTGATGAGGGTCTGCTAGGTACATAACATGTCACCACACAAGACAATACCAGGATCACATCGAGAGTATTGTGTACAGTGTTAAGAGGCCATAATGATAAAGAAAACATGGCAAAAACATGCAATGCACAGTATGAATGGATTGGTATAATAAATGTACTTATTAGCGAGGTGAGGTTTACAGTTCAGTTCAAAACACTTTTAAACCATGTCCTGGGTCTTAAACAAAAGGCTACATGCACACACACGTGTGTGTGTGTGCATGCGGAGATACATTCTATAGACAGTGGCTTGCACTGCTGCATCGCAGCACAGGTCCAGTTTAGTTTTCAGATGGAATGCATTCTGTAAAGTGAAAAATCAAACACAGCGTTCTGACAAGTGATTTTTTTTTATATATCTAAGGCATAAAGCAGATGAATTAGGAATCCTCTAATCTGCCCATATGTGTGTGATGTGTATGTGAATATATGGGGACATTATGCTAGTGGTCCTGTGTACAGTGACCCAAACATTCACAAAAGAAAAAGATTGATATGCTGATTGCTGGTCACAACACTCTTCTCCAAGGTAGAGCATGGAAATGTGGATGGATAGAACCCAGAAACATTGGTAGAATTAGTACAGACTATGTACAAGGACCCAGTGACTCAAGTACGAACAGTGTTTGGCCTCATTGAGGGGTTCCCAGTGGGAGTGGGTGTACACCAGGGTTCAGTTCTGAGCCCACTGCTGTTCATACTGGTAATGGACTACATCAGCAAACAGGTTGGAGGGGTCAGAGCAACAAAGCTGCTGTATGCATACGATGTGGCAGTACAGGCAGACTCTGATCTAGAACTTCAGCAAAGGATAGGAGAATGGAATGCAAATCTGAAGGCACATGGGATGAAACTAAGCACAGATAAGACAGTGGTAATGGCAGCAGATTGGGGAAATCAGAACAAGCTGAGAATAGAGATAGATGGGAAGATAGTGGAACAGGTAAACAGCTTCAAGTATCTGGGAGGGATGGTTGAGGAGAAGGGTAGTCTGAATGAAGAGGTCAAAGCTAGAATCAGAGGGGCTGTAGCCAACTGGCATAGAGTATCAGGTGTAGTCTATGACAGAAGAATGCCAAAGAAGCTGAAAAGTAAGGTGTACAAGACAGTGGTGTAACCAGTACTACTGTATGGTACAGAAACCTGGGCAGTAAAGGCAGAACAGTTGAAGAAGCTAGAGGTGATGGAAATGAAGTGCCTGAGAAAGGTGGTAGGATGCACACTGCGGGACAGGTGAAGAAATGAGGACATAAGAGCAGAAGCCAAAGTAGCTCCAATTGCAGAAAAGATCAAAGAGAACAGATTACGATGGTATGGGCACATGTGTAGAAAAGCAGAAGACAATCTGGTGAGGGAGATTTGGGACAGACAGGAAGAAGGTAAGAGGAAGCGAGGGCGTCCAGCAAAGAGGTGGATGGATTGTGTGAAAGAAGATCTGCGACAGGCATAAGTGTTGAAGGCAGGAGAGTGGCACGCTGAACCTGTCCTGTAGCTTAATACAAAACCCCTCTTTAGAGAGTAGAAAAAGCCTGCTTGCCTAAATATTTAAGGCAGATGGGTTCAGCCACCTTTCTCACTGTAGTTCCATTACTGTAAGTCTATCTATACACACACACACACACGCAATTTAATTTATTCATTTACTGGGACATATTTCCATGCTCCATACAAAGCAGCTGCATTCCCACGAGGAGCTGTTACTGGGACATATTTCCATGCTCGATACAAAGCAGCTTCATCCCCAGGAGGAGCTGCTGAAATATTCATGCGAGAGGGTGGAAGGAAAGGAGTTGTGTTATGTATAGGAATGTTGTGTACTAGGTAATGCAATCATTCATAGAAGGTGAGACAACATTATTTCTGCTCAGCATTAAAGGCAGTAAGCCAAATGTGTTATGTACAGAAAAGGAGTGGGTGTCAGTGACACTGTGATACATACCCATATTAACATAGGACATCTCACCATTTGTTTATGGAACACGTGGATTATTTTACTAGTAGAATGAGGAGTGCCCTTCACTAGTAAGATATGAACATACTGTAGATTTCTTATACTCTTGCTCACCCTGACTTTGTCACATTCACCTGGTCACAGCTTTTAACCATTAAGGAAGTTTTGAATGTGTATATGTCTTTGTACCGTGTCGTGCTTCCTGCACCTGTCTTGCCCAGTAGCTCTAAGGCTCAGGTTATTTTTGTGATGTTGAAAGAATAAAACTGGTCTGACAAACACGCACACAATCCTGCAATAAGATGTTTGAATAAAAACTCAGGAACTGATTTTTGTGACTTATGCGCCCGAGGCACACAGAACTGATTCAGTTATTAACACACATACACATTACAAAGTAAGTACACCAATACATGCAACATTTACTCATCAAATCTGTTTGCACATTACTGGTTGATTTTATATGTTGCACTAGACCTCGCGCACTTCCTTCGTTAATATTCCGTCCTCGCTCCTCTTTGTAAATTATTAAAGCACGCATGTGGATTGTTTTAATTTTTAGTGCATTATTTTCATCCCTCATCATATTCATGCCTATGGAGGGGCGGTGCCACATTTGCAATTGTGTTGCCTTATTTTATACTACTCACACGTAAACATTTTTGAAAGCTAATGTGCAAAATCTACAACAGCCATGCTCTGTTATACCATAATGTAATCTTGAATTATTAACCTGGAATTTGGAGCCATGTTTTTACTGCACGCCTTGCCAAAGTACATAGTGAATGATTCACCATTCCCACAGCAAATAGCATGCATACTCACTACTCAGTACATGTAGTAGTTTCGTTGTTATGGTGCCAGGTGTGTTCGCTTTCTTTACTCTGCAACTACGCTAGGACTGGTGGTCTTTTAGCAGCTTATTTTCCTCCTGCTTTTGATGGCTGGAATACAGAGTGGGCCTGTGCATCATCACAAATTGTCAAGACACGTGGCGTGGTCCCAACTACGTGCAATATTATACACCATTAAAGTACATGGAGGACACGGCTGGGTGGACAACAGTTTTGTCAGTCTACAAATTACACTCTCACATTATGTTCTTGCTCTGGGCCATTGGACTAGCCTACCAATGTCCTCGCTAACAACCAGTTTCTGAAAAGTTAGACAACTAGTACTCTCACAAATCATCAAGTGGACCAGTAGGTCAAATCAAGCTGCAAGATTTATATATTCACTGCTAAACCTCGACCTAGTCAGCCTCGTGTCCTTTAACTTACTGCCCACAAGGTTTTGTCTGCGTAAAACAAGAGTCGCACTACTTAGAATAGACATTTACTAAACATGAGGGAATGGGTGTGGGTTTTTTGTAAATCTGATGCATACGGCAATCTTTTAATGGAGGTAAGCATTTGTACTTGTTAATGACTCGTGTAGCTAAAGCAAAACATGTATGCAATAACACTGTACCTTTCAACCAACACATGAACTGCAATCAAACCCTTTTCAAGAGTCATGTTGCGATTGGAAAAAAAAAAAAAAAAACACCTAAACATCAGGTTCAGTTCTTTCACTTTCTGAACTGAACATTAAACTACCAATGCAGTCTCACATCCCCACATTCAGCATCAAAAATTCAAATCAGCAAGATAAAAAGGACTTTTGGTTAGTTCAGAAAAATCAAACACAGCGTTATAATCAATAAATTTGTTTAATAACAAAAACGCTTCATTGTAAAACAATATTAATCATCGATATAAATCATTGTAATATACAATATACTAAAGTCTCAGATATCTGAGAGGTTTAAGTTACACAATTGACAGTGCATTCTCTCCACATTTTTAAAAGTCTCTTGAACGAATCCCCATGTCATCACATCTTGGGATGCTGTTGCTAAGGTCGTTGCTACGAGAGTTGCTATAGTTACTGCTTCTCCAAGATTCTTGCACTTGTGAACCCGGAGCAGAACCGTGGTCCCTTGGTGATTTCTGCACATCTAAGTATTTCTAGCTGGCAAGCGCCTCTATTTCTCAACCGACTTCGAGGGCTGCAGAAGCATGGGCTCAAAGCCCTGGAAGACAAGATGTTACTGTGTACTGTCCAAGCCAGTTTATTAATTTGCGAGTGCAAATGAGTCCATTCTTCAGCGACACAAAATTCTGTCATCAGGAACACATGTAGCCTGAAATAAAAAAAGCAAACGGATATTTAGTACCAGGCAAGTCTTGAAGCTCTAGCAACAGTACTTTTTACACTTGGAAATGCTAATACTGCATTAAAAACTACCGTCAGGACAGGAAGAGCAATACCCATTTAACAAATAATAGGTACATATCGTTATCAAGTCTGGTAAAATACTAAATGCAGAAACTAAAATATGCATAGTGACTAAACTGTGAAACTACCTTTTCACAGCATAACCCCCTCCAATTTATCCAAGTGATAATTACGCAGTGATCTTTAGACCGCCCCCCCCCAAAAGAAAACACGATACTATTTATGCAGATTCTGAAGTAACATTAATAGACTAGCAATTCACATTACAATAAACTTGCCCAAACTAAGCAAAATACTCCTACTTGATCTAATTGTGTTACCTACAGCTGGAGAATACACACCAAGTTTATCACACTAAAGAAACTCCTTTTTTTTTGCATAAAACTTGGCTACAGCCGAAACAAATATTGGTACAGTTGACAAAACGCATATACATACGTACCTCTGCCGAAATTGCGGTGAGCTCTGCATTTAGAGTGCTGAGGGGTGTCCGGGAGTTAACTACCCCTGGGTGAACCATACTCGAATGCTCATCTAATTCAAGCTGCAGATCCCAAATGTAGTCAATAACGTGCTGAAGGATCTCCATCTTGCTGACCTTCTTGTTAGGGGGCAGCGTTGGTACCAGCTCTTTGAGCTTGGTATAACAACCATTCATGTCGTACAGAAACACGTTCACCTGTTCATCAAGCAGCGGCAGCTTACATTTGGAAATGGCCAGACTCTGCTCGGATAGGCACCTCGTCACATCCTCACCAGCATGGGAGACTTTCTTCAGAGCGCAGGTAGCACTGACAACCTTCATGGTAGTTGTGGATTTTAACGATTTAGTAAAATAATAAAAACGAAAATGGTCCAAATAGCCAAGAAACAACACAAAGACTAAGGCACAGTAAATGTCTAGTTGCAATTGCAAAGCACACTGAGTCAAAGGGTAAAAGCCGGGTGTATTTATGGCTCTGGGAGCTCAAGGCGGACCTGCCCAAACAAAACCACGCGGAGCAGCATCCGCACCAATCACAAGTTGATTGTTTTGAAATTTGTAAAGAGGCGGGGTTACATTATTCTGCTCAGTCCAATAGTAAACAGCCGCTTTTATGTATGTCAATACATTGTTGGAATTTGTACTACTTAGAAAGATTAGTGTTTCTGATTTTTTTTTTTTTGTAGGGGGGGGGGGGGGTGTTGCACTGGGAACCCAGCTGGTTCATTTCTGTCAAGAGAGGTGGGAAGGTCTGCAGGTGAAGATTGCTGCAGGGCATGAAACGCTAGTGGGGGTTCATGCTAAGGAATGTGACAAGCGCTTAGGAAATAAATAGGCTCTTAATTATTACACCAACTTCTGGTTTACAAATCCATCCTGCTAATTAGTATTACTGCAGAGGCTTTGCTACTTGTTTTTATTGTGACAGTTATACCGAGATTCGGCGTCAGTTCTTGACAGTTTGTGTTGTCACATAATATTGAGATAATTTACTTCTGCGGTCCTCGGTGAATTATGCAGTTGCACTTTCACTTAGCTAAGTGCTGCTGTTTTGACTGTGTGGACATAAAATAGTATGTGCTAATACCAATGCACACGAATATGTTTTGCGACGCACTTGTCTTACTGGTTTCTTGATCATACGGTGTATTTAAAAATGCAACTTAAGGTATAACTTATATAATAGCTTAACTGTTCACGCACATATGTACAATCTATCTCATGAGAACCTACGGAATGTACTAAAACACTGTTAACCTCCAATGCTTTCTCGTTAAGTCCTCACTTTAGTCCCCCTCTACCGCTACGTAGTCTCCTAACATTCCTGTATATACTTACAAGCATTCCCCATATTCTGCTTCCATCAGAGTAATTATGCTTTATTGCAACACATTTCATATAAATGCTATGTTTATTTTTGTACTAGTATATCTCGGTGCTAAAAACTCAGCATTGCTTTACTCCATTCTGTGTGAGAGCACCTGCGATTAATCATATACTCACATTTTGTCAGATTATGCTGTATATTATGGAGCTTTTTTTTCCCTCCGGTCATCCACTGAATATAGGTCATGGCACCTCAACTGGGTCATTCCTAGTAAACAAATTTAAGTACTACAAACATATATTTAAAATGTACTTATCACATGGATATAATGCTTTTACTGGGATGCTTATTCCTTGACTTGTACAGTTTTACAACAAACACTCTATAATATGTGTATACATCAATGCAACATATGTGTATATTCATTTCTTCCCCTCAGAAAGCTGCTTCACAGCAATGTGGGCTCCGGAATCTCACATTCCTGTAGTTCTCATCAACAGCTTGTTTTTTCTTTCTTTTTTTTTTTCCCAAAAACTCTCCCCAGAGCTGTTTTCCCACTGTGCAGTCTTGCAAAGGCATTCTCGCACGCCGCTGTGAGCTCAGATTGTCCAAACAAGCTCCGCAGACTGCTCGGCGCCAGCCCCGTGACGTCACCCATTCATAAATGCCTTGATGCCTGTCAGCTCTGGAGCCTCGCGGGCGGTCGCCTTGGAGACACTAAACAACGGCCGTGCGCCGCCCCCATTCACCTGCAAAGCTGTGAAACCCTGAGAACACAAATCATCATTAATCTATCACCTTAAACCTCTCAAAAGAGATTACCTTCTCGCACCTGCAAACAGCTATTGTTGCAACGCTTCCCTTCCTCCCCTTCTCCACATAGAAAAGCCACATTATTGAACAGATACGCTGACTAAATTACAGCAAGGGGCTGTGACCAATTCCAAAGCTTATGGTTGTGTTCAAACGTTTCTTTCACATAAGTAAATTGCAGCGCACAAACCAATTGCATATGTTACAATACAAATTATCAGAGTCAAGGAATTCCATATGTTGTTTGCAATTGTCAGAGAAAGGAGCAGTATATTTGTTTCTGTTCTTTCCACCAAGGCAACACATTTATTTATTTACGAGAATTTAATTATTTTACTTTTTTTTCTAATAAACACAGATATTGTAGACTAAAGACCTCTACAAATCAGTTTCCCTGCATGCATATATAAAGGTACATAGAAAGGGAGACTTCCCATACTCAGGAACAGATTACCTATCTATGTCAAACAGCTCCTCATTAGCACTCGTCAAGAAAAATCTTGATGATTGGATGGGGAATAGGAAATTCACCCCAGGGATCACTTCTGTTTGACAAAGGTCCAAAACTAAAGACGGGTTTTAAATATTGCTTTTATAAACTTAAAAAAGTTTCTAGAATAACATGATTTGTGTTAGCATGCATTTTCTAAGGATATGAATTCTGAAGTTCCTCAGTTTATGAGGGACAGACCAAAAATATGAGACAAAAATCAAGACATTCTGCGAAAATCTGGACAATTGAGAGGTATAATCACTGAACAGAGTGGAACTGACTTTGCTTCTGTATAAAGAGCTCATTACCATATATTTCTCAACTGTCCATCTTTCAGAAAACACATGTTTATGCAAAACTCTTCAGTATATCAACTTTCTAAGTTTATAAGAGCAATTTTTGGGGCTTTGTTCCCCAATTATGTTTGTATTTGTCCAGATTTATTGAATTTACAGGTTGAGGCATATGCCCATTGCACACATACATACACCATTATTGTATGCACATAACAATCTTCTACAGAAAATGGTGGATTAAAACATTTTTGGGGAGAAGTGCAAGTTACTTATCCAATAAGAAAGAGTCACTGAGGAACCTAAAATTCTTCAAACAGTGCCATGAACAAAATAAATATGTATATAAAAGATGCAAACATTGAACAGCTAAAACAGCTGGCTTAAAAAAATTATAATCAGAAGAATCCGAAACACCACACCTGTATATGTGTGTGTGTGGTGGGGTGTGCACATGCGCATGTGTGTAATTGTATATCTAGAGAGAAACAGAGTAAGTAGAGTGGTAACAATGTTGCACAAGGGAGAAAGAAGCTGGAGCAATTATTTTGTTTTTCAATTCAATAACTTTATATTAGTGTAACCTGCTATCCTGCACTTCTAAGCCTGGTATGGAATCACTTTTCTGCATAGTCCAACTGGAATTTGTTCTTCCCATCCTCCAAAGAGAAAGGAAAATGTCCCTAATAGGCACCAGCTAGCTCATATGCACTAAACCTGACCATAACCTCAGCCCTAAACATTACCTTATGAAGAACCCTTTCCTTAACAATACCACTACCCAGGACACTTGGACTCACTTCACATATATTAGCACACAAAGAGCACTAAAGATCACCTTACCTTACTCTAACATGCAAACACCCACACATATACTTTCGCCCCTAAAGCCAAAACTTGATATGCCACAAAATGTAGGCATTAACACATACAGCCACTTACCATAACTCTAATCACCTAACCTAACCACACCTGTTGGCATACATAGAATTAGCAAACTAATCACTTGACAAAGAGTTGTTGTTGTATCTTTCGGCTTTTCCCGTTTAGGGGTCGCCACAGCGGAACTCCGGTCCGCTAATGATTGGCAGTAGATTTTTACGTAGTGACTTGCCAGGCCTGACCCACAACCTTCAAGGAAGGTACGCCCATTCACGCATGTCTCCACACAGAAGACGCTTTAGCTGAGAATCGAACAGGACAACGTCTTACTGTGAGGCGACAACGCTACCGCAGCACCACCAAAGAGTGCTGTCAGTAAAAAACACTGCACTACATTTTGTTCAGAACGTCAGCAGTCAACAAAGTTTATTGCTACCTACACAGACACACAGATGCACAGACACACACACACACATACACACACACACACACACACACACACACACACACACACACACACACACACACACACACACACACACACATACTTATAGCCGGCTTTAGGCATAGGCCAACTAGGTGGCTGCCTAGGGCGCTGCTCTAGCAGGGTCACTTTTCCAGTATTTGTTTATTTTTTGTACTAAAGAAATGGTTTATTTAAAACGTGTTGAATGAATACAGAAACAATGAAGAGTAAGATAAACTGTGAGAAAAAAGAGGAAAAAAGTAATTTGGATGGTATAGATAGACCAGGATAGGGGCACCGGGTGGTGTGTGTGTGTGTGTGGGGGGGGGGGAGCATTGCAGAGCCCTTTTGCCTAGTTCACCAGTTGACCAAAGGCCAGCCTTGTATGTACCAACTCTGAGATTGCACAAACTCAGGGAAGAGGGAGATGGTCAGTAAAATGATACTCTCATCTTCTCATTTTTCCCTCTCTGGCCACTATTAGAGGACACCAGTGATCTTTAAGGATCAACATTCTGAGTGTTAATTAGCTCATTGGTAACAAAGAGTAGGGCTTCCTTGAATAAATTGCAATAATCTTAACACTATGAGAAGTAGAAAAAACAAAATATAGTAGCATGACTTGCTACTTTGATAATAATAAAAATACTATCCACACTCCTTTTAGAACATATGATACAGTGATGTATACTCACACCTGCTAGATGGATTCATTTTAAACCATTTAATTTTAGAACAGATAAACACAGTGTTTGAGAGATGTAGATATACAATGTCATTTTGTTAGCTTTATACCCAAAACGCTCACTACCAACACTAAGGAACAAACACATAAACCCACATATGCAGAGGTTCATAGGTAGGCTATCTGCCTGAGGGCATTTATAAGCCTAGCCAGAGTGTGTCAGCTTTCTCCACCCATTGATTAATTAACTGAGCCTCTGTCAAGAAGAGCCAATGAAGTGATCCCAGGGGTGTATTTTTTGTTGCCCATCCACTCGTCAAGGTTTCTCTTGAAGAGGGTTAGTGAAGGACTCTGCATAATGTAGTTAGGAATTTTGTTCCAAATCATGGAGATTTTCTGTGACAGGAATCTATCCCTCCAGCATGTTCTGTTTATTGTTGTGGCGAGGTTTAGCTCACTAGAGCAAGTGGCTCGCAGTGACTTGGATTTCTTTAGGTGGAGCATGTCCATCAATTCTGAGTTGGACATGGCTTTGTAAGTCAGGCAGAGATTACCTCTGAGTAAGCGATATGCCACTGAGTACAGCCAGAGTTTTTCCAGTCGGGCTGCATAGGACATATGTTTGAGGCCAGTAATCCTCTTGGTGAGGTACTTTTGTGGTCTTTCCAACTGTTGGAAGTGTCTTGTGAGGTACATCCCAAATGGGGCATTGTACTCTATAATGGGTCTGATGAGTGACGAATAGAGGGGCACTATAACCTCTTTATTTCTAGATGCAAACCCTTTAGTAATTAGATGGGCTACATAGAAGGATTTCCTAACTACTTTGGCAATATGATTGTCAAAGGAGAGATTACTATCCATCTGGGTCCCCAGATCTCTTATTACCTTTTCTGTATTAAGGAGACTGCCACCTACGTGGTAATTCATGGGTGTTTTGTTTTTCCCAAATGGGATGACTATGCATTTTTTGGCATTTAGCTTGAGACCATGACTTTGACACCAGGTGCCCATCTCAGTAAGGCCCTTTCAGAGAATGTCCGTGTCAGCCGGAGAGTCAATTATGGCTCCCAGTTTGCAGTCATCGGAGAAATTGGTTAGCCATAGTCCTCCTGTGTTTGCCTGTACTTCTGAGAAGTATATGCCGAACAGTAAGGGTCCCAGGACCGAGCCTTGTGGGACACCACTTGTGACTGATTTAGAGTCGGACCTGGAGCCCGCTATTCTTACTGTGTGAGTTCTGTCTGTAAGCTAGTTGGCAACCCATCTCATGATGTAGGGGTTTATGTTCAGGCTGGTGAGTTTTTCTATAATTCCTGAGTGGTGAATGGTGTCAAAAGCCTTGGCGAGGTCAAGGTAGGCTGTGTGAACCACCTTCCCCTCATCTATGGCCTTGGTGACTGTCTCGAAGAAGTCAACCAGGTACTCACTTGTAATCTACTCAGACCTCCAAGATCTACTAAAAGCATCTCTCAGTGGCCCTGTGCACATTCAAAAAAAGACAGCAACTCATACAACACATAACTCTGAAAATCATAGTAGCCCTGCTTCCAAGCCCATAAGGCAACACACCGCACAGTCAAACATTCTTTTTATTGAGGATTCTATTTTAAGACATACTGATGTCCCCCTTAATGTGCTAAACAAGGAGAAGATCACAGTGATCTGTCTGTCTGGATCCAGGATCCACCAGATCACACATGCACTTTGGTCTTTAAACCACAAGTACCAGTATGACATAGTCAGAGTCTATGTGGGCGTAAATGACCTAAGAAGTACCTCACTGGACTATATGAAGAGAGACATGATGGAATTCCCTGAATATGTGTCCCAGCCAGGTATGAATCTAGCCTTGACTAGCATCCTACCTTTACCAATGGTGACGCCACAGTACCAGTAAAAAATGAATGACTCAACAATTGGCTTTGTTTCTGGAGTCACAACAAGGGGATCCAATATCTGTCAGCCTGGAGAGACACGATCGAGAAATCATGATGCTTTGCCAGAGATGGTTTGCACTTGTCACCACTCAGCTTCTGGATACTGACAACAACTTTATTTATTCCCATAGTGCCTTTTTTAGGCTGTGCTAAGTTGTTAAACCCTCCAACAAAATCACTCAAAACTACCTAAAAGGTACTGCTGCTCAGTGTTAGGAGTTTAAATAAAAAAAACAAAACAAAAAAAAACTGCACTCCCTGGAAGCATTCCTCACCCTGGAGAATGCATGCATAAATGCAGTCATGGAAACTTGGTTCAGAACCATGGAAAGCACCCTGGCTATCAAAGGCTACAATGCCTTTCATACATTTTGATCCCCCTCAGCTCAAGATAAAACAGAGAGGGGGTGTCTCAGTGTTTATAAAGAACAAGTACACTGCTAGTCTGGTCCAAAAAAATAACTCCCTTGAGCTGCCCCATGCCCAACTAACCATAGGTGTGACCCCCTATTATAACATTGCTAGCTACAGATCCCCTAAAGTGAGTTTGGAAAACCACATCTACTACCTAAACCTACTGGAATCTCATAACATTCAGCCTAACACCATACCTATACCTGACATCAGCTACCCTTCCATAAACTGGGAGACTTATACAATCCATAATTCACTTGTTTAGAGGTTGTTGGACTTTGTCAATGCAAACACCCTGGAACAACTACTTAGCTCCCCAACTAGAGGTACAAATATCCTAGACCTAGTAATCACGAACATGGGGGATGCTGCTCCCTCCCATGCATTAATTCCTCCCTGGTAAGATCTGACCACAAAATGATCTCCTTTAGTGTTAAAACTAACCTAGTACCCTCATCCACGTGGGCCAGCAGAGTAATCCAGGCTGCAGAGAGCTGAATAAGCGACTTTTCTTGATACTAAGTATATTTTTTGTTGCTTTCCACATCTGAATACCTAGCAACTGTATTTTGCCTGCCTTTCTGTTACATTGAAGCTGTTTTTACTGCATTTAACTTAATATTGCACTTGGAATCCTTGTTTGTTACTATTTGACTGTATTTGTAGCAAATTCTTCTGTGTAAGCTGTAGTAGCTGATTCATAGCATTTATAAGTGTTTGCTGTACCTGTTTCTGCATGTTTTGTGAAAAAAAAAGAAAAAAAAAGAAAAAATATCTCTTGTTTTTCCTGCTTTACTAGTTTAGTCCAGTTTCAGAGTTGCTGATTCCTGGGCTTTGGTTGTAGTTCCTGTGTACTGTTTCCTTGCCTTATTTGGGGGAAGGGAAGCTACCTTGCTTACCAGTGGGAGTGGGAAGCATTGAGCTGCCTTTTGTCCAGTTTTGTGAGGTTTCAGCCAGTAGCTAGTAGTTTATTGGTCGTTTTGGGCCAGTTTCTAGCTTTTTCCAGCCCCCTGGTATAAAACTTTCAGCTTGTACCTACTCAGCACAGACTCCACGTGGGCCAGCAGAGTAATCCAGGCTGCAGAGAGCTGAATAAGCGACTTTTCTTGATACTAAGTATATTTTTTGTTGCTTTCCACATCTGAATACCTAGCAACTGTATTTCGCCTGCCTTTCTGTTACATTGAAGCTGTTTTTACTGCATTTAACTTAATATTGCACTTGGAATCCTTGTTTGTTACTATTTGACTGTATTTGTAGCAAATTCTTCTGTGTAAGCTGTAGTAGCTGATTCATAGCATTTATAAGTGTTTGCTGTACCTGTTTCTGCCTGTTTTGTGAAAAAAAAAAAAAAAGAAGAAATATCTCTTGTTTTTCCTGCTTTACTAGTTTAGTCCAGTTTCAGAGTTTCTGATTCCTGGGCTTTGGTTGTAGTTCCTGTGTACTGTTTCCTTGCCTTATTTGGGGGAAGGGAAGCTACCTTGCTTACCAGTGGGAGTGGGAAGCATTGAGCTGCCTTTTGTCCAGTTTTGTGAGGTTTCAGCCAGTAACTAGTAGTTTATTGGTCGTTTTGGGCCAGTTTCTAGCTTTTTCTAGCCCCCTGGTATAAAACTTTCAGCTTGTACCTACTCAGCACAGACTCCACGTGGGCCAGCAGAGTAATCCAGGCTGCAGAGAGCTGAATAAGCGACTTTTCTTGATACTAAGTATATTTTTTGTTGCTTTCCACATCTGAATACCTAGCAACTGTATTTCGCCTGCCTTTCTGTTACATTGAAGCTGTTTTTACTGCATTTAACTTAATATTGCACTTGGAATCCTTGTTTGTTACTATTTGACTGTATTTGTAGCAAATTCTTCTGTGTAAGCTGTAGTAGCTGATTCATAGCATTTATAAGTGTTTGCTGTACCTGTTTCTGCCTGTTTTGTGAAAAAAAGAAAAAAAAAAGAAAAAATATCTCTTGTTTTTCCTGCTTTACTAGTTTAGTCCAGTTTCAGAGTTGCTGATTCCTGGGCTTTGGTTGTAGTTCCTGTGTACTGTTTCCTTGCCTTATTTGGGGAAGGGAAGCTACCTTGCTTACCAGTGGGAGTGGGAAGCATTGAGCTGCCTTTGTCCAGTTTTGTGAGGTTTCAGCCAGTAACTAGTAGTTTATTGGTCGTTTTGGGCCAGTTTCTAGCTTTTTCCAGCCCCCTGGTATAAAACTTTCAGCTTGTACCTACTCAGCACAGACTCCACGTGGGCCAGCAGAGTAATCCAGGCTGCAGAGAGCTGAATAAGCGACTTTTCTTGATACTAAGTATATTTTTTGTTGCTTTCCACATCTGAATACCTAGCAACTGTATTTCGCCTGCCTTTCTGTTACATTGAAGCTGTTTTTACTGCATTTAACTTAATATTGCACTTGGAATCCTTGTTTGTTACTATTTGACTGTATTTGTAGCAAATTCTTCTGTTTTAAGCTGTAGTAGCTGATTCATAGCATTTATAAGTGTTTGCTGTACCTGTTTCTGCCTGTTTTGTGAAAAAAAAGAAAAAAAAAAAAATATCTCTTGTTTTTCCTGCTTTACTAGTTTAGTCCAGTTTCAGAGTTGCTGATTCCTGGGCTTTGGTTGTAGTTCCTGTGTACTGTTTCCTTGCCTTATTTGGGGGAAGGGAAGCTACCTTGCTTACCAGTAGGAGTGGGAAGCATTGAGCTGCCTTTTGTCCAGTTTTGTGAGGTTTCAGCCAGTAACTAGTAGTTTATTGGTCGTTTTGGGCCAGTTTCTAGCTTTTTCCAGCCCCCTGGTATAAAACGCGCTAAAGAGCGATTTAGCGCGGAGCTGCCACTGTTGCACACTAGGGCAGTGCCGGTTAAGCAGGTTTAAACTATTCGGGCTACCTAAAGTCCACTCTTCAAATTTTCCCTTAAAACTACCTTCCTCGAACTATACTACTGATCAAATCAGCGTATCCTATAACTAAAAAGATCATCTCTACTTGACTCCAAGTAGACTATTCTCTATCTATTAAACCTAGCACTTGCTCCTACAGTACTTATTACCTTGATACGGCACTCTTGTCATAGATAGTACCCCAAAAAGGCAACCCCCCATTTCTCGGTCACCCACGTCCCCCGGAATTTTTTTTTTAAAGTTTTTCGTCTACCCTTCTAGCATGTCGAGGGATCAGTTGCTAGTGTCCTCTCCTGCTCAGCTGGTGAACCTGGGAATATTGAGGCAATGTTTCAATTGCCTCATGTACACAGACAACCCTCTCCTCCTCCCACAAAACACAAATACATGCGAGAGATGCAACTATACGGCCAAACTGGAGGCTGAGCTCTCTCAACATAGGACTGGCAAGACCAGTCAGGAGGAGAAGGTTACCACACACACTATAGACCCAGTCTCACATAGTACCATTACAACCTCAAATCATACACATAAACACACAAAGACATACTCGGAGGCTCTGATCAAAAATCTACCAAAACAGCAGAGGCCTCCAAAGCAGACACCCAAACAACCACCACCTCAGAACACAACACCCGCAACACATAGACCTCACAGTCAGAGTGTCAAACAGTCACAGCCCTTAAGGCCAAACACAATGCCAGACACACTAGTCATTGGTGACTCCATAGTCAGACACACTGATGTCCCGCTCACCAGACTGAGTAAGGAGAAGGTCACAGTAAGCTGCCTGTCGGGCGCTAGAATCCGCCACATAACGCAAGCACTCAGGTCTCTCAACAGCAGGTACAAATATGACTCAGTCATTGTCCACGCTGGTGTAAACGACCTGAGACGTACTCCTTGGACTACATGAAAAGAGACATTGAGGAGCTCTCTGATTATGTAGCCCAGGCAGGTATGACCCTGACCTTGAGCAGTATCCTACCTTCACCAAGAATGATGCCACAATACAGAGATAAGATGATCAGCTTTAACAATTGGCTTAAACACTGGTGTCATTCAAAGGGGATCCAGTATCTGTCTGCCTGGGATGACATGCTGGACAAGCCACGCTGCTTCGCAAGGGACGGCTTGCATCTGTCACCCTGGGATTCCGGATATTGGCAAAGGCTCTTGCCACCCCATAGTGCCTTTTTAGGCAAGGCTCAAATTCTAAACCTACCACCCTAGAACACAAAAAGGAAAAAACTAAGGGTAATGCTGCTCAATGCCAGAAGTCTAAATCTCAAAATGCACGCACTCGAGGCCCTTCTCAGTATGGAGAACATCGATGTCTGTGCTGTGACAGAAACCTGGTTCAAGGCTCCTGAGAGCACCCCAGCTATCAGGTTTTACCTCATATCATGCTCCGCCCCAAAATCCGGACAATACCAAGAAAGGAGGGGGGGGGTATCCATATTCATCAAGGACACCCACACCTCAAGACTGGTGGCAACGCACGATGCATCGGAGACTATCCAGGTGCAATTAACCATAGGCAAGACTGCTCTGCAAATTGTAGCATGTTACAGGCCACCCTCACAAACTCAGGAAACTCACATGGCCTTCCTGAAAACACTAGAGGGGATAAATGTATCACCAAACACCATCATACTAGGTGACTTCAATTACCCTAATATAGACTGGGAACACTACTCAAGCCCAAACACCCTAGCCCAAAAGTTCCTGGAATTCATAAACTCAAATGCCATGGAACAACTAGTCACCATCCCCACAAGAGGAGATAACATACTTGATCTCATCATCACGAACATGGGAGCACAATGTTCAACACCGGAAGTATACCCCTCACTGGTGGGATCAGATCACAAACTAATCTCGCTGGAGGTCCTCATCCCACCCCCACCTGAAATAAAAAAGACCACAGTAAAGAACTTCTCAAAAGCCGACTTCACACTTCTAAAGACTAGTGTGGTCTCCTTTCAGACCCCCGAGCTGGCGGAAAACAATACTCAAGCCGCTGAATCACTTACAAATGCCTTCTACCAGCACCTGCTGGACTGCATGGATAAGGCAATCCCAAGCAAAACAAAGACTCTTTGTACCAAAGGCAAGCATCCAGTCTGGTGGACCCCAGCCATAAACAAACTCTACAACAAAAGGAGGAAGCTACTACAGGATAGAGCAAAATCCTTAAAAGGTAAGACACCCTTGATCACTATAAGTAAAAAACTAAGAGCTCTCATAAAATCATCCAAAGCAAATTTCAAGAGAAAAATAGCTAAAGACTCAAAAGACAATCATAAGGCCTTCTTTAGCTATGTTAGAAACCTAGGAGGAAACTCCCAGATATGCTCAGAACTAGTTCAAAATGATGTGAAGATTACTGATCCTACAGACATTGCCAACATACTGGCTGACAGGTTCAGTGCAAACTTCTCCCCCCCCCCAAAAGGAGAGATATCTATACCAAATGAGTGCAGCCCCCAAACATCTCCAGCGCCCAAGTGAGAACTGCTCTCTCCAAAGCAAAAAACACAGCATCCATGGGACCCGATGGTGTCCCCGGCTGTGTGCTCCACGAACTCAATGAGGAATTAAACCCACAGCTAGGACAGCTGTTTAATCAAAGTCTTACCTCTGGATACGTACCCAGGAGTGGCGCACTGCAACTGTGGTCCCACTTCACAAAGGCGGTGCCTCCACAGACCCTGGAAATTACCGCCCATTAGCTTGACAAGCCTTATCTGCAAAGCCATGGAGAGGATCATAATGGACCTCATAAATAAAGACATAGGGAATTTGCAGACTTTGGATCCAACCCAGTTTGGCTTTGTCAAAGGCAGATCATGCCTTTTAAACTTGGTTGACTTTTTCGAAACAGTCACCAAAGCCATTGATGAGGGAAAGGCAGTCCATACAGCCTACCTCGATCTGGCTAAGGCCTTCGATACAATACCCCACTCGGGTATCATTGAAAAACTCATCAGCTTAAATGTTAACCCATACATCACAAGATGGGTTGCAAACTGGCTGAGTGACAGAACCCACAGGGTCAGAGTTGCTGGCGCCATGTCAGACTCAAAGCCTGTCACAAGTGGTGTCCCACAGGGCTCAGTCCTGGGCCCACTCTTGTTTGGCATCTACTTTTCCAAGTACAAGCAAACACAGGAGGGTTATGGCTGACAAAGTTTGCAGATGACTGCAAACTGGGCGCCATAGTAGAAAACACATCTGACACAGATATCCTTCAGAAGGGTCTCACAGAAACGGATAACTGGTGCCAGAGCCACGGCCTAAAGTTAAATGCCAAAAATGCATAGTCATACCCTTCGGGAAAAACAAGGTTACCCCTAGCTACCAAATAGGTGGCAATCCACTGAGCACAGAAGAAGTTATCAGGGACCTGGGGACCCAGGTTGATAGTAGTCTGTCATTCGACACCCATGTAGCTAAAGTAGTTAGGAAGTCCTTCTACATTGCCCACCTTATCATGAAGGGATTCTCATCTAGATCAAGGGAGGTCATAGTCTCCTTTACTCATCACTCATCAGACCAATGATTGAGTACAATGCCCCATTCGGAATGTATCTGACCCGACACTTGCAGCAGCTGGAGAGGCCACAAAAGTTCCTCACCAAAAGGATAAAGGGTCTCAAAAATCTGTCCTATGCTGCCCGACTGAAAGAACTCCAGCTCTATTCAGTCGCTACCGCTTGCTCAGAGGTGACCTTTGCCTAACATACAAGGCCATGTCAAACCCAGATTTGATGAATATGCTTCACCTCAAAAATCTAGATCCATCAGAGCCACAAGGGCGGGAGACTTAAACCGACACGGCTATTAATAGGACGTGCTGGAGGGATAGATTCATCACCCAAAGACTCCTATGCTTTGGAACAAAATCCCGGTACATGTGAGGCAGAGCACCTCGCTGGCCTTGTTCAAGAGAAATCTTGACCAATGGATGGGAGATCGCAGATATACCCCAGGAATTACCTCAGTGTCACTGCTCGACAGAGGCACAGCAAAATAATGGGTATAGTTCCCCATACTAAAGGGGTGGCGTAAGCCACAAAACGATGGCTAGGCTTATAAATGCCCTCGGGCAGATAGCCTAGTATGAACCTATGAACCTATGAACCTATCAAACTCCAAGCCTGTTCAAAACTTTGTAAAGCCAATTACTTCAACTAATTGACAGCTTATTACACTACCAAGCCCCTCTGAACCCAGATGACATGGAGACCTACTTTGAGCTGTATGCAAAAGCACTGTACAATGACATTCATAGTTGCATATAGTAGGCAGTACCTGTCCGAGTCAAACCTATGATTACTGGCAAAAATAAACCACCCTGGTGGATCCCTAGCATAAATTGGCTATTCAATAAAAGCAAAAAAAAATGCTCTCTGAAGCCAAGAAGGAACAGACAAAACAGTGTAAAAAGACACTCACCAGTCTAAACAAACAAATTATAGAGTTAGTCACATCTACAAAACATAAAACATAGCCTCACAGGTGAAAGATGGGTCCCAGCATCATTCTAGGATGCTTCTTAAATATCTTAAAACAGAATCGATCAGGGCCACTAGAACCTCTCTTTAACCACAGCCTCTGGATGGACTTTGTCCCACAGGAATGGAGGACTGCAATAGTTGTCCCTTTGCACAAGTGGGTCCCATCAACTGACCCAGGGAACTACAGACCCATAAGCTTGACCAGGCTTACCTGCAAGACCATGGAGAGAATCATCATGATCCTGGTCAGTAACAACATAAGTACTCTACAAAAACTGGACCAGTCCCAATCTGGCTTTGTCAAAGGAGGCCTTGCCTGCTCAGTCTGGAGGACTTCTTTGAGAAAGTCACCAGGGCCATGGATGGGGGTAAAAGGGTACTCATCTTTTATCTAGACTTGGCCAAAACTTTCAACACAGTCCCACACTTGAGGATCATAGATAAACTTTCTGAGTTAGGTATAAACCCTGACATTATCAGATGGATAGCCAACTGGTTCCCTGGCAAGATACATGTTGTCCAGATAGGTGAGTCCACTTCCAGTAAGAAATCTGTTACTAGCGGTGTCCCACAGGGCTCAGTGTTGGGACCCTCCTGTTTGGTATATACTTCTCTGAAGTGAAGGCCAACGTTGGAGGCCTCTGGCTCACCATGTTCCCTGATGACTGTAAGCTGGGAGCAATCACTGAATCCTCAAATGATATTCACATCCTACAAGCAGGCCTAAAAATGACAAATGACTGGTGTCAAAACCATGGTGATATGAGACTAAATGCTAAAAAATGCATAATCATACTTTTTTGCAAATCAAATATCCCTGCTAATTATAATATTGATAGCACACCTCTAAAAGCAGGCCCAGTAGTGAGGGACCTAGGAAAACAGATAGATAAAAACCTAAACTTTGACCACCAGGTAGCTACCATAGTGAAGAAGTCCTACTGTGTGGCTCAGCCTATAAGTAAAAACATGCATCAAGGTTAAAGGTAGTCTTAGTGCCATTGTACTCATCCTTTAACAGGACCAAAATCGAGTATAATGCTCCTTTCCATATGTACCTAACCAGGCACTTACACCAAATGGAGTGGCCCCAGAGGTTTCTCACTAAAATAAAATACAAAGCATAAGACACATGTCTTATGTAGACTGACTAAAGGCCTTATTCCTTTATTCCATCTCATATCATTTATTGAGAGTGGACTTATGCCTGACCTACAATGCAGTCTTTGATCCAGCCCTGATGAAAATGGTACATATTCACAAGAAATATTATACAAGGATTACGCATTCCTGAACCTTATTTGTGACTCTAACATAACTTGCTGGAGAGACAGATTTGTATCCCAAAGGCTATCTTGTCTATGGAATGAACTTCCCATTTTTATAAAACAAAGCCTGTCCCTCACTCTCTTCAAAAAGAATTTGGACAAATGGATGGGGAACTGTAAATTCACTCCTGGGGTACTGCACTGCCCATGTCTCTTATGGACAGAGGCAGTCTGTAAAATGACTCAGTGCTCCATCACCTAAAGTCCCACTACCCTGACACTACCCCATCCCATATCTGGGGAATTAAGATATAATATTGTCACATTCTGAGTATTATTGACTAGGCTTGTAAGGGCTCTTGTGCCATTATCCCGGTAATCACTTATGAACCTCTGAACAGGTTGGATACTGTTAACATCATTATCGTCATCAGCCCCCCTAGTTCCCATCTTCTACATGGGGTCAGGCTGTCATGTCAACTGTCTCCATTGCTGTTGATTCATTCTCACTCTCCTACCTTCTACTTTCATGCCTGACCATCCCAGGTCTTCTCTCACACAATCCATTGATCTCTTTGCTGGACGCCCTCATTTCCTCTTGCCTTCTTCCTGTCTATCTCAAATCTTCTTCACCAGATTTGTCATTTGTTTTCTTGCACATTTGTCCAAACCACCATAATCTGTTCTCTTTGACCTTCTGTGCAACTGGAGCAGCTTTGCATTCTGCTCTGATGTCCTCTTTTCTTCACCTGTCCCACAGTGTGCATCCTACCACCTGTCTCAGGCTCTTTGTCTCCATCATCTGTAGCTTCTTCAGCTGGTCTGCTTTTACTACCCAGATTTCTATACCATACAGTAGTACTGGTCCAACCACTGTTTTGTACACCGTACTTTTCAGCTTCTTTGGCATTCTTATAGCATACACTACCCCTGACACATTGTGCCAGTTTGCTGTAGCCCCTGCCAGTTTGCTGTAGCCCCTCTGATTCTAGCTTTGACTTCCTCATTTGCACTTCCCTTCTCCTCAACCACCACTCACAGATACTTGAAGCTGTTAAATTCTTCCACTATTTTCCCTTCTATCTTGTTTCTGCCCGGGCCTCCGCTGAATATTGGCTTTGTTCCAAGCCAGACTTTCTTGGTAAACAAATATTAATAAATAAATAAATCTCAATTATCAGTTTCTTCTGATTTCTTCCATTGGATGCTCTTACAGCTGTCTTAGCTGTACTCATTTTCATCCCACGAGTCTTCAGTTTTGCATTCCATTCCATTCCCCTGTCCTTTGCTGAAGTTCTTGCTTAGTCTGCCTGTAATGCCACATTGTCTGTATACAGCAGCTTTGTTGATCTGTCTTCTCTGACCAGTTTGCTAATGCTGCTCATCACCAGTATGAACAGCAGTGGGCTCAGAGATGAACCCTGATGCATAGCTGGCCTTAGGCATAGGCCAACTTGGCGAACGCCTAGGGCGCCACTGTGGCAGGGGCACTTTGCCAGTAATCTGTATGGTGTAGACAGACCAGGATGGGGGCACTGGGTAGTGTTGAGGGCGGTGCTGTCGAGGCCTTTTGCCTAGGAAACAAGTTGACCAAAGGCCTGTCCTACCCTGATGCATACCCACTCCCACTGTGAACCCCTCTGTAAGACCGAACACTGTTTGTATTCGAGTCATTGTGTCCTTGTACATTACCGGCACTAATTGTACCACTGTTTTGGAATTCTGAACGACTGAAAACATTTGCTAATGAAATAGAAACAACAATTATGTTTGCAAATGCAAGAGAGGACCCTTGTAAAGTTCATTCAGAACACAGTGGCCACACATCTCATGACTAATTGCTTATAGCTGTTTTGATTCTTGTCTTCAACTAAAAAGCAAGTGCTAATGGAAAATAAACAGCCAATAACTTAACAATGACTAGAAAAAAGCCATTTTCATGCTTTTCATCTTTTCTCTTATTTTTCTGGCATGTTGGTTTAAAAAAAAATCACTTGTCTGGAACCTAAACTAAGAACATCAGTCTAGATTTCAGTCTGTATAGCCAGATAAAGCCTCTACTCTCACTATGTTACAGAATCATGGGACTTTCTTCCACTTACTGTGAGAACTACTACCAACCTACCTGCTTTAAATCTGTACTGAAACAATACATGTTCAACTCCTGGCTGTGCTCCTGGTCTGATCCAGGCTAATCTCTTCTACAGATCTGACCAGACTGCAGCTTGCGTTCACTCTGTCCATCTGTACTCCATTCACTCTGTATCATCTACTTACATAGCTATATCAATTGCTTGAATAGTTACCATCTGCCTCATATCAATATACCCGTTTACCTGTAACTCAGGTAATTTGTTGCTATTTGTATTATGTTTTATTTTTCACATTTCTGTATGTATTTGTAACTTATGTAACTTTATGTTATCTGTATAAAGACTGGAGTTCTCTGTATGTAACTGGAGCTTTTCTCCCTGGGCCTCCACTGAAAATGGGTTCTTTCTGACCCAGTCGGACCTTCTCAGTAAACAAATGTCAAATAATTAAACAAATAAAAACAGGAGAAATTATATTTTAATACACATATGATATTTTTCCATACCCTTTTGCAACTGGAGCCACCAGCAACCAGGGATCACAACATTATATTGCTTATTTCCAGCCTTCCTTATCTTGTTACATCATAAGCCTGGATATGTTGCAACTGAGAAAAAGTACTGTCTTACTTTAATATCACCAGCATAAACAGCAGCTCCAGAAAATATGTTCCCAATGTCCTCTTACCCTTTCCCTGCATCTCCAGCACCTCTCCTCAACTTCTGGGAACATAAGTCGTACTAGTCTAGCTGGTTTGTGAAAATATTTGTGTGGACACTTCTAAGCAAGTATTCTCGGTTTTCTACATTTTGTTATTTATCTTGCATTGATGTATATTCCCATCCATTCTACTTTTGAGATTCTCTTGTCTGACTTTTATTCCAATCCAGCTTCATCTTCCCTACCTGTTGCCGCTCGCTGCAGTTCTAAACTACCCGTATATGTACTACTAATCAATCATTTCCTAACTGAATTGTGTGATCTTGTTTCTATCATATATTTTACCATTTGCAGGGAAGATTTTCATTCTTTTTGGCCTTGTAATGTCTCCTTTGTAAGATATATATAATCCCATATAGTACTTTACCCTGTTTTGGGTTGTTTTCAGTCAACATTTTTGCAGATCAGGAAACTTAACCCTAGGGTTGCCACCTTTTCAAATGCCCAAAGTGGGACATTTGTGGTACAAACATCAGATTTTGCAGGCCAAAACATACTCACGCTTGGTACAAAGGACAGAACTTCCCTTTTTTGCCTAAATAAAAGCTTATTCTTGTAGCATTTTAGTTGCTTATTCTGTTTCTTATAACATGTATGTGGTTCAGATGCAGAATAACTGTTTTATGTAACTATTACATAAAATATAGGAAATAATTTTGCCCTAAAATCTCTGGACATTTGCCATTTTTATAATTTCTTTGCAGGACACAACTGCCCAAAAAGGGACTGTCCCTCTCAAAGTGGGACAGGTGGTAACCCTACTTAACCCTCACTGCAGAAATCACATTTGTTGCTATGAGTTTCAGGTGGCCATCTTGTTCTTCACAAAACTGATATATTTTTTAGATGAAATTTGGGAGAATGGCATCTTTGGTAGTGCCCAGCAAAGAGTTGAGATTGAACCATTAAATGCTCCTATGGGCCAGGACAGGAGACACATCAGCTGCTCATATCCCATATTATTCCTAGTCATGCATGTTGCCTTTCCCATATGTCATCCCTCACGCCCTGCTTGTTTTGTACTGCCATCATTACTTGTCGACTCTCTGTTTGTGTCTATCAGTCCAGTACCTCTCCATCCTATTGTGTGCATGTCTACCTGTTTCTCTGTGCTGTTCTATGCTTGACTGTCTGCTCCCACAAACTATCCCAAGTCCCCTTCCTGCCCTTCTTTCTATTTCTCACTTCCCCCTTTCCTCTCAACAAAAATAAAAAAGGGCCCTATTCCCACAAAAACGTTTCCCTCCTCCTATATGCTGCATTTTGTATGACCTTCTGGTTACTCCTTCCCTTTTCCTTGTTTCTTACACACCCCTTTCCATCCCTTCTTTGAATCCAACAGCTGTCAACATATCTGGATACCATAGCTTCTCGGCTGCAAGTACTATACAGCTACTTAGCTGTGTAAGATACTTTGTGTCATCCTGCTGAGCGATGCAGTAACGTGCAGCCAAACTGCTACAGGCACTACTTCATAGTGAAATGTATTGGTCTGTGTTGACAGATTTCATTGATTGTTATAGCTATTCCAGGGCTACTGAATCTTATGACCATTTACTCCTTACCCGTAGCTTCTCTCCGTTCTCTAAGAGCATTATGCCAGTTAACCCCAGAATAAATTTGTGAAAACCATTCATGTTTTCTTTTCTCGTGCGACTACACTAAGCAGGATGCAGCCATTCCGTGGATTCTCACTTGCACGTCTGTCCACATATTTCACTGTATGCCTTTGCCTCCTGCTTCATTTACACTGCACAGTCATACCTCTCACCTTTTAGAGCAAGAAATATAGATAAAGCCATAAATAAAAGTGGAGCAAAGCACCAAAAATAGGGGCAATTTTTAAATATTTCTCTTACAAACTTTGAAAGTTGGTAGAATAACAGGTTTTACATTAGCATGAACCTTCTGAAGGATATAAAGTCTGAAACAGAAATGTCTGTCATCATTTTCTAACTTCAGTGTTTAATGATTTGCCACTAGTTTGCCAGAAAACAACAATTTTTTGGATGCAGATCCTTAAGGAAAATAACAGCCATATAGAATATTATATTCATAAAATAGTAGAAAGTATTCTAAGAACCAAGCCAAACAAGAACAGAGAAAGGACATTTTGCCAATAGGGATGACTGAAATTAGGGGTACAGTGAATAGACAAGAGGAAGCTGGAATTTACTGGGGAAAGCTGGCAAAGGAACCAAGGTATTGAGAACAAATAACTGGAGAGAGAAAGGCGATAGAAAGGGAAGAGGCTAAAAAGACATCTGGACTGTGGGCTGGAGACTGCCTTCCTTATCGGGGTGATATCAAAGTAATGGCAAAGAGAAAGGGATAAGGGAATCCGAAGTGAAAGACCTGCTCTGGTAGAGTTTTTAGTTGAATCTAGAACACAAGCTGCTGTTAAAAAAGGGATAATTAGTAGGGATTATAAAATATTCCACGATAACAATATGAATCAACCAGAGGAGGTTAGAAAAGATTGGGAAGAAGAGACTGGATAAGCAATTCACAAGGAAACAAAAGGAAGGCATATGTATGGCTCCCAAATATGTAACAACATGGTTCAAGGCCACAGAGAGCACCCCGGGTATGCAAGGCTACAATGCCTTCCACACGTTAAGACCTCAAAATGAGTGTGAGAGAACCAAAGGTGGAGGGGTATCCATTTTCATTAAAGCCAAGTACACATTGAAACTAGTCAAACAGTATAACTCTCTCTAACTACTCCATGTCCAATTAACTCTAGGCAAAATACCCTACCAAATCATTGGTGGCTATAGGTCCCCCACCATGAACCAAGAAAGGAATACTGCCTGCCTGAACATACTGGACTCACTCTCTATATAGTTCAACACCTTTGTCATGTGTGATTTCAACTATTCTTCCATTAATTGGGTGACATATATGAGTGCAAACATGCTTGCGCAGAGGTTCCTGGACTTCAAGTGCTCTGGAAGAAATATAGACATAATATTCACCAACATGGGGAGTCACTGGACTCCTCCCTGTGTGATGCCTTCCCTGGTAAGGTTGGACTGTAAAACTGTCTCATTCGACATAACTATTGGACCTGACACCCCAACATGAGCAAAAACAAAAATGAAGAACTTTTCCAAACTTCAGACTATTATGCAAGGGTATTAAAAGTTTCATACCCCCTCCCCACTCACAGACAACAATGAGTCCTATGCAGACGTGTACCTCAGATGTCCTGTACAAACACTTAAGCAGCTGTGTAAACTCAGCTGTACCTGACTAGATCAAAACCAGGTCCTCCCAAAAAAAAAAAAAAAAAAACAAACAAAACAAAAAAAAAAACAAGCCACCCCGGTGGACTTCAAGTATAAACAGGTTATATAACAAGAAAAAAAATGATGTCTATGAATAAGAGGAAACTGACTCAGCAGAGGAAGAATTCCTTCCTCAGCTTGAACAAGCAAATCAGAAATCTCGTGAAATCCTCTAAAGCTAAGTATGAAGCTAAAATAGCATCCCTAGCTAAGAATAATCATAGGGCATTCTATAATTACATCTGAAACCTAAAAGGTAATGCCCAGCTTTGAGCAGAAATGGTAAAGATGGTACCATTCATACTGTACTGGAGGAAATCATCAACCTGCCATCGAACAGACTTGGTGCATACTTCACCCCCCTGGCCATACCAGCCACATCCTGATGCATACCTGATACCAGACCTCGACCTAGTATCTTTAGAGATCAGGTCTTGTCTTGTCTCTCCAAGGCCAAAAACACGGCCTCGGTGAGACCAGATAACATCCCAGGGTGCTTATTAAGCAATCTAAAACAGGACCTAGCAGACCCACTTAGTGCTTTCTTTAACCATAGCTTGAGAACTGACTTTCTTCCAGAGAAGTGGAGAACAGCAACAGTAATTCCCTTGCATAAAGGGGGCCATCAACCGACCCTGGGAATTATAGACCCATTAGTCTAACCAGCCTCAGTTGCAAGGCCGTGGAAAGACTCATCATGGTCCTTGCTAACAAGGACATAGGAGACCTTCAAACTCTAGACCCAACCCAATTTGGCTTCATTACATGCTTATTAAATCCAGTGGACTTCACTGAGAAATTCACCAAAACCTGGATGAAGGTAAGATGGTGCATACCTCCTGTCTTGATCTGACCAAGGCTTTGAACACAATCCCCCATTCAGGTATAATTGAAAAACTCTCTCAGATAGGGAGAATGCCCCCCCCCCATTGTAGAAGAAAGTAGTAGTCCACAAAAATCACAAAAACTGATAGGAAAAAAAGAGCCATACAGCTGAGATAGTGGACTATTGAGGATAAGAAAGAAATTATGTGTTGTTACTATTATGCAAGAAGCCCAGAATTTCCAGATAAAAGATATACAAAATGATTAAGAGAGAAATTAGAGGAAAGAGAATACTTCCACAAGAAAAAATGTCAGAAGCTTCAAATAAAAATTTGTGTTCATTAATAAAACAGATCCATGAAAAACACTATATAGACCAAGAAACCTTGTTCTGTTTGGAAAAAGAAGTGACTGAGAAAGTGTGAAAATTTAAAGAACAAAATTTAGAGACATTTGAAGGGTATTAAAATGAAATATGAACACGGGAAAGAAAGAGAGATATGATATAGTATAATATTTATGCAAAGGAGAAGGCCAAATTAATCAACACAAAAAGGCAGCCCCAAAGATATTTAAAGAGAAATATAGGCAAAGGCATCCAGAAATGGAAAATATCACAATAAAAAAATAAGATCACAAAGTGGGAATGTAGAACAGAAGATTAATCAAGTAGAATTTATAAAAATAGAAGCTAAAGTTATGGAATATTTGAAAAGTGAAGGATTTAGTGTAGAAAGTTTAACACGTTATATCACAGCATGATGGAACAACTAGTCCCCAAATTAAGAAGAAACAAAAGCAGGAGGAGACACCTGAAGAAGAAACATGGAAATGGGAAAGAAAAAGTGATTTAATTAATTAATTAATTTATTTATTTTACATTTGTTGACCGGGATAGTCTGACTGGATTCATGTCCATTTTCAGCGGAGGCCTGGGGAGAAAAGCTCCAAGGTATGCAGATACAATAAAAACAATGAAAACATATTACAAATATGGTATAGACAAAGAATACATAAGCAAACATGAATAGACAAGTTCAACAGGTTAGAGCTGCACCCTGGTGACAGTCAGGGGTAAGTTCAACAGTAATCTGATTAATACATTTTTCACATTCTTGATGAAAGTTAGCCAGTCTTGTTGCAGTAGCAAAGCCAGTTTAGTACCAGATGTTATTTGAGTCTAGTTTTAAATTTGCCTAGGGAGGAGAGCAAAGTAATATCAGCTGGAAGTGAGTTCCAGGCTCTGCCTGCAGAGTTTGCAAAGAGGGAATCACCAGCTGCATTGTTAATTTTGATTGTCTGAATTAGTAGTCTGTTCGAGGATCGAAGAAGTCGTGGATTGTTATAGCAGGTGATAAGATTTTTAAGTGCCAGAGTATTATCCAGATTATAAAGGATTTTATTTATTCATTTAATATGGTGTAATATTTATGCAAAGGAGAAAGCAAAACTAATCAATACAAAAAGAGCAGCAGCAAAGATATTTAAAAAGGAATACAGGCAAAGATATCCAGATAATTTTACAAAACAAAAAATAAGAAAACAAAGAGGAAAAGTAGAAAAGAGGATTAGTAATGGAAAAGTTAAAGAAATAGAAACTGAGGTTATAGATTACCTGCAAAGTGAAGGATTTACTGTAGAAAATGTAATTCAGATAACAACACAACAGGATAGAGCAATGGACACCCAAATTAAGGAGAAACCACTGGACCGGGAAGCATCTAATCAGCTGACATATGAAGATACTTTGGAGCCTCACATAGGAAACCAGTACAACCATTCAGTTGGAGCTAGACAGCAAGGGAAAGAACAGGAATCTATGAGAATTCTCACACAGTCAATGTCATGGAGTGATAGGCCAGTGAGTTCCCATATGAAAGCGCAATGGATGACACTGGGTGAAACTGAAGAGAACGTAGCATAGGAAGATGGTCTGGAACTTTCTATAGAATTCCCACACGAAATGGAGAACAAAGAATGTGCCCTCAGTTTAGAAGAAACTGATCTAAGAGAAGATTTGCTTGATTTAATAGACAGGGCTGGACATATTAAAATCAATAAAAGAAATAGACTGCAGAAGGTCAATAAAACCCCAAAAGTTAGAAATTTGATAAAATAAATGAACACAGTAATTAGGACTGTCCATAGAGATTCATGCAATATAACAGAAGTAAATAGGCTACATTACTGTGCAGCCAAATTAATAGATCAAGTCCTACCACAAGAACACAGAGTAGTAAGGGAAAGGACAGAAAGAAATTGAATGCCATAGTGGAAGTATAGAACAGAGAAAACTATAAAAGCAAATAAGACAAGAACTGTCACTGTTAGAAGAGTATAGAAGAGGGAACAGATCAACAAAAATACTCAGAAAAATAGATGTGATAAAAGCAATGCACAGTATTATAACGGATCAGGATTTATCATGCACTATCGCAAATAATAAACTAAAAATATAAGCACAGACAGGAAAACGTAGAAGATATATAGATAAATATAAAGGAAAAGTACAAAATAAGCAATTTATTGATGACCAAAAAAGTTTTATAGAGAATTGGGAAACACGTTAAAAGGAATTGAAAGACCAACAAAAAAAGAAGAAATGGATACATTTTGGAGAAATATTTATGAAGATCCTGTGGAACAGAACAAAGATGATAAATGGATAGAAGTAGTAAAAGAAAGAAGAAGAAGTTCAGATGCACGTAATATGAAACAGGGTGAAGTAACAGCCAGAGAGATCTAGCAACAAAGTCTACAAGATTTAGGATTTTTGCTTGGAAGTGTTTGCATAGGTATTTTTATATCCCGGGCAGACTCCAAAGAATGGTTTCTCAGGGCAATGCCAAATGTTGGATGTGTGAGGGAGAAAAATGAGGTGAATGGGAACATATTTTGGGAGTGTAATGAGATGGTAGTCTTTAAAAATTTTGAACCACAAAAAGAAGGTATTACACACCAGAAAATACTCACAAATAACCAGAAGCCATTGCTGTGAATAAAGATGCAAACCACCACAGATACAATAATTGATAATACCACTTTAATTTTTAAGAAATACACTCCAGAAATAAAGTTTAGCAAATGCGTTCATCCTCTAACATGATTAGAGGGGACTTTTTCAGAAATGAAAACTACAGCAATTAGTACCCACTATTTAAATAACCTCTATTAAGTTCAATTTAAAGACACAAAGTCTAAAAAACACACACAATGAATTTGGAAAATATATAAAATCACCTTCTGTCCAAATACAAACTATCTATGTCAATGCAAAATATGTGTAAAAAATATATAAAAAATGAATTCAACACACTGAAATATAGTTAATAAAATCTCTCTAAAATTATTTAACCTCAGTTCTTTATACTCATAACTTTACTGCTCTCATTTTAAGTACAGGAGCCAAGTAAATATTTTTATTAATTTCTGGTGGGCATCCAGTCTAAACTACTACAAAACCTCCCAATATTCTCAATCACCTGTTTTTTTTTGGGCCATTGGCCACCCATTCCACAATAACAAATTTAAAACGTATAAAATCTGAGCAAATTAGTGAATGTTTAAATAGGGAGTTGTTTGTTTTGCCTTTGGTAGTGTTGTAATAATGTTCATAAATTTTTATGAAAAAGAAAATCTTTAGTTTTTTCCTATATAGAAACCAGAACTACACAACATATGGTAATATTAACAATTCCTCATGTTCCATAATTTCTAATGGTTAATTAAAATCAAAAGTTTAGTGTTAAAATTATTCAAAATAACATAATCTGACACTAGAATTCTAGGGCATTATTATAGCAATAACCCACGCCTGGGTGTGAGTAATGCTGGATTTACCCACGGTTGGCGTGGTTTGGTCCCAAGGGCGAAGCCCGAGGGACCAAACAAAGCCAACCGTGGGTAAATACAGCATTACCCACACCCAGAAGTGGGTTATTGCTATTATACCATGACATTATTTAAGAAAAGAAACTATTACTTTTCTTAAATAATGGCATAGTATAATGCCTGTTTACTGCCCTTCCGCAGATGTCTGGCATCCGCGGCAGTTATGATGTACTGCGCGCCTGCACAGTACATCAGAGCTTGGCAAAAGCAACAGAGAAAGCAAGATCTCCGTTGCTTTTTTTTTACTGTTTTTGCTATGTTAAATGGGTTTAACATAGTGAGACAGTTTTAAAATAAGCAATGGAGATGTCCGTTGCTTATTTTAAAACTGTCTCGCTATGTTAAACCCATTTAACATAGCGAAACAATAAAAAAGCAACGGAGATCTTGCTTTCTCCGTTGCTTTTTTTTTTTAAACCTGTCTCGCTATGTTAAATTGGTTTAGCATAGCGAGACAGCTTTAAAATAAGCAACGGAGATCCGTTGCTTATTTTAAAGCTGTCTCGCTATGTTAAACCCATTTAACATAGCGAGACAGTGTTTTAAAAGTAGAGCTATACTAATGGAAAAAAGTCCGGGTGACCGGACCTTTTTCCATTAGTATAACTCGATTTACAATGTGCACGCTGGCCAATCAGCGTGCACGTTTTGGGGGGGTCATGGTATAATGGCAATTCCCACACTTTGTTGTTCCTTTTTCACTAGGAGTAGATAAAAAATAACATTTACTAATTTCCAACATTTTGTTTCTAATTGGGTAATGTTTTATGTACAAAGACAGGGCGGTGTCTGACAACTTGATAAATTTCATTATTACTTCTAAAAATATTCCAATTTGTGGTAACAATATCTTTAATAAAAGTTTTTCTGCAATTATAACCAACTACCTTCGTTGAAGGGTGTGCGTCAGGGCTGGCAACTCGGCACGTAAAAACCTACTGTCAATCATTAGTGGGCCGGAGTTCCGCTGTGGTGACCCCTAACCGGGAAAAGCTGAAAGACACAACAACAACAACAACCATGGTCCACTCAAATACATCAGTATTTAATGTCCCATTCAGTTACTGGTCAGCTAATGGACAAGCTACTGAAGTGATATCCTTCCTTATCTTACTATCTACCCCTAATAGGGGAATGTAAATATTACCCCATTTTTGCAAAATATCATCCTTTATAGAATTAAAGTGTGTGGATAACCCCCGTCTTTCAACATATTCCACTATTTTGCCTAAACTGCTTGCACAGAGTTCTTCTTCACTGCACTGACCTCTGCAGCCTGAGTACCCATTACATTGAGCATAATGGGTTTAAGCTGAACTTAAAACCAGTCCAAATAACTTCCATAGCTGTACTGTTTTCCTAGTTTTTCTTTAGAGCTTCACTTACTTTAAATCTAGCAATACTGGCCATCACAGAGAGTCCCCCCCATTGCCAGCCTTATAACACATGGACTCCTGAAGCAGTGTACTAACTGCTTCACGCTCACTGATAATGACCTCCTACTAAACCCAAATGGCTCTGTCTGTGATAAATACTTAGCTGGAGATGTCTGTCTCTCAGGTAGCTACATGCAGTGAGCTCAACACTGTCTTACCCTCACTTGCACCTATGCATCCTCCACATTAAAACTTCTAAGCTGTCTTATGCTGCTGCCACTTTACTAAAGCCTCCTAGGATTCCAAAGACTAGGCATCAGCCTAAACCATCACATTTACCTCCTGCATGTTACCCAGAATCAACAACTTGCATGTAACGTATAGCTCACTCTTACGCTATAGGAAATACAGACACTAACACGGGCTCACATAACTAACACACACAAGTCCTTAAGGCAGTAAGACCAAACTAGTTCATCTGGCATTGGCTTGGTTATAGGTGGCTCCAATCACCAGGCTGATCAAAGACATGCTAATGATTAGTTGCCTCCCAGATGCCAAGATATGTAATGTCACTAAAGCTTTCAAGTTCCTTCAATTCATCTGCAAATATGACCTGATCATTGTGCATGAGGGAGTGAATGACTTGATAAGCACCTCCTTGGATCATATCAAGCTGGATATGGCGGTGCTCTTAGAATATACATCTGGAATGCATCTGGATCCTAAGCACCATGCAGAATATCAGGGTCCAACCTAACACTCTCGTACTGGGTGACTTCAACTACCCCTCCATTAACTGGGAAAACTACTCATATACCAATTCACTTGCCCAACATTTCCTGGAATTCATTAATTCCAATGCCCTGGACCAGCTCATTCTTACCCCCACTAGAGCTAGCAACATCCTTGACCTGGTCATTGCTAACATGCTCGACTGTTGCTCTATACCAATAGTTAACTCCTCCCTGGTTAGAGCCAACCACAAACTAATCACCTTGGAAACCCCCCTCCCCCACAAAGGTAACCACCTTGAAAAACTTCTCCAAAACTAACTTTGGGCTCCTAAAAACAGAGGTGGCTAACTTTATGGCACCCATGCAGTTGGAGAACAGCCGCATGACTGCCGAATCATACATTAATGCCTTGTACGAACACGTACACAAATTAATGGATCTTGCCATACCCAATAGAACCAAGACGTTCTCCTCCAAAAAAAGGAAGCCAATCTGGTGGTCCCCTGCCATAAACAAACCCTACAACAGAAGGAGGAAACTGATGTGGAATAAGGTGAAGTTCCAAGACTGGAAAAACTCCCTTATCAGCCTCAACAAAAAGTTGAGATCCTTCATCAAATCCTGTAAAGCTAGCTATGAAAACAGAATTGCAGTAGATAGTAAAGACAACCACAAGACCTTCTATAGTTATGTAAAGAATCTCCACGGCAATACCCAGATTTGCTTGGAGCTATTGCACAATGGCACCTCCTATACCAAACCAACATATATTGCCAATATACTGGCTGACAGATTCAGTGCCAGCTTTACCCCTCTCTCCCCCACCAAAGGACCAATAACAATACCAGTAGATTGTCAGGCACCCAGTATTACTGCTGGACAGGTTAAAACAGCACTGTCCATGGCCAAGAATACAGCTTTAATGGGAACCTGACAATATCCCTGGCTGTGTTCTACATGAACTACAGAGTGAACTGGCACCTCACTTATGTGCCCTGTTCAGTCACAGCCTCACCTCAGGCTTTGTCCCTACTGAATGGCGCACTGCTACAATCATCCCTCTGCACAAAGGAGGAGTGACTACAGACCCTGGGAACCATTGCCCCATTAGCCTGAGGAGTCTGATATGCAAAGCTATGGAATGCATCATTATGGACCTAATAAACTAGGATATAGTGAATCTCCAAACTCTGAATCCCACACAGTTTGGTTTTGTGAAGGGTAGATCATGCCTACTCAACCTGGTCAACTTCTTTGAGTCAGTCACTAGAGCTGTGGATGAAGGCAGGGTGGTTCATACAGCCTACCTTGATCTGGCCAAGGCCTTTGATACCATTCCCCACTCAGGAATCATAGAGAAACTCACTAAGCTAGGCATCAACCCCTATATCACTAGGTGGGTTGCAAACTGGATCACAGATAGAACCCACAGTGGGAAAGTAGCTGACTCCAAGTCAGACTGCTGACCAGTCACGAGTGGAGTCCCACAGGGTTCAGTCCTGGGTCCTCTCCTGTTCAGTATCTACTTCTCTGAAGTCAAGGCCAACACAAAGGGACTTTGGCTGACAACGTTCGCAGACGATTGCAAGTTGGGTGCCATAATTAACTCCCCAAGTGATGTTGACATCCTACAGAAAGGCCTCACTCGGACCAATGACTGGTGTCAGAACCATGGCCTTAAGCCAAAAAATGTGTTGTCATCCCCTTTGGGAAAAACCCAGTTCACATGAATTACCACATTGATGGTAGTCCACTGAACACAGAAAGCGTTATAAGAGATCTGGGAACACAGGTTGACAGCAACCTCTCTTTTGACCACCACATTGCCACTGTGATCAGAAAGTCCTTCTATGTGGTACATCTTATTACTAAGGGTTTTGCATCCAGGAAGAAAGAGGTCATTGTCTCCCTCTACTCTTCCCTCATTAGGCCAGTCATCAAGTACAATGCCCCATTTTGCATGTACCTCACTAGACACCTGCAAGAACTGGAGAGGCTGCAAAAGTACCTCACAAAGAGGATCCTAGGCCTTAAACACTTGTCCTATATGGACAGACTCAAAAACTCCCAACTATTCTCTGTCTCATATCGCCTAATTAGAGGCTATCTCTGCTTGACTTACAAAGCTATGTCTAACCCAGCTCTGTTAGAAATGCTACATCTAAAGAAATCCAAATCCCTCCACACTGCACACTCCAGAGACTTCAACCTCATTACCACAATCAACAGAACAAGCCAGAGGGACAGGTTCATAACCCAGAGGCTGCCCATGCTATGGAATAGACTTCCCATACATGTCAAGCAGAGCCCCCTCACTGGCCCTCTTCAAGAGAAATCTTGATGAGTGGATGGGAAATAGAAAAATTCACCCCGGGGATCACTCCAGTGACTCTACTCGACAGAGACACTGGGAACTAAGGTCGGGTGGCACGATGCCAGAGTAATCTTATGGGGTAGGCTTGTAAAGACTCCAGAGCCATTAGCCTAGTACACACTTATGAACCTATGAAAGAGAGCAAAACTGGTACTGAACAGTATCCTATCATCACCATAAATTATGCTGCAGTATAAACAAAAGATAATTGACTTTAATTATTGACTTAACCATTGATGTCTTTATAGGAGACAGATATATACCAGACTGGGCTGAGGTGGCTGACAACGCTGGCTGCTTTGTTAGAGATGGTTTGTCTCTCTCACCTTGTGGCTTCCATATACTGGCTAAGATATTTTCTTTCCCATAGTACTTATATTAGGCAAAATTACCCACATAGTGAACCACAATCAAAATCATGTCAAAGTAACTTTGCCTCAGTTCTACAAACCTGAACAAAAATTTGCATTCTTAACCCTTGGAAAATAATCACTGAAACATAGTTTCAGAGCACTGAAAGCATCCTCTGCAGTGCAGGGGTTTAATGCCTACCATTCTTTCATACCGAATGCAAACTGGTCATTGTAGCTGGTGGGGTATATCTGCACTCCTAAGAAAATATTTCACTTCTAAATAGTAAAGTTACCACCTTTTCAAGTTCCCCATGAGAGACTTCTTTTCACTTTTTTGACAAAATAAATGCTCACTCTTATAGAATATGAGTTGTTTCTGTTGTTTCATACAATAGCCAGGTGTTTCAGATGTAAAATAATTATAAAATGCAACTATTAGAGGAAAGTTAGGAAATATTTTTAGTTCATAAATCTCAGAACATTTGTCATTTTTCATGTTTTAGCAGGACACAACTACCAAATAGGGACTGTCATGAACAAATAAGGGATGGGTGGTAACTTTTTAGAGCATCAATGGGTTATGTATCCATTTCCATTTTGCCTAAAATGCTTTCACTCATAATGCAAGACAATCACCTAGAACTTCTCCAAATTCTTCTTATGATAAAAAAAAAAAAAATAATAATAATAATAATAATAATAATTCCACAGATTAGCCAACTATTGTATGCCCTCTATGACACCAGCAGACCATGAGGCGTATCTTCTGACATCCATAACCACAGAACCAAATATTATCCTCTTGGATGACTTTGACTATCTCTCCATTAAGTGTGGAAACTACACCATTCCAAATTGTGTACTAGCATTGTTTCTAGGTGTGTGACCTGAGACACTTCACAATCCCTCCATCTTCAGAGAATACTCCAAGGCAAAGCTACTCCAGCTAACCGGTGACCTAATGATTTTCAGACAATCTCCTCACTTAGATGACCTTGCTTCATCATCATCATCATCATCATTATCATCATCATCATCAATATCATCATCATCGCCATCATCATCATCGTCGTCATCATCATCATCATCACCACCATCATTATCATCATCGTCATCATCATCAATATCATCATCATCATCACCATCATCATCATCATTGTCATCATCATCATCATCATCGTCAGCCCCCTTTTTTGCATTTTCTTCGTGGTGTTGGAGTGTCATGCCAACTATCTCCATCTCCATCTCTCTTTTTTCAGTCCCCTCTCCTACCTTCTTCGATAGTCATGCAGTACCATTGACCAGGTGCAAAGTTCATCTGCAGCAGGTATGGGTGCAGCAGGTATGGGTGCATACCTAATTCAAGCTGTTATACTTTATTTAGACATATTGTTTTATACCTATTTGCTGCACTTTTTGTCAGTCATGCCTTTTGCCATCTTGTTTCTGTTTGTGGCTGAAATGGGTCCTTAAATCAGATAATTTGCCATTTAACAGATGTTATGCAAACAATAAGTGTAAAAGATACTCTATCAACAGAACTAGGGCCAAAAATGTGGAGGTTTGGAACATTATGGCCAGTGGTGCCTGATTACAAGCCAGCTGTAGAGGGTAGAGTTTAAGTGGCACTGATGCCCAAATGTAGGTAGTAAAAACTGTAAGGTTATGCTAGTATTCAAGTGTAAGGGAACTGTAGCATAGCAGTGTTGTTTATATGTAAAGTGTATAAGCATCATTGACTGTAGTTTATTTTATTTTACATTTGTTAACCGGGGTTGTCTGACTGAACCGAAAAGGCCCTTTTTCAGCAGAGGCCTGGGGAGAAAAGCTCTACATAGAAAAATTACAGATACATTTAGATATTTAGATATGATCAGTATACACACAAATTACTATAGACATGTTTTTACAGTGGTATGCGGCACATCAACAGTTACAGTGGAGAGAACAAACAAGAAAATAGCAAAATTAATTTAAAATGGGTGGCGAAAGCCAAACACACTCTGGCTAGGCTTATAAATGCCCTAGGGCAGATAGCCTAGTATGAACCTATGAAAATATTAATTTAAAAATAAATGTAATTAATAGAGTTGCGGTGTACAGCTGAAATTTGGAACATAGGTAGAATGCATACATAGTACACAGGTACAGTACATACATTGTACATTAGCCAGTGCTAACAACCTGCAGCAAACATATTGCATGCACATTGTGTCCCAGAAGTTTCAATACAGTATAACAGGTAAACCAATTTACTTTTTTTTGCAATGCTTCTTTTACCTAGACAGATAAATACTTAAGAAGTAATACTGTTCATATGATTACAGAATGATAATGTAATGATTTATGTGCATTCCTGACTAATGCTACTAAGTGGCCACTTACAAATATAAAATGTCTCCTAATCCTTTAATAGTTTGTTAATGTGTGCACATTTTTCTTCTGTGCATTCACACCCCATTACCACTTTTGTGTCCCAGTGTGTGCTGTTAAAGCCTCTTGTGTGAGATGAAAATTAATGGGGGAGGGAACAGGAACACTGTTAGTGTTTGTATGAAACAGCATTTCTTACAGGTTTTGTTGTCTTTTTTAACTCTGATTTGTATTTACCACAGTCATACAAGAACATTATGTAAGTAACATTGGATCAACAGGCATGCCATTGTGTATATACTGGTGAGTAAAGGTTTATAGGTCTGCTTGTACTGTGGCAGTTTGAATGTAGCTACTGTGCAGTTGCTGGGTTGACCATTTTTGCCACAAATTGTTACCCACTGCTACCAAGCATAGAAAATTTCTGTTTCCAGTCTTTGGGTACGCAAGCAAATCTTTTAAATGGTCTGTCTCAATCATGACTACTTAAATGTCTACAGACACTGCTGTCCTATCCAGCTCCCCAACAAAAGCGATTGAATCACTGAATATTGGGGACCAATTAGCATGGCTTCTACAGTGCTGATTGTGCCTCCTAACAGCCTGCATCTGGAGGCAGCATCCAACTTTGCCCACCACAGCTATGGGTTTAATTTATGGTGAGAAATTGGCACAGATCTATCTGAAAGTACATTAGCAGAATCTTTAGAGTCAGAGGGGTAATACCCTTATGTGTGAATTCAGAGCATTGTTTGGCATTATTTCTTAGTCATCTGATTCAGTTAAAAAGGATGTCTGATTATTTTTGACTATGAATGTTAACTTTAATTTCTGTTTTTGGTTAAGTTTTTAATGGTCTACAGACTGATTGCCTAGCACTTGCCCATGATCCTGTGAACCTTTGGCTGACTGTTGCAGGTCTCCTCTCACACAACAAACCATCCTTCTCTTTCATGGATACCCTCTTTTCCTCTTGCCTTCCTCTTGTCTTGATTGCCTTCTGTTTTTCTGCACATGTGCTCAAAATACCATAATCTGTCTTCTTTGACCTTTCAGCAAATGGAGCTACTTCAGATTTTTTCCAATGTTCTCATTTCTTTCTCTGTCCTACAATGTGCAGCCTACCTTCCATCTAAGGCACTTCTTCTGCATCACCTCTAGTTTTCTTAACTTCTCTGCCTTCAATGCCCATTTTCTGTAACATACAGTAGTACTGGTTGCACCACTGTTTTGTATACCTTACTTTTCAGTTTCTTTGGCAATCTTCTGTCCCACATAACCACTGACAGTCTTTGCCAGTTGGCTGCAGCCCTCTGATTCTAGCTTTCATTTCCTCATTTAGCCTTCTGTTCTCTGCAACTACCCCTCCCAGATATTTAAAGTTATTTACCTGTTCTACTGTTTTCTCTTCTATTCCAGTTTTCTGCTTCTTCTAATTTCCCCTATTTGCTGTCATGACGACTGTCCTATTTGTACTCAGTTTTCATCCCATGTGCCTTCAGTTTTGCATTCCATTCCCATATCCTTTGCTGAAGTTCTTGTTAAGAGTCTGCCTGTAATGCCACATTGTCTGCATACATCAGCTTTGTTGACCTTTCCCCTTTGACCTGTCTGCTAATGTAGTTCATCATCAGTATGAATACCAGTGGGCTCAGAGCTGAACCCTGATGCAGACCCATTCCTACTAGGAACCCCTCTGTGAGTCTGAACATTATTTGAACTTGTGTCACTGGATCTTTGTACAAAGCTTGCACAAGTTCCACCAATGGCTCTGGGACTTTGAACCACCACAGGACTGCCCAAATCAGCTTCCTTGGGACCTTGTTGTATGCTTTTTCCAAGTCTAAGAATGACTAGTTGGACACTCATCTCACGCATCTTCTCAACTGCCTCTCTCATTGTAAACATCCTGATAAGATTCAAAACTGCATATCTCCTTCCTTACTTTCTACCACTCAGCATATTAATTTATCAGTCACCCTCTCCAGCACGCTCATGCAGTAGTTTGAAACCTCTGTACTACCCGCAGTTATGAATGTCCCCTTTGTTCTTGTACATTAACACTGGAATGCTTATTCTCCAGTCATCTGGGATATGCCTTTCTCTCTAAACTGCTGTGAGTACCCTCTGGAATCATTTTGCACCTAACTCACCCAACATTTTTATCATACCTATAGTAACCTCAACTAAGCCTGTTGCTTTCTCTGACTTCATTTTCCTTTATGCTATTTTTAATACTTCTAGGTTGGGTTCCTCTTTTTTTTTCTCTGTAGGCATAGCCGACCTTAGGCATAGGCTAACTAGGCAGCTGTCTAGGGAGCCACTCTAGCACAGGCACTTTTCCAGTTTTTATTTGTTTAATTTTGGTAGTAAAGAAAAAGTCTGTTCAAAATTTGTTGAATGAATAGAGGAAAAATAGACGAGTAAGACAAAGTGTAAGAAAAATGAAGAAAAAAAGTAATCTGGATGGTGTAGGTAGACCAGGATGGGGGACTGGGTGGTGTGTGTGTGTGTGTGTGTGTGTGTGTGTGTGTGTGTGTGTGTGTGTGTGTGTGTGTGTGTGTGTGTGTGGGCTGTGGATCTCTTTTGCCTATGCCACCAGTTGACCAAAGGCTGGCCCTGACTGTAGGCTACATATGAGGCAGTACAGCTACTGTTTTTTTTTTTCAGAAGGTGGTGGAAGTTGTGAGCAGATTGTTGCTGACCAGAGCCAGATCATAGTCAAATGGGGCCCTAGGCAGAGTAATAGATCAGGGCCCCCCAGAGCAGCCCCTCCTACAACATACCCTACCCTGTAGCAGCACCCCTCAGCCATTCTAGTGGCCTGTTACTTGACTTTTTCTATCCAGTTACCATAAACACTGTCCGACCCTGTAACTGTGTATGCTGTTTTCTTATTTACTTTTACAATAATTGTAGATATTGAAATAAAATACCACAAACACTGAGAGACATTTGCTAAACAAACAATACAGTCTCACAATGAAAACAGACAGCAGTAAACTTCTCTGTTCTTGAAAATCATATTCATTGAAACAGCATTAAAACCCACATTCAAAGAAAATACACCTGACCAGTGGAGGATTGAAGTTTACCTTTGGGCTCTTTTCAAACCATAGGCTCCTTGCAGACATGTTAAGTGCCATGCATACATGTATGTGCTCTTTGATTCACCTTCCTGGTTGTATTAAATTTTCTTCCTTGTATAATACAACACTACTTGCTAGAACGTGTTTTAAATTAATAGTTTTGAACATGCTTCCTGTAAGAAATAAAATAAAATGTATGAACCAATAATGACAAAACTTCCCTTTTCAGAAGATTTCAACCATAAAAAGCCACTCAAACTTCTGTCATTACAATCCACCAATACCAGTCAATAAGCATAATCTCTGCAGAAGTAAAAGTCATCAAAATAATTGCACATTAAAGAGATCTGTAACTAATGAAGAGGTAGCTACTAGCAAACAATTTTACATTTCAGTGTTTTATCTACAAATTCAGTGCCTGCTTCCTTTGAAAAATGAATTGCCTATGTTAGATTAAAAAAAATCATAAGCTGGTAATATTGCAATAGGGAGCTACTTACACTGCTTTCAAATTCAGCAACACAAACAGTGTCTGCCATTTGCTAAAGAAAAGTTAGTTGCACATTGAAAACAAGACTTAAGAACAACACTAAACTTCTCTTCCCTTGAAACTCACAATTCCATGAAAATGCACCAAAACTCATAATCCCTTGAAAATGCACTGAAACTCATAATTCCCTGAAAATGTACTGAAACCTAAACTCACAATTCCATCAGCAGTATGGTAGCTGGTGTAAAGGATTCAGGCTCTTGTCTCCAGTGAAGTTCAGAATTCCTTAAGCAGTCTGGTAGTTGGTGTGGAAGATTCAGGCTCTTGTCTCCTGTAACCAGGTTACAGGGTCAAACCTGATCAAGTTAATTGACTAACCAACCCCCTTCCCTTTAACTAGGGCATTACATACCATATCTCTCAAAGTCATAGTGCAAGAAATCTGGACAAAGCCTAAAATAATGTGGATACAATGGCCCAAAAATAGGGACAGATTTTAAATATTGCTCTTTTTAACTTAGAAAGTTGATAGAATAACATGATTTGTGTTAGCATGCATTTTCTGAAGCACTGTCTGAAACTCATATATATGTCATTATTTAGTGACTTCAATCCTTCATGATTTGCCAGAAAACCACAACTTTTATGAGAAACAGACCAAAACTATAAGGCTAAATCTGGACAGTTGACAGGTATGTTAAACACACTCACACACACCTACACACCTTCTCTCTCACACAGCAACACACACACACACACACACACACACACACACACACACACACACACACACACACACACACACTTTCTCTCTCAATGGGATGGCTAGTTTAAATTCCGTGTGCAAGTGTGGAATGTGTTTACATCCACTTTTGCATGTGCACAACGCATGCGTGCTACTCCTTAAAGGAGAAGACACCAGTGCCGCAGAGTTAGGAAGTATTTTCTTTTTAAATTATATTATTAGATAACTTAAATGTTAATGTGGAAGACCCCTGGCCAGTACCCCCTTCTCCCCAGCCACAGGACCCTAGATGACTACCTATATGGCCTAGTGCTGGATCTGGCTCTGCTGCTGACATCGCTACTTCACTTTGCTTCACACTCTGCAGATTTCATCTATAAATTGAATGCCTGCCTCTGAGCTAGCATCGAGACCTTGGTCTCCATAAGACATAAATATTATGCCATATCTAAGAACAAACCCACTTGGTGGAACCAGAGTATCAAAAAACTATACAAAAGAGGAAAAAATCCAAGTCTGTAAATGCAAACTTGCATACTTAATATTCTATCAGTTACAGAAGAGCTCAAATGATTAACAAAGAAGTTCGAAACAAAATCAAATCTTCCAAGAGTAAGTATGAATTGTGAATTGTCGCATATGCTAAGGACAGCCTACTACCACTGATAATGAAGTTATACCCCCAGGTTACAATACGGTACGGCTTGATCACATCTCTAAAAAAGGAGGGGGGGGTAGCCATCTTGTATAAATCCACTCTGGAAGTATCCAAAACTAGTAATCCAAATACCAGGTCACTAACAATGCAGAAGTACTCATCACAAAGTTCCAAATCAACAAACACAAATCTATAAACATTGTTTGTATCTATATTCCCCCAGGTGACAACACAAATACCTTGGAGAGTATCCTCCAATGGCTGTCTACTAACTGCCCCTGGGAAACTATTATTCTTGGAGACGTTAATATCGACTAGCATACTTGCTCTGCAGATTTCCCCTCCACCCATATACATTTGCATGGCTTCTCTCAGATAATCTCATCACCTACCAGAATCAATAAGCCCAACAATAAGGAAAGTATCCTTGACTGGATATTAATAAACAATCTACCCCAGCTATACCAAGCAGGCACCCTACCTGAAGACTTTAGCAATCACTCCCTCACCTATATAATCAGAAAAATAAAAAAATATCCCTCATCAATCTGCCTTCAAAATACTAAGAACTTTATTCAGACTAATTTCCAGAATTAACTTAACTCACGTAACGGGTCCAACCTAACACTACTTCCTCTAGATGAAGCAGTCTCATACTTTAACTCTACATTTCTTGCTATCCTGGACAACCATGCTCCCAAACGTACTATTAGAACCAATAACAAAGTTGCACCATGGCTGTCCAATGATACAAGACAAAATATTATTAGCAGAAACAAAGTGTGGACCTCCTGGAGAACCACTAAATCCCCAAAATACCAACTCTTATATAAACAATTAAGAAATTATACTAAGAAGGCTATCTACAAAATAAAAAAAAGATACTACTGCAATCTGCAACAAAAACACCAAAACCAGCCATGAAAAGTCTGGTCAGGCATTAATAAACTACTTCACCCAGGTCAATCAACTACACCTACCCCCCTAAATACCCTCCAACAACCTCCTAAAATTGTTGCCAATACCTTTAATACTTTCTTTACTGAAACAGTGCAATCCCTAGCCAACAAACTATCTCACAATATCCTAACTACCACCAATCCCACACCTGATAATAAAATCCCCTTCAGGCTTGATCCAGTACCAACATCTTTTATTAAGTCCCTACTGAAGAAACTGAAACCCACCACCCTCTCCAGCAGACCTACTACCTGCTGAATATCTCAAAAAAGCTGCTAAGGAAATAGCATACCCCATTTCAATTTTAATCAATAGAACAATTCTCAAAGCTTATATACCCTTCATCTGGAAAATCTCCCACATTATTCCTCTACACAAAGGGGGAAGTTCCACTGAACTTTCAAATTACAGGCCTATAGCCATTCTATCTCCCTTGGCTAAAATAATGGAAAAATGTATCCATAAGCAACTTCTTGCCTATCTGAATCAAAACTCTCTCCTAGCCCCCTCCCAGCATGGATTTAGACCCTGCCATAGTACAACCTCAGCCCTTCTCTCCTTCTCTCATACAATAAATCAAAACCGTAATAATAACAAGCTCTCCTCTGCCCTCTTCCTAGACCTATCAAAGGCATTCAATATGGTAAGCCACCAGCTACTCTTAGACACACTAAAATCACTCCCCATAGATAACCTAGCAATTAACTGGTTTCATTCTTACCTAAGTGAGAGACAACAAGCTGTGCTATGGAAAAAGAATCTATCATCCCTTTTACCAGTCACCCGTAGAGTCCCTCAAGGATCTATACTAGGTCCCCTCCTATTCTCTTTATTCATTAATGACCTACATAAAATCATCCCAAGTGCAACTTGTATCCAGTATGCAGATGACTCCACCTTAATCTGCTCTGCCAACCCCCCCGGATATCTACAAGCTTTATCACAAATCACTTTCAACCAAGTAGTGAACTGTCTCACAGGTCACAGACTACTACTGAACCCAAACAAAACCAAATTATTACACTTCTGCCCCACTCGCAAGAACCCCTCACCACCTCTCACAATAACATCTAACAATGGCACCATAATTTCCCCAGAACCTAGTACTAAACTACTGGGAGTAACCATTGACAATAACCTTAAGTTCGATGCTCACATAGACAAAACTAATAAAACAGTTAACAAAAAAACTAGGCTGTTTATACAGGATTAAGCCATTCCTAAGCCCATCTACTAGAAGTGTTATTGCCCGTACACATCTGCTATCAACCCTTCTTTATGCCTCAATCATCTTTGCTAACCTATCCAAATCAAACCTCAATAAATTGAATAGCTGCTACAATAATATTGCCAGATTTGCCACAGGGTCAGCTTATAGAACCCATCACTGTGTTAACCTTCAGTCATTAGACTGGCTAGAATTACCCAATGAATTGCAATATAACCAACTAATAGTTGTTCAGAAAATTCTCTACCAACCAGACAGTGCACCTATATTGAAAAATATTATCACCCCCTATAGTAACCTAAAGACCCTTCACTCTTCCAACAAATTGCTACTACAGACTGTTAAAATCAACAATTCAGCTGGTGCATCGTATTCCCCAACTCTGCCGGAAAAAAACTGGAACCTTCTTCCTGCAGAACTGACGAATGACCCCTCCTTATCCCAATTCAAAAATCTCTTAAGAAATCCCTAAAAATGCATTGGCTTTGTCCCTGTACACACCCTGACTAACCACCACACAAACAGAATCTATAAATGTGAACGTCATCGCAAGATTATATCTTTGATCCTCTAACTGCATAGAATTTTCTAAATCTTTCTCCTACTTAAATATTTAAAATTAAGATGATACCAGGTATGTTACCACCGTCTGTTACACTTTCCTTCTTAAAAAAAAAAAAAATCACTATTTCTTTCTCAGATAATAACTAACAACCTATCCTGTGTGTATGTGAGTTGAAATTGTACCTGTCTGTATATATTGTTATAAAAAATGTCAATTTTGTGATAATTCACTGTACTAATTTCACTGTATTTACACTGGTAATGTAAACTTGAAGCTTTTCACACTTTCCTTCTTTAAAAAAAAAAATCACTATTTCTTTCTCGGACACTAACTTTCAACCTATCCTGTGTGTATGAGTAGAAATTGTACCTGTCTATATAGATTGTTAAAAAAATTAAATTTTGTGATAATTCACTGTAATAATTTCACTGTAATTACACTAGTAATGTACACTTGGAGCTTTTCTCCCCGGGGCTCAGCTGAAAATGGACCCGTATCCAGTCGGACTTTCCCGGTTAACAAATGTAAAATAAAATAAATAAAAATAAATACAATCTTTCTTCAGCTATGTCAGAAACCAAAGAAATAATAGCTTGCAATGTTCTGAGTTAACACAAAATAACATTGCATACTCATCCTCTCAGGACTTTGTCAATACATTAACGGGCAAATTCAGCTCAAACTTTACCGTCCTATCTTCCCCAAATTACTCACAGCATATTAGCATGCCTATGCCCCCCAAATTACCTCAGAATAAATCTTAAACACTCTATCACAGGCTGAAAACAATAGCTCATTGGGCCCTGATGGTATGCCAGGTTGCCTTGTCAGCACCAAATACTGCTTGTCTGACTCCTTACTATATCTGTTCAGTCTTATCCTCTCCCTTGGATTTGTGCCTGAAGTATGGAGAGCTACTGTAGTTATCTATGTCCACATAGATGGACCCACAGCTGACCTGGCAACTATATACCAATCAGCCTCACCAGCCTTATCTTTTAAACAGTGGACCTTATAAATAAGGACTTAGGCAGTCTTTAAATCCTGGACTCATACCAATTTGGGTTTGTTAAAGGCAGATCCTAACTGTTAAAACTGGTGGACATTTTTGAACAATAAGGTATTGGATTACAGTAAATTGGTTCACCCAGCATTCCTGGACTTTGTCAAAGCCTTTGATACCATTCTACACTTAGGCATCTTTGATAAGTTAATCCAATTAAATGTAAAGCTCTATACTACCCACTGGATATCAAACTGTCTCACAACAGAACCCAGTCCGTCAGTGTTTCAGGCACATTCTCAACTAAAGGAGTGTTTGCCAGTGATGGCTCCCAGGAATCGGTGCTGGGGTTATGCCTCTTTAATATCTGTGTCTGTGATATTAAAGCAAACCCTAAAGGGCTGTGGTTGATGAATTCTGCCTATAAATGCAAACTTGGAGCTGTCACAAATGCTCCAGACGACCTACGTATTCTTCAAGAGGATCTAGCTCATGCTAACAAGTCATGCTTGGACCATGCCCTGAGACTAAAATGCTACAAAATGCAGCATTGTGTCCTTTACTAAACATGGCCACTCATGTTCTAGTCACAGAGGTGGCACCCCCTAAAAACTGACTTGGTCATTAGGGACTTGGGCAACTTAATTTGACAGTAAACTATCCTTTGACAACCATTACAATGGCCACTATAGTTTGCACTTGTACCTTATTTTCCTTACCTGAGAACAAGCTCTCAGATTGTTTTTTTGAGGACCAGGTTCTGGCTCCAGTCTTCACTTCTAATTGGCTAATTCTCCTTCCTTCCCCTCCCCTGTCCAGTAGAGGCTTGCCAGAGCTTTAATAAACCCCTGGCACCATTTTTGAATTACCATAACAGCTGCGAGCCATAGAGTGAAAGCAACCTCATAGTAAGAAATCTATGCTGTTTTAATTTCATGCACTGTTTTAATTATCATGTAATGTTTTTCTGTCTGTCTCTTGTTTTCCATAATGTTTATTTACAAGTGAGTATAATGGGAAGGGTAATGACATTGTGAACCATAGCTGTTTATAGTGCTTAAAAGCGTCTATAGTCTCAATATAATTACTGTGTGTTAAGCTTCACTGCAACACATTATATTTGATATATGTAGCTGTTATTAGTCAAGCAAACTGAGTTACAACCTTGTTACATGTTATTGTAAGATTATGCTCAACAATATACTAAGGTTGAAAGTAACTTTGCTATAAATATGCAACATAAATAAGGAATAAGATAAAGCTTTCATAAATGCAGAAATAGAGTTTAGTAATATGTGATTAGCATCCATACTAAATGACTGTGGCTTAAAAAAATAAGGAACTTGCTTATGAGTGTATTACACACACATCGAGAAAGCTGACTTCTTACAGACTTGGCAAGAATGTAAAAAAAAAAACAGGATATATCAGAAAAAAACTAATCTGCTTTCTTTAAAGAATGGACAGCAGGACATGTGTTTATCCACAAGGCGTTTCCTTAAAAATATGCTTTTCTGCACTTATCAGCATTTGCAAAAGACCAGATGTGTCAGCATTAAAGTCATCAAGGCAGTATCTTTCCAAAACCAAGAGGGTGTGTGTTTAACTAAAAATATATATAAAGTCTGTATTAAATCCAGTAATGTTAGGGGTATTGGTAGGGACACATTTGTCCCGAGGTAAATGTTATATCTCTCACATCATCTGTACTATATGAGAAGTAAAGTAGAACAGTTTCTGAAGCTGTAACAGAAGTACGTGTGGTTTATTATAAAAGTTATTGGTTACTGCTCTTAAATACAGGTGCTGCAAAGTATATTCTCTCATCAGTGTATATTCTGCAAGTTTCTGTATGCAACAGACTGTGAATTCAACTATAACTAGACTTTGATTTCAGCAGCACCCAGCTAGCAAGACTGCAGAGGGTCACTTCAGTCAAATTGCAGTAACTAACATTTGTACGTATGTGTAAATCCTAACCAGACATATTCCAGTTTATGCAGCTTGCAGCAGTAAAGTGTTTTAGACACCTAAATCCAGATTGAGCCTGAAGTCCAGGAAAGTCTCAGTGTTATTAATTCTTCAAGAAAAGGTAGATATCTACTTTGAACAGCAGTCCGCTGCCTGTTGTGCTTCACCAGCTTCTCAAGTGACTCTGAAAAATTTCCAGCCATCAGCAACAACAGCCTGATCACCTGTTTTCTTGCTAACTGGTAAGACGTTTTTCTGTGTCACATTTTTAGTATGGATGCTATTAGACAGTTTGCATGTTATTAGACATTTTGGATGTTATTAAACAGTATGGATATTATTAGACGTAATCCATGCAGGAGTAAACCAAGCTTTAGTAAGTAAATGTAAAACCTTATTAGGGCAGGTTGATAGTAAGGCATTATGCAAATGTATTACAATATTTGACTGATATCTCAAAAAGAACCATGTGGAGTATGACAAATGTTTATTGTGTGATTCAACAAAAACTGCATTTTGTGTATTATGCCATAAAAAAGTATTGCATGATATTGCTAAAACAATAGAGTGTGAAGACAGATCTGTTCATGCTAAAGAATTAACTAACAGTTAGGTTGTGTCACCACATGTAAAAGGTTTATTTCAGAGTTGCAACAGGAGTAAATCAGTTACTGACAGGACATCTAATATATTTTGTTACAAATGAATGTAATAAACTTCTAAGAGACAGACACAATGAGTTCAGGAAGTTTAGACAAGTTATACAAATTTTTTTTCAAAAGTGCATAGGAGTTTTAAATTCAGCAGAACAGGTTACTAAAGAATGTCAGAAACACCATGCAACATTACAGGAAACTCTTCAACAGCAGTTGCAAGATGAAGAAAATAGATTAGCTGAACTGACAAGGACTGACTTCCTACATACATTGGGAAAGAGCAGGAAGCTACCGCTGATCTGTACAAAAGAGATATATTTTATGATATGTTTGTGTTTTGAAAATGGTTAAGCGTACATGGTAGGATGGTAAAATACAAATCATTCTCAAATGTTTAAAACCTCCATTCAATTAAAGCAAGATATTTATCAGTACTACAGTAAAGTAGAGCATATGACTGCCATTCTCATAGCATAGTCAAAAAGTAAACACACAGTTCTAGTGTATAAAAATTAAATAAAAATAGTTAATAAGAGTAAAGATTTACAGTCACAACACTGACATGCTTGTATAAAGATTTAAAGTCACAAGACTGACATGCATGTATTTTCTTTTTATACGATGCACAAGAATAACAGGCAGACACCAGCAAATATAAATAATGTAAATATAAACGTGTTAGTTAAGCTAATATCTCTTTATTTTTTACATTTTTTTATAATTGTATAGTAACACCACACCAAACAGTTAAAGTTCTGAATTTTAAAAAGAAACAAAATCACGGATGGAATTAGTCAGTCTTTGTAAAATGAATGGCAGAGCAGTTAAATAAATAAAAAAATACTGAAATCAAAAGTTAAAAAATATGCAAGCTAATTGTAAAATAATGTTTAGTTTGTATAGTTATGCAAATCACAAATATAATACTAAGTGTTTTATAACTGCATTTTACTAACAGATGATTAAAGGAAAAATGCTAAAAGGGTTAACTGAAATGTGAACTCAGACCTTCCTAGACTGGATGAATAGTTACAGGAAATGTTGAGCAAATAAGATAAGAAACAAGACTGATTGCCAGACAAGTGGCTTGAGTTTTTCTAAAAACCTATTGTTATTAAAACATAATTGTTAAAATGTTCACATGCAACACTATTTGGTAATTATAATAAAATATCACAATTGTGCATATATGTCACTGATAAAAGTAAAAAAAACTCAGTTACATCAAGTATAGCCAACAGTGGGTTATAGTATACATACAGTTCAAATAAAGTATACAGGACGGTACCAATAACTACTATTAGAGGTAGACAGCAAGGGCAACAGAAAAGAAAACAGCCAAAAAAATGATCAAATCAGACAAAGGTCTATAGTTTAATAACCTAATAAAGCAAACGTATAACCAAAGTGTTGGGCTGGTATACATTTTATTCTCAAAGCATAAAGCAAATAAACAATAGTGCAATACTACAGGGGGAGGGGTACTTTCTCAGTTTTACACTGACTGTGTGAACAGTATTGCAAAAGGGTCTAAAATAAAGCTAGAGGAAGAAATATCTCATTCCTTCTTGACAATACTCTTTCAGGGGGGAGGGAAAAACAGGTATTAGTGCATTAGAAATATTGGTAAACAGATTAAACCTGACAGGATAAGATATTTTGCAAGTTGCTAATAGCTATTATTCTAGCTATTATTGTATTGTTTAGTATTAAATTGTATTTACAACCTGTTAAACTGTAAAGCTATACAAGAAACAACTTAAAATTGCTTTATTAAAGCTATACAAGAGAGAGTAAAGATATGCAAAAATTGAGCAAGAATGGTCACTATTTTTAATATGTTTTTGGCAAGACAATGTTGGTATGCAAAAAGCATACATGTTTCTAATGTCTGGGTATGTAGTTGCCTCTGTTGACAATTTCACTAGATACTTCTAAAGAAATATAAGAATTTTCCAAAATTTTGCTTGATGTTAATGTTACTAAATTTGTAAGACTGGACTAAGTGTACTTTACAGTCTGCATATGTACAAATACAAAATAATCCAGTACAAATGAAATTAATGTCTAGTAATGAATATGTGTGAAAAACCATGTTTAAAAAATGGGTCCAGGATAGCTACTAGATTGAAATGCATGAATAGCAAACAGTCTGTGTAAATACATGCTGCACAGGATACATTGTAATAAGTTCAAAAGTAATTTCTCAAGTTGTAATATTATCACTGGTTTTAAGTTGGAGTCTTATTATTGGTTTTTGGACCATCATTTTATCTGTACTAGTATTGGTTACCCCAGTTAAAGGAAAATTAAATATTGTATTCATACATCTAATGGACTAATATGTACATAACATTATTTAGTATATACATCATGTTTTTTTTAATCCTGAAGTATTAAATATACTGAAATAATTGCATTCAAATATTTAAGGCCAGTTCAGTACTTTATGTTCACTTCACTGTCAACCAAGATGTTAATGGGCAGTTCAGAGACATGACCACAATGTTATGGTTAAAATGACATTGAAACTGTATATTTTCAGCAGTGTATAAATGCTTGGAGTAGCACATAGTTCTTGTCTCTTATAGATACTAGTCTATCTCTATTTTTTTTATATAAAATAATCAATAAAAGTAAAGAGTTAATTCATTCAACAGTTGCAAAGAGTTAATGAAAGAGTTCTAGGTCATAAATTAAATTTTGTTATTGCAAAAGAATAAATTAATCAAGTTAAAAAATAAAACTAAAGCAGACACAGCTCATAGCTGATAAAATATTTTCACAGAATGGTCTGTAAAAGAAAAAGTTGTTAAATACATTCAGTTTTAGTAGTAATACTTTATATCATTGTATTAACTATGTAAAATTGCATTTTGACTTGTGTATCAAAAGAAGACTAAAGATTTTGTTTCTTAATGTGTTTTCTATATAATGTGATCAAAATACATATCAGTTTAAAGTGTTTTGAGTATGTTTTAAAATAAAAAGTGGGTATTGTAAGATTATGCTCAACAATATACTAATGTTGAAAGTAACTTTGCTACAAATATGCAACATAAATAAGGAATAAGATAAAGCTTACTTAAATGTAGAAATAGAGTTTAGTAATATATGATTAGCATTCATACTAAATGACTGTGGCTTAAAAATAAGGAACTTGCTTATGAGTGTATTACACACATCAAGAAAGCTGACTTCTTACAGACTTGGCAAGAATGTAAAAAAAAAAAACAAAACAAAAAAAAAAAACAGGATATATCAGAAAAAACCTAATCTGCTTTCTTTAAAGAATGGACAACAGGACATGTGTTTGTCCGCATGGCGTTTCCTTAAAAATATGCTTTTCTGCACTTATCAGCATTTGCACAAGAACAGATGTGTCAGCATTTGCGTCATCAAGGCAGTATCTTTCCAAAACCAAGAGGGTGTGTGTTTAACTAAAAATATATATAAAGTCTGTATTAAATCCAGTAATGTTAGGGGTATTGGTAGGGACACATTTGTCCTGAGGTAAATGTTATATCTCTCACATCATCTGTACTATATGAGAAATAAAGTAGAACAGTTTCTGAAGCTGTAACAGAAGTATGTGTGGTTTATTATAAAAGTTATTGGTTACTGCTCTTAAAGACAGGTGCTGCAAAGTATATTCTCTCATCAGTGTATATTCTGCAAGTTTCTGTATGCAACAGACTGTGAATGCAACTATAACCAGACTTTGATTTCAGCAGCATCCAGCCAGCAAGACTGAATGTCTTAAGAAGACTTCATATCTATCACAGTAAGCATCAGAGTAACAGCACAGTGCTTTAGCACCATACAATTAATTTTTCAGTTATAGCACCCAGTTGTGAGTTTACATTTAGATGGTTTTGAATACGCACAGTTCTAGGGTCCTGATGTATGAACCACGTGTTTGGTGCTCTCTGTAACTAGTTATATAAAAGAAACTGCTCAGTTGTGATGAACTTACATTGATTCCTTGCACTAGGTAATGTACTGCTTTTAATGGTCTAAATAGAATTACAGTGTGTTTAGCTGTTGCAGTACTGTTTTTTATTGTGTAATTGTGATGAGCACATATTGATTTATACCATTACTACATCTACTATGTTGTATGTACTTTAGTGGCAACTGTTAATGTAATTGTTCAATTCCCTATGTTGAAAGTACTAGTGACATAGTATTTGTAATCTACTAGAAGTTGAATGGTGATATATGGAAAGGCTGCTAGCACTGACCATCCTATATTTTGTTGAGTTACAGAGAGAAATTACTAGTTTTGTTAAATGTCATGCTTACAGTAACTGATGTGTCCATTCATCAGAATGACCTGTTAAACTACTTGGTATCAGTGTACGGTGATATCACTGTCTTTGTTTTTGTTAGACTGCCTCTTTCTTACTTTTCCCGCACTCACCTTGTTTATTCATTTTTCTCTTAGTTACACAGTCCCAGAGTTTACATTGAGCAGCCCTGTACCTGCAGGGTTCTTAACAGTGCTCCCTACAACCTAAAACTGACTGAAACCTGAATAGAAGCTGCAGATAACAAATATCACAGGAAAAGACTTGTATGTTAAAACCCATAACTTTGTGTATCACTTAGCTTGTATTAGGGAATGTCGCTCAACTAATTTGATAATAGTATAATACTGTGCTTTTAACATCAAGCTAGCAATTCGTAAAAGTAACTGTTACCTCTTGCTACACTCAGGATGACAGCTGTTTGGTTCTACCGATGTTTGGGTCGGATTTAGGCTTTGCCTCTTTAGACTAATAACACCAGTAGTATTACCCTAAGCTACCTGTATCCCCCCCCTTGCTACTTCTACAAATTTCCTTTCTATTTCTAAAATGGTCAATATACTTTGCACTTGTACCATATTTTCCTTACCTGAGAACAAGCTCTCAGATTGTTGCTATTTCTAAAATGATCACTATACTTTGCACTTGTACCTTATTTTCCTTACCTGAGAACAAGCTCTCAGATTGTTTCTTGAGGACCGGGTTCCAACCCACTCTGTTCCGCCCTCGCTTTGCTTGGGCTCCACTCTGCTCCCCTACCCTACCCCCTTTTTCACCCACCCCTGCTACCCCTAGGCTTATACCCATAGGTCCAAAGCCTCCTCCAGTTACATCTGCCTCCCCTTACAGGTCCTTCCAAACCTCCTTATAACTCCACCCAAACCTCCACCTCAACTACAACACATAACCTCCTATAATTTGTAACATAATTCCTACACCCCTACTCTATGTACAGCTTTTATACTACTCCTTTTACTGTAAATAATAAGCCTCATCTCATACCTTAAATGGATACTCCCAAACAGGCTTCTAAGTCAAGCAGACTCATGCCCTACCAGCTACAAAATAAATCAATATACCAAATACTCTTTCTACTGGCCTCACTAAGCCCACTAATAACTACAACTATCATCACCTCCTATCACTCAAGCCTTCCCAAAACCCCTCCATTCCACTCCACCTCTAATATAAATACTATCACCTACAACCAGTTAACATCTATATAAGTAGCTCCATCTTTAATGATACAACCTTTACTCAAGCTAAACTGCCACAACCTCACTACTCAAACTTACCCACTATCTCCTCAAAATATGACAAAAACTGTACCAAATACCTGAAACACATTATACAAACTGTATCTAAACTAACCCTGTGTGGAGACATACATCCAAACCCTGGCCCAACCAATAATCAAAAAGAAAAAAAGCCAGCACCCAAAATCCACATGTAGCCTTCCAACCAAAAACTTTATTCCATGACCAGTGAGGTCATACCGGTTTCGGCATAAGCCTTCCTCAGCAATCACACATCAAAAAATATAAAGTTACTTATTCATTCACATGCCCTTTATATGCAATATAGTAGTGCCCTCTAGTAAAAAAATAAAAAATATGTATTACGAATTATAATACAAATATAAAAAAAATGCATGAAGATTTACATTCATATCCCATAATTACTACATGTACAGGAATACAGAACAATAATCCATTACAAAATTTATAATCCATTACAAGATTTATTCAAAATTGGTCATTCAACCCAGGTGAAAATAAGGCTCCCAATTTGATTATCCACATTTTTCTTTGTTCATTAATAATTCATGTAATACATGAGCCTCATTATTTCTAGACCTGATACGGTCAATGACCATAAAGCTGAAGAATCCTGTTGAGTGTGTGAGTATATGTTTATATAAAGAACTCAAACCTTTCTTATTTCTAATGTCACTTAAGTGTTCACCGACCCTTATTTTAAAGGATCGTGAAGTTTGTCCCACATAAAATGCCCGGCAGCTACATTGGGCTAAGTAAATAACCCAATTGGTATTGCAATTGGCAAAAAATGAAACATTATAAACATGTGGAGAATTGTGAATATGAAACTATCTGACTTTAACACTCTTGAACAATAAGAGCAATGGCTACATGGATAACAACCCAATGTCAATTGTCCAGTTATTGTTGTTTGTATAGCTGAGTTGGGAAGATGGTTATACACCCTTTTGTAATGACTAAATAAGGATCCCAATGACTGCCCCTTACGAAAAGAATAAGAACATCGATCCCTAATGTAATAGTTTAAGGTATCATCTGACTTTAATAAATGCCAATGTCTTTGAATGATGTTCATAAAACTCCTAGTATTTCTGCCATAAGTGGTGACCAATCTTAGTTCCTGTGATTTGTTTGTATCCTTGACATGATATGACAACAACTGTGATCTGTCTTGTTGATTAGCAAACCGACTGGCCCTAGTGATGTCACCCTCTTGATATCCCCTGTTCTTAAATCTAGATATTAATACCAAATACTCTTTCTGCTGGCCTCACTAAGCCCACTAATAACTACAACTATCATCACCTCCTGTCACTCAAGCCTTCCCAAACCCCCTCCATTCCACTCCACCTCTAATATAAATCCTATCACCTACAACCAGTTAACATCTATATTAGTAGCTCCATCTTTAATGATACAACCTTTACCCAAGCTAAACTGCCACAACCTCACTACTCAAACTTACCCACTATCTCCTCCAAATATGACAAAAACTTTACCAAATACCTGAAACACATTATCCACACTGTATCTAAACTAACCCTGTGTGGAGACATACATCCATCCCTGGCCCAACCAATAATCAACCTGTCTCTACACCTCACCCTAGCCTGCAAATAAACACTTATCTGACATCAATCATTCCCAGTAGAGACAAAGCAGATATTGTAATACTGAATATGAATATCAGAAGTATAAACAACAAAATACAGGAGCTCCATGCTAACTTAGCTCTCTACTCACCAGACATTGCTTTACTTACAGAGACCTGGATAAATCCCAACACCAATAGTAATGAGATACTACCCCCAGGTTATAACATATTACGCACTGACAGGATTAATAAAAGAGGCAGTGATGTAGCTCTACTCTACAAGAACCACTTCTCCATAGAAACATTATTCGAAAAAACCTTAGAACATAAAAATGCAGAAATATTGTACGCCAAACTAAAAATCAACCCCTATAAAAATATATAAATAATAGGTCTTTACATGCCACCAGGAAATAATATTCCAATTGTAGAAAACATACTACACTGGTGTTGCTATAACCTACCTCAGGAAACACTTATAATGGGTGATTTTAATATAGACTGGTCAGATTGCAATTCCCCACACCCCAGAAACCATATTAACCTATATGGCTTCTCTCAACTCATTCAGAGACCTACTAGGATTAATAAAAGTTCAGACAGACATTCCACTCTGGACTGGATGTTAACAAACATGCCAGCCCTTTACTCCCTATCAGGTTAGCCTTAGTGATCACTTTCCCAGTTATCTAGTCAGAAGGAAAACAATACAATCTAAGCAACTCATTTTACTACAAATTAGAAATAAAAAGCAACTGAACCCCTGCAAACCTATAGAAATAGTTAAACATTACAACTGGGCACCTCTAAAGCTCCTAGCCCTACAAGATGCAGTAACTAACTTTAACACGACTTTCCTTTCCATTCTAGGTGCACAGGTACCAAGAAGACATATACGTGTTAAGTATAGCAATCTATATCCCCCCTGGAGATAATATTAACATACTCAAAAACATCCTATCCCACCTCTCTCAGACCATCCACAATGAAACTATCATACTGGGAGATATAAATATAGATTGGCTTTCAATACAAACTCCCAACACTACTTCTTGTATTAACATGCATGGGTTTGAGCAGATAATCACAACCCCTACTTATATTAATAAATCTCACCTCCCAAGCTCTCTTCTGGATTGGATTTTGGTCTCCCATCCCCCAAACTACCATAACCTCCAAACCCTTCCAAATGCCCTTAGTGACGACTGCCCTATAGCTGTCACCAGACAAACTCCCCACTATATCAGACCCTGCAAGTTTATTACAACCCACAAACTTTCAAAATTCTGTCCTGACTCCTTCATTGACAAACTCTCTAGAATAAACTGGTCTCATCTCACCACACTCCCCTTAGATGAAGCTGTCCACTCCTTCAACACCACCTTCCTTAGCATTCTCAACTCCCTCGCTCCTCTCCGCACAATTAGAATCAAATCCAGAGCAGCTCCTTAGCTTACTAAATCTACCCGAACACTCATGAAAAACTGGGACAGGGTATGGAAAATGTGGACAAAAACCAGGACCCCTTCTCTCCTTCAGACATATAAAGAACTTAGAAACAAAATAAAAAAAAAATCATCCACAAAGACAAATTGAACTTCTATGCTAATCCCCCCAGTATTCTAAAATCAGACCCTAAAAAATTCTGGAACTCTGTCAGTCATATTCTACATCCTGGAAACCCTTCCCCTCCAAACCCTTGCCCTAATAAAACCCCTGAAGACACGGCCATTAAATTTAACAATTATTTTATAAACTCGATAACCACCCTAATCAATTGTCTTCCCCCTAGCAACAATGTCAACACCCTCACTAACTCAGTATCTCTTCCTAACCCTTCTAACTCTTTCTCTTTTAAAGCAGTACCGACTAACTATATAAAATCTTTACTCTCTAAACTCAAACCCTGCTCCCCCTCAGCTGACAATCTACCCTTCTATTTCCTACAGATTGCCTCTAAACCGCTGGTCTATCCTGTTTCTATCTTTATCAACTACTCTATTTCTGAATCCTATGTCCCCACTATATGTGAAACTTTCTTTACATTGCCCATTCATAAAGGTGGCAATTACTCTGATATATCAAACTTCAGACCAATTGCTATACTATCTCCTCTCTCCAAAATCCTAGACAAATGCATTCACAAGCAGATAATGCAATACCTTCACCAGGAAAACCTTCTCACACACACTCAGCATGGATTCCATCCAAATCATAGTACAACAACTGCACTAATATCCTTCATCAACACAGTTTCTCTTGCTCGTGATAATAAACTTGTTTCATGCCTGTTCCCTGACCACTCTAAAGCCTTTGACACTGTCTCCCACCCTCTCCTCTTGGACAAACTCACTAACTTAAAATTCTCTCCCTCTACTATCTCCTGGTTCTCTAGCTATCTCTCTAACTGCCATCAATCAGTCAAATGGCTCTCTGCACTATCCCTCCTCTCACTGTGCAAATGGGTGTCCCCAGGGATCAATCCTTGGACCACTGCTCTTCAACGTTTTCACTAACCGACTCTATACCTCTTGTCCCCAGTCATCACTTGTGCAATATGCTGATGACTCTACTGTTATCACTATTGCAGACAATCCATCAGACCTCCACTCTACCACCTAGGCATCCTTAAACACCACTGAGACATGGCTTAATGATAAACTAATTCTTAAACCTAAGAAAACTAGGCTCCTACTTTTCCTCTCCAAAAACCTCTCCAGTCTCAAAACTACATTTACCATTTTATCAAGCAATAACACCATCATCACAGCTGAACCAAGCACTAAATTGCTAGGTGTCACAATAGATGATCAGCTTAAGTTTGATCTACATACTACAAACTGCATCAAAAAAACTAACCAGAAACTTCGACACCTTTACTGCAACAAGAAATACTTAACCAACACAGCCAGAAAAACTCTCTCTTATGCTTTTCTGTTTCCAACACTTCTATACAGCGGTCACATATTCACAAACCTTAACACCACACTCGTTTCTAAACTACCTATAATAAGGTGGCCAGATTTGCAGCTAACCAAACCTACAAGTCTCACCACTACTTATCACTTAAGCAACTGGACTGGCTTGAATTCCCTCACCTGCTCCAACTATATCAACTACAAATCATCTACTCCATCCTCTATTCACCCTCTTTCTGCCCTAGCACCACTTCTATCATATCTAAATACTCCCCTGCTAGGACACTACACAGCTCAGACCAAGAATTGTTACAAATTAATAAACCTAAAACCAAAATCAGATGTCTTCTCTATAACTATAACCCAGCAACATTCTGGAACCAATGTCCCTTAGAAATAAAGTCCCTTGACCATAGCAAGAGTTTCTAATTAGCCACATGAAAATACCTAACAAAAAAATGGTCCTGCCACTGTAGTCACCCCCCTGAAATTACTGTCCTCACACCAAATACTCCTCCTCACTCCAAGTGTATTTCTAACCTTGTACTCTCACCTCTTCCTTCCTTCGTTTCATTCGTTCTTAATACCCTCCCACTACTACCTTTCCTCCCTGTCTATCTTATCTATACTCAATCTGACTGCTCCTAAATAACTAACTTAAACATGCCTGTCTTATAGGTCACCTCCACTTTATTTCCTTATATCTTCATCTAACTTTTGTATATATGCTTTGTAAACCCTAAAATAATTATTTAGGTATTATTCATTAAATATGTTATTGTAACCTGATCATAATCTTCTGCTGACTGTAACTGTTTTTTGCCAAATTCATTTCACTGAGGAGCTTTTCTTTCTGGGTCTCTGTTGAAAATGAGCCAAAAGCTCAGTCAGACTAACCCAGTTAACAAATGTAAAATAAAACAAATAAATAAATAAATGTCTAACTATGCCCCATGGTTAAAAAAAGAGACACTAAATCTCCTCAGGCTTAGAGGTAAGACTTGGTCCTCCTGGAAAACAAATAGGTCCCAACTCACACTTCAAACCTATCTGGAACTTAGGAATAAAGCAAAGAAACAAATTAAAACAGATAAACTTAACTACTACACTGAAATACAAACCAAACACCACAAAAACCCACAACAATTCTGGACCACAATAAATAATATCCTTCACCCAGGTAAAACAGGAACCCCCTCTCCCACCACCACCAATAACGAAGACAGCATAGCCACTCAGTTTAACAAATATTTTACAGAAACCATTCTAGAACTAGCTAGAAATCAAACCCCAGCAACAAACCTCCCCTCCTTCCCAATATCCAACATCACATCCACTTTATCACTGCAACCAGTAGCAACTGATACCATCAAAAAACTACTGCATAAACTAAAGCCAACTACACTAACTGCCGACAGTCTACCCGCAGAATACTTAAAGCTTACAGCAGATGGCATTGTATACCCTATATCAATACTAATCAATAGATCAATAGCTGAACACCAAGTCCCTTCTATCTGGAAAACAGGGTCTATATTAAATCACTGAATGCTTAAAAAAGCGAACGGTGATTGATCGACCCTATGTAAATGAAAGCTTACAATGTCGTAGTGTCAAAACAGCGATTATTTTCCAAGGGAAAAAAAATCGCTGTTCCAACAAAAAAATAAATAAATAAAAATCAATTTCAAACATTACATTAAGTGGGGGGAATATGGGGGGGCTGCACCCCTCACCCCCCTACTTAAATATACCAACTCCGAGACTGCACTACAGTGCCGAAAACAGCAAAGTACTGAAGTGACCAAGCAAATTCTTTCCCAGGAAAAGAATTCGCTTAACAGCCTCTTCGATATTTTGCGTTTTCAGCCTTTTAAGTTCAACCAAATGCGTCTTCGGTCTTCTAATATAGACCCTGGAAAACAGCATAACTTATTCCCCTACATAAAGGAGGCGCAACAACTGAACTGAACAAATATAGACCAATTGCAATATTATCTCCACTCCCTAAAATACTGGAAAGAGTAATTCATAAGCAGGTCACAGACTATCTACTTAGTAACAAACTTTTAACCAATACCCAACATAGTTTTAGGCCATCCCATAGTACAAGAACTGCACTGTTGTCATTTACTAACCTCATCAGTCTTCACAGAAGCAACAATCACTATTCCTCCTCTGTCTTCTTAGACCTGTCAAAAGCTTTTGATATGGTCTCCCATACTCACCTTCTTAGCACACTCTCAGATTTAAACTTCTATAATTCCACTCTTGCATGGTTCAAAGATTACCTCACAGGACGACAACAAGCAGTTTCATGGCAACAGATCCTATCACCCATATTACCAGTTGAACTTGGGGTGCCCCAAGGCTCTATATTAGGCCCACTCCTATTCTCTGTATTTACTAATAACCTTCATCTTGCAACCACTCACACATCACTCATCCAATATGCAGATGACTCAACTGTGATTTGTTCTGTACCCTCCCTGCTAGAACTTCAAACACTAACTCAGAAAGCCTTTCAAGACGTTGAGTCCTGGCTAACAAATGCTAATTTAATCCTAAACCCTACAAACTGATAATATTCTGTCCTAACAAAATTACTCCCACCCTTAATACTTCCTACATTACCTCCCATAACAATACCTGTATAACCCCCTCACAGCACACTAAACTACTCGGAATAGAAATTGACCATAAACTTAAATTTGTTATTCATATCTCTCAGGCAGTAAAAAAAGTACACAAAAAACTAGGTACCCTACATAGAAGTAAACACTACTTCACAACAAATACCAAAATAGCTATTGCCCAAACCCACCTACTCTCCACCTTACTATATGTAGCCCCCATCCTCACTAACCTTAAGAAATCTGAATTACAAAAACATGAAACATGCTATAATAAAATAGCAAGATTAGCCACAAATTCACCAGCTAGAATTTATCAGTGCCTAGCACTCAAGTAGCTTAACTGGTTAGAACATCCCCAACTCCTACACTACGCACAACTCTCAATGGCCCACAAAATCCTCGCAGAGGCTGAAATAATACCTGCCCTACAACCTCTTCTGAAACCCTATACTACTGCTAGACCTCTCCGATCCACCAACAGAAACCACATAAAAACTCATATATCCAAAAATCATGCCGGAGAAGCCCTCTTTTCAAACTACATAGGTAAACTCTGGAATGTCTTACCAACCAATCTTACCCCCCTAACACCCCTAACAATATTTAAACCAGCCTTAAAAAGCTATCACCTTAGCAAATGGATCTGCCCTTGCACTACCCCCGGCTGATAACTAACTACTCTATCACCACAAGTATCTCTACAATTCCTTCTTTAATATTTTGTAAATATGAAACTTGCTTTAATGCCTCCATATAGCACAGAAGAAACTAGGTGATATCTGCTGTTACTATGATATAGGACTTCCTTCTGTGAGTCTTATTCTAAACATTTAGAAATTGCCACTAAAGGCCTACTGTTGATATAACATCGGACTGATATTATCATATACATTATTGGTGCTTAGCCTTTAGGATTAGTACAGGGTACAGCTATGTAATAGCTTAGAATATTACTACCTAACATTTCTTGACTTGTATTTTAAATTTTGTTATTGTGCCATATTTGTATACATTTGTTTTGCTTATTTTGCATTTTTTGTATTTTTCTATTTTATTGTAACTGGAGCTTTTCTCTCCGGGCCTCTGCTGAAAAAGGGTATGTGTCCAGTCGGACTTTCCCGGTAAACAAATGTAAAATAAATAAAATAAAATAAATTTGACCACTGTTACTTATTTATTTACATTTGATTACTGCGTAGTGTCTGACTGGGCTAGTAGCCCATTTTCAGTGGAGACACAGGGAGAAAAGTTCCAGAAAATTACAGATACAAATATAGTACAGTAATAAACAGAGAAAGTACAAAGAAAAATAACTACAGAGGAAAAAATCTGATGCAGAATGATACACAAAACAGATAAAAAAACAATGGTAAACATACAAATACAGAAATCATAATGAAGACTACATATATATTACTCCCACATTTTTTTTTTTTAACAGAGCCAGACTAATCACCAGGGACATATCTTCTAGTTCCAAGGAGGTCAAATGCCCCCCTCTACTCTTCCGTAACAGATGAATAATAGAAAATGATGCCAGCCTTTGATATATACTTGGCTAGGTATATGACCTACCTCAACAGATCGCTGCATTTCATTACCAAAAAAATTAAGGGCATATCCTCCTTGAGTTACCCTACCTCCTTAAAGTGATCAGTCTTTTACCATTCTGAACATCCAACTCAAACTACCACGAAAACATAAACAGAACCTGTTGCCGGATAGATACCTTTTGTAGAGAATACCTCTGGTCCCTATAGGTAAAGCGGAGTAGCTATATGGTCCTTTTATAATCATAATCTTGACTACTGGTTGGACAGGCATTAGTATACCCTATACCTCTGGTCTGGTTCCTTTATCCCCTATTATTATAGAATCATAGTATCATAAAAAATGCAAGGCAACTGGGCATTGTGGCCATTTACTTGTCAGTATCCGCCCCTTAGACCTTCCCTCATTTTTTAAGAACAATAGGTCAGTCCTACCATGGATGAATTTGTGAATACCCATCTAGTTGTCTAACTCTTTATTTTCCCTGAAGAAAAAAGTGTGTTTATATTGCTTAATTTGGAATGGAAGAATTTTCCATAGAATGGGTAAGTGTTGCTTGAGAATTCTGTCTTCCCACCATGTTTTATTTATTTGCTGAAGCTGGTTTGAATTCCTGGTTCTAGCATTAGTGGGACTGTCTGATTTGTGGAGACATAAGAGGTCTTAGACTACTAGGTCCCTTACGGCCTGAAAAGCAATGCACAGATCACTCCTAAGGAATCTATAGGATACTGAATAAAGTGATGGTGCTTTCAGCCTTTCATGGTAGCTCTTGCCTTTTAAGCCTGTGATCTTTTTACTTAGGAATATCTGATGTCTCTCCAGTTGCTTGACATACCTATTAAGACACAGCCCAAAAGAGGCATTGTATTTGATAACAGGTCTGATCAGTGCTGAATATAGAGGGGTAACAAGTTCCTTGGATCCAGATGAAATGCCTTTTGCAATCAGCTGTATCAGTAGAGACCCAAGGAGAAAAGCTCCAGGGAAGTAATTAAAAAAATAAGAAAATAAAAAACCCAGCAATTCAAGTTGTAAGGTACTTAGTACGAAAACAGAGAAACAGAAGTACACGACATGAAGGCAAAAGTACAGTATTTTGAGAATGCAGTAGCAATGTTTGAGAAATTTGGTTAGCATTAAGTTATATTGAAGGAATATAGCAATGCATAAAAAAAAAAAATATGTAATATACAATTCAGAGTAACATCACAACATAGTACAGCTCAGATACATTTAATAGCATAGGTACTAACTGCAGATAGAGTAATATGCGTAGACAGTTTAGATAGCAGTAACTCTGTTGTACAGCTGTGGAGCCTTTCTACCCGAGTCTCTGCTGAAAATGGGTTTTTAACTCATTCAGTTTATTCCTGGTCAATCAGTCTATCAATCTATCAAACAATAAACAGGAATTTCTGAACCATGTTGAGGATCACAAACTAGACCATAATTATTTATGTTTGTAAAGCTGTTGGTGTATTATTTTTTCCCCAAAAATTTAGTAATAGGGCATATATATGATATAGGTCCACAATGCTCAAGTTCTGTGGGTGAGTGGATTTTAGGAAAAGAACCAATGGTTGAGTGTTTGAATGCTGGTGGGACAGTAGCTGTTATTAGTAATAAATTAGATACGCGAGTCAAACGTTTTGTCTTCTGAGAGCTTCAGAAGTATACTAGTCACCTTTTCTGTCACACGAGTTCCGAGAAAGCACCACAACACCCATTGCATTTACTTTATGATAGCTTACAAAACAAACTCTGGAATAAAATCCCAGTCCAGGTTAAGCAGAGTCCCTCATTGACTCTCTTCAAGAGGAATCTTGATGAGTGGATGGGAGATCGTAGGTTTACCCCGGGTATCACTTCTGTGTCACTGTTAGATAGAGGCACAGTATACTAACCTCGAAAAAGGGCATAGCAAAATAAATTTAAAATGGGTGGCGAAAGCCAAACACATTCTGGCTAGGCTTATAAATGCCCTAGGGCAGATAGCCTAGTATGAACCTATGAACCTATGAACCTATGAAACAATGCAAACATATTGTAACCTGCACTTGTAATTATGGCGTACTGAATGTCCATGTGTCAAGGAACTCTATGGTGTAGAGCCGTTGTAATAATTCTTTTCATACTGCGTATCAGAGTGTTGACACTATATATGAAGGGCACTTGGAAATGACAAAAATAAAGTCCATTGCTCCGCTTTTGTATGGTGGCAAAGTACTGACAAAACAAAGAAATGTTTTAACCAAGATGAGGTGTACTGGCTCGTGGTTGGTCCAAAATACACCACTAGAAGTACTCCTGCATACTTTGGCACTAAAGAAAGTTACTGAATTCCTAAAGGAAAAACAAAAGTCATATCTGTGCAGAAAAAATACAACAAATAAGAAATTATACTGTCAAGAAACGTAGCACAACAACCTGTCATAATAGTGACTAAAAGTACAAAACTCGACATCAAGCAAATAATGCACCAGCACTCTAGAAACACATTCACATTTATTTCATAGCACAGTTTATGAACTCTATGATTCTAGTTACCATAGGTCCCCATTTCAAGTGCGGGAACTAATATGAAATTAAAGTTAATTAATTAAATTAATTTAAAATTTAAAATTTTAATTAAATTAAAATTGAAGTTGGAAACAACTGATGAGAGTATTTCATTAAGGACAGTGTTCATCACAAATGCTCATCTAGAAAACATGCATGCTATCATTTTAGTCATAGGATCATGGGATGTTACTAGGCTATTGGCCCTGAGGTCCTTATAAGCCTAGCCAAGAGTTTAGCCCTTGTATAGACAAATCAGCACCCGATGCCCCTGTCAGCAGGGACACGGGTGGAATCCCAGGGATGTATTTTCTATTTCCCATCCAGGTATCCAGGTTGCACTTAAAAAAGGATAAAGAGGTACTCTGCTTGACGTGGAGAAGGAGTTTATTTCACAGATGGGGGAGTCTCTGGGACACAATTTTGTCCCACCAACAAGTCCTATTGATGTCACAGACCAGATTGAGGGCATGTGTGCAGGTTACTCAAGTGGAGCTTAACTTTTGGATATGCAGCAGTCCCATCAAGGCGGGGTCCGACATCATCTTGTATGCCAGACAGAGGTCACCTCTGAGGAGTCTGTATGAAACAGAGTAGAGGGATAGGGCTTTTTGCCTATCTGTGTATGGTAGATTTTTGAGACCCTGGATTCCTGTGGTGAGGAACCTCTGTGGTCTCTCCAGCTGCTGCATGTGCTTTGCGAGGTACATGCTGAATGGGGCGTTGTACTCAATAATGGGCCTTATAAGGGAAGAATACAGAGGTGTTATGACCTCCTTGTCCCTGGATGAGATACCCTTACTTATGAGGTGGGCCATGTAGAAAGCTTTCCATAAAAATGGAAGCAACATGGTATCAAAAGTCAGGTTGCTATCAGTCTGGGTGCTCAAATCCCTCACGACTGACTGCATGCTTAGGACTGTTATTAATGTGATAATTTGTGGGGACATCACTCTCCCCAAAGGGGATGACGTGCATTTTTGTATTTAGCTTGAAGCCATGTTTCTGGCACCAGTCATTTGTTTGGGTGAGATCCTCTTGGAGGATGTCCACTTCACTAGGGGAATTTATGACAGCGCCCAGCTTCGGTCATCTGCAAACTTGATCAGCCATAGCCCATTGGTTTTGGCCTGCACCTCAGAGAAGTATATCCCAAATAACAGAGGTCCGAAGACCGAACCCTAGGGTACGCCCATTTTATTTTTATTTCCTATATAACTGTCTTTCGGCTTTCCCCGGTTAGGGGTCGCCACAGCGGAACTCCGGTCCGCTAATGATTGGCAGTAGATTTTTACGTGTTGGCTTGCCGAGTCTAATGCACAACCTTCAATGAAGGAACGCCCATTCATGCATGTCGACACACAGGAGACGCTCTAACTGAGAATCGAATGTGCAACGCCTAACTATGAGGCGACAAAGTTGTTAATTAAGATAGGTTAGATTTGATCAGTGCTTCTCTACCGCAGTAAAAAAAGTTAAATAAAATACAAAATAATGTACTGATTCAAGACAAATTATTTCAGATATTAGTTGAGCACAGGATATAAAGCTCAAATTGATAGAAGTGCATAATATATTAAGTTTACTAGTAATACAGCAGACAACACAAACCCATGACATATATATATATATATATATATATATATATATATATATATATATATATATATATATATATATACATATCTTTAGATATATCTGTATTTATCTATCTATCTATATGGAATTAGCAGTGCAACTGAACAAACAGCATTACATGCAATATATAAAAATTATTTAATAAACTTACATTTATATCTGAGATATGTAGCAGCTGTTCTCTAGGTATAATGACAATTAGAAAAGAGATTCAAGCAAAAGCTCATAAAAAATATTAAAGACAAGACTCAGATCTGCTCTGAGTTACAGCACAATAGCACTAAATATACAGAACCAACTGATATTTTCAACATCCTAGCAGATAGGTTCAGTGCTAACTTTACCCCCCTCTCACCCCCTAAAGGGCCCATCTCTGTACTGGAAGAATGCAATGTTCCTGTAATCGCGGCTGCACAGGTAAAACCCACACTCTCCAAAGCCAAGAACACAGCATCCGTGGGACCTGACAACATCCCAGGCTGCATTCTACACGAACTACAGAATGAACTGGCACACCACCTAAGTACCATGTTTAATCATAGCCTCACCTCAGCCTTTGTGCCCACTGAATGGTGCACAGCGACAGTTATCGCACTCCACAAAGGGGGAGCCACCACGGACCCCGGGAACTACCACCCCATTAGCCTGACGAGCCTGGTCTGCAAGGCTATTGAATGTATCATCATGGACATGGGTAATCTCCAAACTCTGGACCCCACCCAATTCGGGTTTGTAAAAGGCAGATCATGTCTCCTAAACCTGATAGACTTCTATGAAGCAGTCACCAAAGCCGTAGATGAGGCTAAGGTGGTTCACACTACCTATCTAGATCTCGCCAAGGTTTTCAACACCATCCCCCACTCTGGAATTATAGATAAACTCACTAAACTAGGTATAAATCCCTATGTCACAAGATGGGTTGCCAACTGGCTCACTGACAGTACCCAGACTGTGAAAGTAGCAGACTCCAAATCCGACTTCAGACCAGTGACAAGTGGAGTACGACAGGGTTCAGTCCTGGGTCATCTCCTGTTTGGTATCTACTTCTCTGAAGTACAGGCTAACACAGAAGGTCTTTGGCTAACAAAGTTTGCAGATGACTGCAAAATAGGAGCCATAATCTAAACTCCTAACGATGTGGACATCCTACAAAAGGGCCACACTGAGACAGCTGCCTGACATCAAAGCCATGGCCTCAAACTCAATGCCAAAAAAGGGCATTGTCATCCCTTTTGGTAAAAACTCTGTACCCATGAACTACCACATAGGCGGTAGTCTACTTAACACCCAAAGTGTGATAAGAGACCTTGGGACACAGGTGGACAGTAGTCTCTCCTTTGATAATCACATTGCCACATAGAAGGATTTCCTGACTACTGTGGCGTTGTAATTATCACAGGTGGACAGTAGTCTCTCCTTTGATAATCACATCTCTGCCTAGTTGGCCTATCGGCTGTCCTTGTACGTGACACACCTCATCACAAAAGGTTTCTCATCCAGGAAAAAAGAGGTCATTGTTCCCCTCTATTCATCACTCATTAGACCCATTATAGAGTACAACGTCCCTTTTGGTATGTACCTCACAAGACATCTACAACAACTGGAAAGGCCGCAGAAATACCTCACAAAGAGGATTACCGGCCTCAAACAGATGCCCTATGCAGACCGTAGCAAAAAACTCCAGCTTTACTCCATCGCATATCACCCACTCAGAGGCGATCTCTGCCTAACATACAAAGCTATGTCAAACCCAGAGCTGATGGACATGCTCCACTTATAGAAATCCCAATCCCTCAGAGCTACATGCTTTAGGGACCTAAACCTTGTAACCACAATAAACAGAACATGCTAGAGGGATAGATTCCTGTCCCAGAGACTTCCCATACTCTGGAACAAACTACCTATCTATATCAAACAAAGCTCCTCATTAGCACTCTTCAAGAAAAATCTTGATGACTGGATGGGAAATAGGAAATTCACCCCGGGGATCACTTCTGTGGCACTGCTCGACAGGGGCACAGGAAAATAATTTTCTTGGGTGGCGAAAGCCAGGGTACATTTTTGGCTAGGCTTATATAGGCCCTAGGGCCAATAGCCTAGTACCTACCTATGAACCAATGAACCTAAGAGTCATGTTAACAAGCTACTGTAGTAAATAAAGGGCAATTTCCCTTTCATGCAATGTAACTTAAGCAATCACGAAACCGTTAATGTCAGCAATGTTGTTCCTAAACAGGAATATAAAGTTATAGCTTGACATACTAAAGCTAGATATTTGAAGAAAAGTGCAAAACAAGCACTTAAGGAAGCTAAATGAGTCAACAACCAAACGATTTATTGTGGCCAGTTTATTTTAGCTTTAGAACTGTCAAATGGCATCTAGACCAGAATGCCTTTAGAAACAAGGCCTCTGCTGCAGACAACAGATGTTGGAGAAGACATTGCAGTTGACACACAGCTGAGTCAGAATACTCCTTAACAGAAGATGTATCTTTCAGTGGAAGTCTCAAATGAAATTTGAAAGGACGGATGCTCCATGGAGGAAGAATGGCTAATGCCATACATTGGGAGGAATGGATGATAAGTACCATAGGCCAAGAGTAGAAGACATCAGTGCATGTGAGAAATCTGCAATAGAGGACTCTGATGGAGAGTATGGAGGCAGACTCACTCGATGAACTTTCAGAAACTGTGGCTGCAATGCCAAAACAGTGACAGAGACACCATAATTAGCACAGAGAAGATCATCGTCTGCATCTGAATTTACAAAAGGTGAAAGTTATTTATTTGTAGTTTTTGCCCATTGTAGAGCACTGATCCTATTGAATCATTTTTAGGCTTTATCTGAGAAGGCTTATAACAAGAACAAAAAGAAGAAATAATTTTTTAGTTTATACACACCTACAGATGCAATGGGAATATTTTACAGTATTACCTAGTTTGCCTCTTAAGAAATATGTGCAAAATAAGAGGAAGGGGAGTGCATTAGGTGTTTCAGTGTATGTGTGTGTGCGTGCACACGTGCAAATGCCCTTGTAATACAAATCAAGAAAAGGGAAGCATGAGCTACAATTGTGGTACTTTGTAGGTATGCAGCAGAGCATGAGCAAGTTGGTAAACAAAACAGGAGTTAATACAGACTAACCCTAGAAAAGGTTACTATCTACATTCTTGAAGAAACAGATTAGAAGGGGGTGCCACCAGGAGCGGCCTTAGGTGGACTGGCGCCCTAGGCAAAAGGGCTCCACGACACCCCCCACCACACCACCTGGTGCCCCCATCCTGGTCTACTTACACCAAATAATTACTGAAAAAGTGCCCCTGCTAGAGCGGCACCCTAGGCGGCTGCCTAGTTGGCCTATCGGCTATGGGTGCCATGCAACTGAAACTTTAAACTACTTTGGTGCAATCAACTGAAAAAAGCCTGACAAAAAAGCAATTGAAAGATATATATATATATATTTATAGTTTATAATGTTTAATTATATTGTGGCAAGATGATATAATTCTTACCCTTCCCATGTGGCAAGATTTATATGAAAGTGTTATCACATTGTATGCAGGGACAGTGAGTGCAGAATTTTGTATCCGGAGCACTATATATATATATACACACATATATATATATCTATCTATCTATCTATATATATATATATATATATATATATATATATATATAAGTGTGGTACTGTAAATAGTCGATTATCCAAAACATCAGTTATCTGAATGCAGCCTTCCACAGTTTTCAGGTAGGAAACATTATAAAATCTAAATATGTAAACGTTATATGTATTCACTTGTGAGTGTCTTTTGAGCTTGTGCTGCAATAATATACTATACCATTTTGTACTTACAGTTTATTTGTTTTATTTTTCTTGTTTAATGTTTATCAAAACATTTTAGAAGTTTTTTATCCAGTTCAATTATATGTTTGATTATCTGAACTACCCTAGGTCCCAATTAGTTCAGATAATTGACTCTCTACTGTACTAAGATACCAGCAAGACCATGGGCTAGTTATGAAGTAAACTGCCATTGCATGACTTATTTGTTAAGGTTCTGTAGCCACAAAGCATGTGCTTCTGCACAGTTTGCCTCTTTCCTTTCTGGCACATCTCTCTCACCTGTTAATAGTATGCACTCAAAACCCGCTCATTAATTCATGTTAATTGTTTAGCCTTTTCCATGTGTTCTGACTTGGACTAGTTACTAGGGAGTTGCACAAAGCTTTTAAAGTTAACAATTCCTGAGGGGGTAAATTCACTCACAGCTTCCCCAACCTGCAGGCATACTTCATAAACCCCCTCACACTCCCCATGCTTGTGATTTGCCCCTTTTACTCCCCACTTCCCTTGATTTGCACCCTGCTCTATGAAGTGTCTATACCTCAAACGAAAGGCAATTTGGGAAAGAAGTTACAAGGGTGAATGACTTGAGGCTGTATGGTGTGTGGGGATGGCGGTCATAATTAGCCCTGAGAAAGGTGCACTGATCTCTTCTAAAATAAGATTCTCCTAGTATCCTGGAAAGTGCTGAAAATGATCAATTAACATTAGCCAAGTCAGGTTCATGCCTTGATCTTTACTAGATTTATAGTGCTAATTAAGCTATGAAACACTCCAGTGTTGGAGCCAATGGTGACTTGTTTGATACTTGACTCACATGCCTCTTTTCCAGGGCAACTCAGGAGTGTAGCGTGATTAAGTTATTTTCGAAAAGTCATATGTTTATTTATTTACTTTTTGTTGACTGGGTTAGTCCCACTAGGCCAACATCCTCTTTACAGGGAAGACCCGATGTGGTACACACACTGATTAGAGGAAATTTGGCCAGGGCACTGGGGAACTTCCATTACTCTTTTCAATAAGTGCCATGCAATTCATTACATCCACCTGAGCTTAAGTATCATAGGTTCATAGGTTCATAGGTTCATACTAGGCTATCTGCCCTAGGGCATTTATAAGCCTAGCCAGAATGTGTTTGGCTTTCGCCACCCATTTTAAATTTATTTTGCTATGCCCTTTTTCGAGGTTAGTATACTGTGCCTCTGTCTAACAGTGACACAGAAGTGATACCTGGGGTAAACCTACAATCTCCCATCCACTCATCAAGATTCCTCTTGAAGAGAGTCAATGAGGGACTCTGCCTAACCTGGACTGGGATTTTATTCCAGAGTGAAGGGAGCCTCTGGGTTATGAATCTGTCCCTCCAGCATGTCCTATTTATTTCAGTGCTGAGGTTCAAGTCTCTCAAGCGCGTAGCTCGATGGGATTTGGATTTTCTGAGGTGCAGCATGTCCATTAATTCGGGTTGGACATGGCTTTATCGTCAGGCACAGATCGCCTCTGAACAGGCGGTATGCCACTGAGTAGAGCTGGAGTTTCTTTAACCGGGCAGCATATGGAATCTGTTTGAGCCCTTTGATCCTCTTGGTGAGGTACTTTTGGGGTCTTTCCAGTTGCTGCAGGTGTCTGGTAAGGAACATCCCAAAAGGGGCATTGTACTCAATTATGGGCCTGATGAGGGATGAGTAAACAGGCACGATGACCTCCCCTGATCTAGATGTGAATCCCTTCATGATTAGGTGGGCTATATAAAATGTTTTTCTAACCACTTTGGCCACGTGGTTGTCAAATGAGAGATTGCTATCAACTTGGGTCCCCAGGTCCCTAATTACTTCTTCTGTACTTAATGGATTACCACCTATGTGGTAATTTGTGGGCACTTTGTTTTTGCCAAAGGGGATGACTATACACTTTTTGGCATTTAGCTTGAGGCCATGGCTCTGGCACCAGTTGTCTGTTTCTATGAGGCCCTTTTGAAGGATGCTTGTGTCGGCTGGAGAGTCGATTATGGCGCCCAGTTTGCAGTCATCTGCGAACTTGGTCAGCCACAGTCCTTCCGTGTTGGCCTGTACCTCCGAGAAATATATACCGAACAAGAGAGGTCCCAGGACTGAGCCTTGTGGGACACCACTTGTAACTGGTTTGGAGTCTGACATGGCTCCAGCAATTCTAACCATGTGGGTTCTGTCCTTGAGCCAGTTTGCAATCCATCTAGTGACATAGGGGTTTATATTTAAGCTGGTGAGCTTATCTATAATGCCCGAGTGGGGTATTGTATCGAAGGCTTTTGCGAGGTCCAGGTAGGCTGTGTGGACCACCTTCCCCTCGTCAATGGCCTTGGTGACTGTTTCAAAGAAATCAACCAGGTTAAAGAGGCAGGATCTGCCCTTAACAAAGCCGAACTGGGTAGGATCCAGTGTTTGTAGGTCCCCAATATCTTTATTTATGAGGTCCATGTGATCCTTTCCATAGCTTTGCAGACCAAGCTAGTCAGGCTTATGGGGCGATAGTTTCCAGGATCCGTTGAGGCACCACCTTTATGGAGAGGGACCACTGTTGCTGTATGCCACTCTTTGGGCACATATCCTGTAGTAAGGCTGAGATTGAACAGTAGTTTTATGTTTGGGTTTAGCTCTTCTTGGAGTTCATGTAGGACGCAGCCCGGGACACCATCTGGTCTCATTGATGCTGTGTTTTTTGCTTTGGAGAGGGCGGCTCTTACCTGAGCATCTGAGATGTCAGGGGGGCAGCACTCTGCTGGGATAGATATTTGCCCTTTTGGTGGGGAGGGGGGAGTTTTGCGCTGAACCTATCAGCTAGGATGTTGGCAATGTCTGTGGGTTCGGTGTATTTATTGTCATTTTGGACTAATTCTGAGCATATCTGGGAATTACCACCCAGGTTCCTAACATAACTAAAGAAAGCCTTGTGATTATCCTTAGTGTCCTGTGCAATTTTTCTCTCAAGCTGGCCTTAGACAACTTTATGTGTGCCCGTAGTTTTTTGCTAATACTGATCAGTGATGCCTTCCCTTTTTGGGATTTTGCTCTATCATTTAGTAGCTTCCTCCTTCTATTGTATAGTTTGTTTATGGCTGGGGTCCACCAGACAGGACGTTTGCCTTTGGAGGATTGGGTCTTGGTTTTATTTGGGATCGCATGATCCATGCATTCCTGAAGGTGTTCATAGAATGCGTTTATAAAGGATTCTGCAGTCTGGGTCGTATTTTCCACAGGCCCGGGGGCTTTGAAGGATTCCACCTCAGTTTTGAGGAGTGTGAAATTTGCTTTAGAGAAGTTTTTCACTGTGGTTTTCTGGGCAGGGGGTGGGGTCGGGATGTGATATCCAGTGAGATTAGTTTATGGTCTGATCTTACCAGTGAGGGATACACTTCTGGTCTGGAGCATAGAGTCCCCATGTTGGTGATGATCAGGTCCAGTATGTTTTCCCCTCTTGTGGGAGTGGTAACAAGTTGTTCCATAACATTTGAGTTTATAAATTCTAGGAACCTTTGGGCTAGGGTGTTGGAGCTAGAGTAATGCTCCCAGTCTATGTTTGGGTAGTTGAAGTCGCCCAATATAATGGTGTTTGGAGAGACCTTCATATTTTCCAGTTTTCTCAGGAAGGCCGAGTGGGGTTCCTGGGTTTGGGAGGGTGGTCTGTAGCAGGCTATAAACTGGAAGGCAGTTTTACCCACTGTTAGTTGCACATGGATAGTCTCTGATGCTTCGTGCTTTGCCACCAACCTGGAGGTGTGGGTATCTTTGATGAATATCGATACTCCCCCTCCTTTTGTGGTTCGGTCCAAGTTTTGGGGCAGGATGTCTCACTCAGTAGTGCAACATCCCTCCTTAAACCACACAGCAGTATCAGCACAGGAAAATGAATCCATGCACTTGGTGTGGGAGTAGAACCCACAGCCTTCTGATATTTCATTATCAGTGGTGGCTGTGCTATCTGTCATAAATAAGTGGAGGCTTTTGGGAACCAAACCCAGAGATGCAGGCTAAAGTTAATTAAAGGGTTAAATAGCTTTAATCTTCTCTGCTGAACTGCTCTACTTACCTGTATCTCATATGGTGTTGCCACGGAGCACAGACAGATGATGTCAGCATGTAAGAAGTGGTAAGTCTGTTCCTTATAATCTATGACCTGTACAGCATTAGTGGGTATCATCCCCTGTAAAGAGGCCACTGTCTTCTTCTTTCAGCTTTTCCCGGTTAGGGGTCGCCACAGCAGATCACCTGTCCACTCATGATTGGCAGTGGAGTTTTACGATGTCGAGTTGCCAGCCCGGCACCCAACCTTCCACTGAAGACACACACACACACACACACACTCACACCTAAGGCCAATTTGGAGTGTCCATTCCACCTACAGCATGTCTTTGGGATGTGGGAAGAAACCGGAGCACCCGGAGGAAACCCACGTGACCACAGGGAGGACATACAGACTCTGCACAGAAGGCACCCCAGCCGAGGATCGAACTGGAGAATCTCTTGCTGTGAGGTGACAAGGCTAACCACTGCACCACCGTGGCATTAGGTCAAGAAAGAGTAAAAGGTGAGATTTTACTTTACAAGTTAGTCTCTAACATTGCTGATAAGGTTACATTTTTATCTGTATTGATAAGATGCAAAATGGGATGAAAGTACTTTCATGTGAATAAAAATGGAGAAAATATGCATAGAACTGACACAGTGAGGTGCTTATTTGTTTATTTTCCAACCGGATAAATGTAGTATTCCACAGGACTCTTTTCAGTCATTACTAAGGGTTATGAAGCCCAAAATACAGGGATTTTCCATGGTGTTTTATATAACTAAATGTAACCTGTTTTATTTCATTTTATTTTACTTCTATCTGTTTATCGGGGTAGTGCACTGATCAACACTGACCATTACAGGCTCAGTCCTGGTTCACATTAAAAAAATACAGAAATGTACTTTTTACATTAAAAAAAAAAAAAAAAAAAAAAAACTTTGCACAGTGCAAGGTACAGTCAAGCAGAGTGTGATGTACAATATATGCATTGGTTTCTAAAGTGGAATGATCTTTATTGCATCTTGAGAGAGAAGAGACTATTGCAGAGGAATTCATTTGTAGCTCAGGTTCTGTTTACTGAACACTCTCACTGGCCCAGGTCAAGGATTTCCCAATAAGAGCATATGAGACTTCATTGCAATTTTATGATGTGCATGTATTTTATTGTACTCAGCAAAGTTATGACTCTGGATTTTTTCCCACTACTTAAATATAACTTCCTAGAACATTTGTTTGCATTGCATTGCGTTGTAACATCTGCCATAACTACTTTTCTAAGCAGTTTACTCAAGTACTGTTAATGTTCTGCTATTATCTGTCTTCATTTCATGGGTCATACCTAAAAACAAGTCACTGAATTCCTAGCATACTCAAAACACTGACCAAAGGTTAAACAAATTACTTAAAGAAGCATTTTAATTGTTTCTTCCTAGAAACAGCAAGTGTTACTGCTCTTGTTATAATAAAATTTTAATACAGTTAGCAAGCAACTGCACTATTTTTTTTCCTAAATTACATTTTTAATAGCTGCCTTCCTCTGCAGGACTCCATTCAAAACAATGTCTTCCTCTGCATAGCAATACGGCTACCTTCGCAAAGTGACACCTTTAACTTTCACATCCTGTTGTCCTGGCAGCTCTCTCCTTTCAGGTCACAGCTCCAATAGCTAAGGGCACTTGAAGAACAATAGGAGATCAGAGAAGGGATTGTGGGAGAGAACCAGGCTGGAGCCGCTCTGTCTGGGACTCTTCTTTGCTCTGTTATCCCGGCTTTGTTCAGCTGCAAAAGCTATCAGCACTTCTTACTAACAGCAACAATAACTCCACACAGCTGGCTCTATTTTTTCTTCATTTTGTTTACCGCACACCAAGGGAGAGAGAGAGAAAGAGACAGAGTGGCAGAGAAAAGTGAAACATACCAGCTACTGATTTTAACTCACAAAGAGAGATTCTCCTCCCCTGCTTCCCCTGTAAATAAGTAATTAGAAGAAAATGTAGGTTATTCCTGGTGGGAGTTTAAATGAGCAATTAAATAAACGCAAAGTGCTAACCTTTCAGCAATTAACAGTAAAGCTTGGAAACATGCAGGTGTGCTATGTTGAGACACTTAAGTTTCATACAGGCTTCCAGTTCTTGGCTGTGGGTGTCAGACAAGAGTTATTATCCCTTTTTTTTTTAAATGGCAAGTCCCTTGTTTATTGTTCTTGTCAGATTTGATTACAGTGTACAGACAGTATGACTCCAAAGATAAAATGTTTCCTGAAGAAATGAAGGCCTAGAAGAGCCAGTAAGTTTATTATTATTATTATTATTCTGTTAAAGCAACTCATTGCTGAAAAACAGAAATGCAAGACTAGTGAAGTGAGTTAAACATTTATACTAAACTACCCATAATTTTTGTTTATTTTTCATGCCCCTGTGATACTGTTGTAAAGTTACGAACTTTAAAATCGATTACAGGCTGTTCTTTTAACGTATGGAGCACAGTATGTCTAGCAGCACGTATATCCTAACAAGACCACAAACCTTGCATTTTCTCTCTAAATGCAGACTTTGTGCCCCCCCTTTTAATTTCTTAGTGCCCTATCACATTATTTATTCCTGCATTTTTGTATTTTGACATTTTCTTTTACTTCTGTCCTGTGGTGGTTTGTTTTGCCTGCTCTACTATTGCCCTTAAATAGAACCACGTTAAGCTGTTAATTAATTTATTTCATTTTATTAACAAAGTACTGAGCCAAAGCAGAGACCTTTTTTCAGGAGAAAGTTGAATACAGCACACTCTATTCAATGCTTTATGTTACATTTCTAGTTCATCATCAACATTAAAGGTCCTATAGGTTTATACTCTTAGTATGCAGAAAAGAACCTTAGTCGTAACTTTTATTTCCCGTTACAGCACCAGCAGCAGCATGTAATTTGGAGGAAGTGGCCTTAGAACCATCCACCTGAATAAGGGATGGTAGCTGATGCCAAAAGACCAGAGTAAGATAATCAGAGTCTGGCAGGTAAATCATTGGAGAGCCAGTACCCCTACTCATTTGATGACCTGAGAGACCTTGCTGGGGGATAGGTTGCCAGCAGTTCTTTTAAGTAAGCAGGTCCCAGTGTGTGAAGGCCATGGTAGGTCATACATACCTCTCAACTGTCCCTGATTTTTTCAGGGACTTTCCTGATTTTAACTCATATTTTAGCTCTGTCCCTCTTAATCCTTCCTAACACTAGTGCCGTTTGGAGGAAAGGCGCTGAATTATAGGTTCATAGGTTCATAGGTAGGTACTAGGCTATCGGCCCAAGGGCCTACGTAAGCCTAGCCAACAAGGTTCCCTGGCTTACGCCACCCAAGAAAGTTATTTTCCTGTGCCACAGTCGAGCAGAGACACAGAAGTGATCCCCGGAGTGTATTTCCTATTTCCCATCCACTCATCAAGATTTTTCTTGAAGGGTGCTAATGAAGAACTTTGCTTGACATAGATGGGTAGCCTGATCCAGAGTATGGGAAGTCTCTGGGATAGGAATCTATCCCTCCAGCATGTCCTGTTTATTGTGGTGACAAGGTTTAGGTCCCTAGAGCATGTAGCTTGGAGGGATTGGGATTTCTTTAGGTGTAGCATGTCCAACAGCTCTGGGTTTAACACAGCTTTATATGTTAGGCAGAGATCACCTCGGAGTAGGTGATATGCTACGGAGTAAAGCTGGGTTTTTTTGAGGTGGTCAGTGTAAGGCATTTGTTTGAGGCCAGTAATCCTCTTTGTGAGGTACTTCTGTGGCCTTTCCAGATGCTGCAGATGTCTTGTGAGGTACATTCCAAAAGGGGCGTTGTACTCTATAATGGGTCTAATGAGTGTCGAGTAGAGGGGAACGATGACCTCTTTTTTTCTTGATGAGAACCCTTTTATGATGAGGTGTGCCATGTAGAAGGACTTCCTGACTACTGTGGCAATGTGACTATCTCACAAGACATCTGCAGCAGGTGGAAAGGCCACAGAAGTACCTCACAAAGAGGATTACTGGACTCAAACAAATGCCCTACACTGACCGTCTCAAAAAACTCCAACTTTACTCCGTAGCATATCACCTACTCCGAGGTGATCTCTGCCTAACATATAAAGCTGTGTCAAACCCAGAGCTGTTGAACCTCAGCACTGAAATAAATAGGACATGCTGGAGGGACAGATTCATAACCCAGAGGCTCTCTTCACTCTGGAATAAAATCCCAGTCCAGGTTAGGCAGAGTCCCTCACTGACTCTCTTCAAGAGGAATCTTGATGAGTGGATGGGAGATCGTAGGTTTACCCCGGGTATCACTTCTGTGTCACTGTTAGACAGAGGCACAGTATACTAACCTCGAACAGCTGGACATGGCCTCAAGGTAAATGCCAAACAGTGTATAGTCATCCCCTTTGGCAAAAACAAAGTGCCCACAAATTACCACATAGGTGGTAATCCATTAAGTACAGAAGAAGTAATTAGGGACCTGGGGACCCAAGTTGATAACAATCTCTCATTTGACAACCACGTGGCCAAAGTGGTTAGAAAAACATTTTATATAGCCCACCTAATCATGAAGGGATTCACATCTAGATCAGGGGAGGTCATCGTGCCTCTTTACTCATACCTCATCAGGCCCATAATTGAGTACAATGCCCTTTTTGGGATGTACCTTACCAGACACCTGCAGCAACTGGAAAGACCCCAAAAGTACCTCACCAAGAGGATCAAAGGGCTCAAACAGATGCCATATGCTGCCCGGTTAAAGAAACTCCAGCTCTACTCAGTGGCATACCGCCTGTTCAGAGGCGATCTGTGCCTGACGTATAAAGCCATGTCCTACCCGAAATTAACGGACATGCTGCACCTCAGAAAATCCAAATCCCATCGAGCTACGTGCTCGAGACTTGAACCTCAGCACTGAAATAAATAGGACATGCTGGAGGGACAGATTCATAACCCAGAGGCTCTCTTCACTCTGGAATAAAATCCCAGTCCAGGTTAGGCAGAGTCCCTCATTGACTCTCTTCAAGAGGAATCTTGATGAGTGGATGGGAGATCGTAGGTTTACCCCGGGTATCACTTCTGTGTCACTGTTAGACAGAGGCACAGTATACTAACCTCGAAAAAGGGCATAGCAAAATAAATTTAAAATGGGTGGCGAAAGCCAAACACATTCTGGCTAAGCTTATAAATGCCCTAGGGCAGATAGCCTAGTATGAACCTATGAAAAAAGGCATAGCAAAATTAATTTAAAATGGGTGGCGAAAGCCAAACACACTCTGGCTAGGCTTATAAATGCTCTTGGGCAGATAGCCTAGTATGAACCTATGAACCTATGAGAGACTACTGTCCACCTGGGTCCCAAGGTCTCTTATCACGCATTTGGTGTTAAGTAGATTGCTGCCTATGTGGTAGTTCATGGGTACAGAGTTTTTATCAAAGGGGATGACGCTGCACTTTTTGGTATTGAGCATGAGGCCATGGCTTTGATACCAGGCATCTGTCTCAGAGAGGCCCTTCTGTAGGATGTTCACATCATTTGGGGACTTGACTATGGCTCCTAGTTTGCAGTCATCTGCGAACTTCGTTAGCCAGAGGCCTTCTGTGTTAGCCTGTACTTCGGAGAAGTAGATACCAAACAGGAGCGGTCCCAGGACGGAACCCTGTGGTACTCCACTTGTCACTGGTTTGAGGTCAGATATGGAGTCTGCAACTTTTACAGTATGGGTTCTGTCAGTGAGCCAGTTGGCAACCCATCTTGTGACGTAGGGATTTATGCCTAGTTTATTGAGTTTAGCTATAATTCCAGAATGGGAGATGGTGTCAAAAGCCTTGGCGAGGTCAAGATAGGCTGTGTGAACCACCTTACCCTCATCTACGGCTTTGGTGACTGCCTCAAAGAAGTCGATCAGGTTCAGGAGGCATGATCTGCCTTTCACAAAGCCAAAATGGGTGGGAACCAGTGTTTGGAGGTTACCAATGTCTTTGTTTATGAGTTCATTGATGATATGGCCTTGCAGACCAGGCTCGTCAGGCTAATAGGTCTATAGTTCCCGGGATCAGTGGTGGCTCCCCCTTTGTTGAGTGGGATAATTGTTGCTGTGCGCCATTCAGTGGGCACAAAGCCTGATGCGAGGCTATTATTGAACATGGTGCTTAAGTGAGGAGCCAGTTCATTCTGAAATTCGTGTAAAACGAAGCCTGGGATGTTGTCCGGTCCCATGGATGCTGTGTTTTTGGCTTTAGAGAGTGCAGCTTTCACCTGCGTAGTTGTGATTACAGGGACTCTGCATTCTTCCTGTATAGATATGGGCCCTTTAGGGGGTGGGGGGTGGGGGTAAAGTTAGCACTGAACTTATCTGCCAGGATGTTGGCAATATCAGTTGGTTCTGTAATTTTAGTGCCTTTGTGCTGTAACTCAGAGCAGATCTGGGTGTTGCCATTGAAATTCTCGACATAGCTATAGAATGCCTTGTGGTTGTCCTTGGAATTAGTGGTGATTTTATTTTCGTAGCTAGCTTTGGAGGATCTTATAAGGAATCTCAGCTTCTTACTGAGGCTGACCAGGGAGCTCCTCCACTCATGGGATTTTACTCTCTTTTGCAACAGTTTCTTCCTTCTGTTGTACAGTTTGTTTATAGCAGGGGACCACCAGATTGGCTTCCTTTTTTTGGAGGATAGCGTCTTGGTTCTGTTTGGGATAGCATGATCCATACACTCATGTAAGTGCTTATAGAGTGCATTTGTGTAGGATTCAGCAGTTGTAACTGTATTGTCCATCTACATGGGTGTCATGAAGTTCACTACTTCTATCTTAAGAAGCATGAAGTTGGGTTTGGTGAAATTATTTACTGTGGTTTCCTTAATGGGGGGTGGGATGTGGATATCGAGGGTGATTAGCTTATGGTCGGATCGGACCAACGAGGAGTTGACTTCAGGTGTGGAACACCGGTCACTCATGTTGGTAATGACTAGGTCTAGGATATTGTTGCCCCTGGTGAATCTGGGAAACTTGAGGCAATGTTACAACTGCCTCATGTACACAGACAACCCTCTCCTCCTCCCAACAAATTCCAACACATGTGAGAGATGCAACCATATAGCCAAACTGGAGGCTAAGCTCTCTCAACTCAATACTGGCATAACCAGTCAGGAGGAGAAGGAAACCACACTCACTACAATTCCAGTCTCACATAGACCTACCACAACAGCAAACCAAACACATAATCACACAAAAACATACTCGGAGGCTCTAAAAAAAGATCTGCCGAAGCAGCAGAGACCTCCAAAGCAGACACCCAAGCAGCCACTACCCCAAAACAAAACACATGCAACACATATCTCACAAAGCCAGTGTGCTAAACAGTCACAGCCCTTAAGACTAAACAACACACCTGATACACTTGTAATAGGTGACTCTATCGTCAGGCACACTGACGTCCCGCTCACCAGGCTGAACAAGGAGAGGGTCATGGTGAGCAGCCTGTCAGGCGCTAGGATCCGCCACATAACACAAGCACTCAGGTCACTCCAAGGCAAGTACAAATATGACTCAGTCATTGTCCATGCTGGTGTGAATGACCTGAGACGTACCTCCCTGGACTACATGAAAAGAGACATAAAGGAGCTCTCCGAGCATGTAGCCCAGGCCGGTATGACCCTGACCTTGAGTAGCATCTTACCCTCACCAAGAATGATGCCACAATATGAAGACAAGATGATCAATTTCAACAATTGGCTTAAGTACTGGTGTCATTCAAAGGGGATCAAATGCCTGTCAGCTTGGGATGATATGCTCGACAAGCCACGATGATTCGCTAGGGACGGCTTGCACCTGTCACCCCTGGGCTTTTGGATATTGGCAAAGGCTCTTGCTACCCCCATAGTGCCTTTTTAGGCAAGGCTCAAAAGACAAACCCACCTCCATAGGTATCACAAGGGATAAGAAACTAAGAGTAATGCTACTCAACGCCAGAAGTCTAAACCTCAGATGCACGCACTCAAAACTCTCCTTAGCATGGAGAACATCGATATCTGTGCAGTAAAAGAAACCTGGTTCAGGGCTCCCGAGAGCACCCCAGCACTACCAGGTTATACCTCATACCATGCTTTTCGGCCCCAAAACTTGGACCGAACCACAAAAGGGGGGGGGGGAGTATCGATATTCATCAAAGATACCCACACCTCCAGGTTGGTGGCAAAGCACGAAGCATGAGAGACTATCCATGTGCAACTAACAGTGGGTAAAACTGCCTTCCATTTTATAGCCTGCTACAGACCACCCTCCGGAGACCCAGGAACCCTACTCGGCCTTCCTGAGAACACTGGAAAATATGAAGGTCTCCACAAACACCATTATATTGGGCGACTTCAACTACCCAAACATAGACTGGGAGCATTACTCTAGGTCCAACACCCTAGCCCAAAGGTTCCTAGAATTTATAAACTCAAATGCTATGGAACAACTTGTTACCACTCCCACAAGAGGGGAAAACATACTGGACCTGATCATCACCAACATGGGGACTCTATGCTCCAGACCAGAAGTGTATCCCTCACTGGTAAGATCAGACCATAAACTAATCTCACTGGATATTCACATCCCGACCCCACCCCTGCCCAGAAAACCACAGTGAAAAACTTCTCTAAAGCAAATTTCACACCCCTCAAAACTGAGGTGGAATCCTTCAAAGCCCCGGCCTGTGGAAAATACGCCCAGACCGCAGAATCCTTTATAAACGCATTCTATGAACACCTTCAGGAATGCATGGATCATGCGATCCCAAATAAAACCAAGACCCAATCCTCCAAAGGCAGACGTCCTGTCTGGTGGACCCCAGCCATAAACAAACTATACAATAGAAGGAGGAAGCTACTAAATGATAGCGCAAAATCCCAAAAAGGGAAGGCATCACTGATCAGTATTAGCAAAAAACTACGGGCACACATAAAATTGTCTAAGGCCAGCTTCGAGAGAAAAATTGCACAGGACACTAAGGATAATCACAAGGCTTTCTTTAGTTATGTTAGGAATCTGGGTGGTAATTCCCAGATATGCTCAGAATTAGTCCAAAATGGCAAAAAATACACCAAACCCACAGACATTGCCAACATCCTAGCTGACAGGTTCAGCGCAGACTTCTCCCCTCCCACCAAAGGGCAAATATCTATCCCAGCAGAGTGCTGCCCCTGACATCTCAGATGCTCAGGTAAGAGCCGCCTCTCCAAAGCAAAAACACTGCATCAATGGGACCAGACGGTGTCCCGGGCTGCCCTACATGAACAACAAGAAGAGCTAAACCCAAACATAAAACTACTGTTCAATCTCAGCCTTACTACAGGATATGTGCCCAAAGAGTGGCGTACAGCAACAGTGGTCCCTCTCCATAAAGGTGGTGCCTCAACGGATCCTGCAAACTATCGCCCCATAAGCCTGACTAGCTTGGTCTGCAAAGCTATGGAAAGGATCATCATGGACCTCATAAATAAAGATATTGGGGACCTACAAACACTGGATCCTACCCAGTTCGGCTTTGTTAAGGGCAGATCCTGCCTCTTAAACCTGGTTGATTTCTTTGAAACAGTCACCAAGGCCATTGACGAGGGGAAGGTGATCCACACAGCCTACCTGGACCTCGCAAAAGCCTTCAATACAATACCCCACTCGGGCATTACAGATAAGCTCACCAGCTTAAATATAAACCCCTATGTCACTAGATGGATTGCAAACTGGCTCAAGGACAGAACCCACATGGTTAGAATTGCTGGAGCCATGTCAGACTCCAAACCAGTTACAAGTGGTGTCCCACAAGGCTCAGTCCTGGGACCTCTTTTGTTCGGTATATATTTCTCGGAGGTACAGGCCAACACGGAAGGACTGTGGCTGACCAAGTTCGCAGATGACTGCAAATTGGGCGCCATAATCGACTCTCCAGCCGACACAAGCATCCTCCAAAAGGGCCTCATAGAAACAGACAACTGGTGCCAGAGCCATGGCCTCAAGCTAAATGCCAAAAAGTGTATAGTCATCCCCTTTGGCAAAAACAAAGTGCCCACAAATTACCACATAGGTGGTAATCCATTAAGTACAGAAGAAGTAATTAGGGACCTGGGGACCCAAGTTGATAGCAATCTCTCATTTGACAACCACGTGGTCAAAGTGGTTAGAAAAACATTTTATATAGCCGTAGCATATCACCTACTCCGAGGTGATCTTTGCCTAACATATAAAGCTGTGTCAAACCCAGAGCTGTTGAACCTCAGCACTGAAATAAATAGGACATGCTGGAGGGACAGATTCATAACCCAGAGGCTCTCTTCACTCTGGAATAAAATCCCAGTCCAGGTTAGGCAGAGTCCCTCACTGACTCTCTTCAAGAGGAATCTTGATGAGTGGATGGGAGATCGTAGGTTTACCCCGGGTATCACTTCTGTGTCACTGTTAGACAGAGGCACAGTATACTAACCTCGAACAGCTGGACATGGCCTCAAGGTAAATGCCAAACAGTGTATAGTCATCCCCTTTGGCAAAAACAAAGTGCCCACAAATTACCACATAGGTGGTAATCCATTAAGTACAGAAGAAGTAATTAGGGACCTGGGGACCCAAGTTGATAACAATCTCTCATTTGACAACCACGTGGCCAAAGTGGTTAGAAAAACATTTTATATAGCCCACCTAATCATGAAGGGATTCACATCTAGATCAGGGGAGGTCATCGTGCCTCCTTACTCATACCTCATCAGGCCCATAATTGAGTACAATGCCCCTTTTGGGATGTACCTTACCAGACACCTGCAGCAACTGGAAAGACCCCAAAAGTACCTCACCAAGAGGATCAAAGGGCTCAAACAGATGCCATATGCTGCCCGGTTAAAGAAACTCCAGCTCTACTCAGTGGCATACCGCCTGTTCAGAGGCGATCTGTGCCTGACATATAAAGCCATGTCCAACCCAGAATTAATGGACATGCTGCACCTCAGAAAATCCAAATCCTATCGAGCTACGCGCTCGAGAGACTTGACCCTCAGCACTGAAATAAATAGGACATGCTGGAGGGACAGATTCATAACCCAGAGGCTCCCTTCACTCTGGAATAAAATCCCAGTCCAGGTTAGGCAGAGTCCCTCATTGACTCTCTTCAAGAGGAATCTTGATGAGTGGATGGGAGATCGTAGGTTTACCCCGGGTATCACTTCTGTGTCACTGTTAGACAGAGGCACAGTATACTAACCTCGAAAAAGGGAATAGCAAAATAAATTTAAAATGGGTGGCGAAAGCCAAACACATTCTGGCTAGGCTTATAAATGCCCTAGGTCAGATAGCCTAGTATGAACCTATGAACCTATGATCTAGGGCATTGGAGTTTATGAATTCCAGAAAGCGTTGCACTAAGGAGTTGGTACATGAGTAGTTTTCCCAGTTAATGGTGGGGTAGTTGAAGTCACCCATTATTAGAGTGTTTGGTTGAACCCTAATATTTTCCAGTACAACAAGAAAAGAGGAAAGAGGAAGAACGAGTATTATACTTAATAAATTATGACAATGACTAAGAGTTACACACTTCTGTTCCTTCAGGAAATGTATATTAATTCACATTCTCTTATTCTGTTAATGTCTCAAGTTAATAGAACTAATATTTTAAAAGTGTCCCTGATTTTTCTGGATTTTTCCCTGATTTTGTTGAAATGTGTCCCTGATTGGTTGAGAGCTATGTAAGGTCAAATCTTAACAACAGACCAGGAAACCAGTGCAAATCCTGCAGCAAGGACAGTATGTGGCATTAATAAGGTGATCATGTTGAGTCATGCAGCAGAATTTACACTTCCTTTAGTGATGCAATCCCACATTGCACTGATGAGGGAAGTGTTGCAGTAATGTAAGGGACGTGCCATCTCTGCGTAGCTCACTGTCTCAATGCATATGGTAAATATACTTAAGATGGAAAAAGGATGACTTGATGAGAGATGACGTTTGGTACTTATGAGTTTGTCACCAAGAGTTTCTCCATCATGGACCCAGGTCACAAATTCCAGCCCTCCCCCCCATTAAAATAAAGTGGGAAAGGAGAGGGATTTCTGATCTACAGCGTACAGAGGAACACACTAGCTTCAACTCAAGTTTTTGCCAAACTGATATTTAACTGACTTGTTACCAAACTGATATTTAACTGACTTGTTACTGTCTACTGAAGGATAGAGTTCAGGCAGTCTTCAAGACTGGTGAAGTCTGTCATGTGTTCCTGAGCAAAAGAGAAATAGACTAGAAAGTCATCAGCTTAATATTGCTAATGAATTCTTCTGCCTTGTAGGCTTTCTGTAAGTGATAGCATATACACCTTGGAGGTTTATAGGTTATTACTAAGCTGTTGCTAGGACAGATCATGTGCTGCCTAGCTGCTACAAATTTCACTACTTGCTCCCTCTTTCCATGAGGGGTAGTGTGGGGGGGGCAGTCCGGGAGTGAATTTACAGTTACCCATCCACTTATCTAGGTTGTGTTTGAATATAGTTAGGGAGCTATTTTGCTTACTATAAAGGTGAAGTCTGCTCCGAAGGTGAGGAATTCTTTGTAAGAGGTATCTATCACACCAGCAGGTTGTATTTATATTACAATGGAGGTTTACATCTTTTAGAGGTGTGTTCATGGTACATCAGGTTTTGTGAATGTAGAGAAGGTCACACAGGTCAATAGGCCACTCCTTAGGAGGGTGTCCTTATGAGATGGTAAAGACAGAGAATACTTTGATATCCACAGCCCATGGAAGTAATGATCTTGATTCTCTTGGTGAGAAAACACTTTTTTTTAATCCAGTCAGATCATGTGTTTGGACAGATAAATACCAAAGGGAAACTAATATTCTCTTCTGGGCCTAATGAGGCAGACGTAAAGAGAGGATGATACCTTCCTTCACCCTGACAGCAAATATTATTCCCATCGTTGATTTGTTTTCTTTATATACCATATCCACACCTCCAGGTTAGTGGCGTAGCACGATGTTTCAGAGATCATCCATGTGCAACTAACAATGGGCAAAACTGCAATGCAAATTGTAACTTGCTAAAGATCACCCATCATGTCCCAGGACCCCCATTCTGCATTTCTGGAAACACTGAGAAAAATAAAGGTCCTACCAAACACCCTAATATTTAAGTACTAACTCCCTTGCCCAACATTTCCTAGAATTTATAAACTCAAACGTCCTGGATCAACTGGTCAACACTCCCACCAGAGGTGACAACATATTGGACCTGGTCATCACCAATATGGGTGACCAGTGTTCCACACTGGAGATCAACCCCTCACTGGTTAGATCTGACCATAAACAAATCATTCTGGATATCCACATTCCGCCCCCACCCCTGGTCAAGGAAACCACCATGAAAAACTTTTCAAAAGCAAACTTCACATTACTTAAGACCGAGGTGGAAAGTTTCAAAGCCCCCATGCTAAAAGATAACGCTGTCCAAGCTGAAAAATCCTTTATTAATGCATTCTACGGGCATCTACAAGAATGCATGTATTGTGCTATCTCAAGCAAAACTAAAACTCACTCCTCCAAGAAAAGGAAACCAGTCTGGTGGACCCCTGCCATAAACAAGCTATACAACAGAAGGAGTTAACTAGTACAGAAAAGAGTAAATTCCTAAGAAGGAAAGACATCCCTGATCAGTATCAGCAAGAAACTACGATCCCTCATAAAATCATCCAAGGCTAGCTTTGAAAGAAAAATTGCCAAGGACTCCAAAGATAACCACAAGGCATTATTTAGCTATGTCAAGAATCTAAGTGGCAATGCTCATATCTGCTCCGAGTTAGTGCAGAATGGCACAAAATACACTGAACTGACCGATATCGCCAACATCCTGGCAAACAGTTTCAGTGCAAACCTCACCCCCCTCTCACCCGCAAAAGGGCCCATAACCATACCAAAAGAATGTAGAGCCCCTGAAATCACAGACACTCAGGTTAAAACAGCCCTCTCCAAAGCCAAAAACACAGCATCAATGGGACCGGATGGTGTCCTAGGCTGCGTCCTACATGAGCTCAAAGATGAACTAACCCCTCACCTAAACACACTGTTCAAACTCAGCCTCTCCACAGGCTACATACCCATAGAGTGATGCATAGCAATGGTTATTCTGCTCCACAAAGGTGGAGCCACAACAGAGCCTGGGAACTACTGCCCTATAAGCCTGACAAGCTTGGTCTGCAAGGCTATGGAGTGCATCATCATGGAACTCATTAACAGACACATTGGGAACCTCCAAACACTGGACACTACCCAGTTCGGCTTTGTTAAGGGCAGATCATGCCTCCTAAACCTGGTGGACTTCTTTGAGACAGTTACCAAGGCTATAGACAAAGGAAAGGTGGTACACACAGCCTACCTAGATCTCGCAAAGCCTTTGACACCATTCCCCATTCTGGTATTATAAACAAGCTCACCAGCCTGAACATAAACCCCTATGTCACAAGATGGGTTGCCAACTGGCTCATGGACAGAAACCACACGGTGAGAGTTGCGGGAGCTAGGTCCGACTCTAAACCGGTTACAAGTGGCATTCCCCAGGGCTCAGTCCTACGACCCTTCCTGTTCGGCATATACTTCTCAGAGGTACAGGCAAGCACAGGAGGACTATGGATGACCAAGTTCGCAGATGACTGCAAACTAGGGGCTATAATTGACTCTCCGGTTGACACAGACATTCTCCAAAAGGGTCTCACTGAGATGGATACCTGGTGTCAAAATCATGGCCTCAAGCTAAATGCCAAAAAGTGCATAGTCATCCCCTTTGGAAAAAACAAAGTACCCACAAACTACCACATAGGTGGTAGTCCCCTAAATACGGAAGACGTAATAAGGGATCTGGGGACCCAAGTAGATAGTAATCTCTCCTTTGATAATCGCATTGCCAAAGTGGTTAGAAAATCCTTCTTTGTGGCCCACCTAATCACAAAAGGGTTTGCATCGAGATCAAAAGAGGTCATTGTGCCCCTCTACTCATCACTCATCAGACCCATCATAGAGTACAATGCCCCATTTGGGATGTACCTTACAAGACACCTGCAACAGCTGGAAAGACCACAGAAGTACCTCACCAAGAGGATCACTGGCCTCAAACACATGCTCTATGCAGCTTGATTGAAGAAACTCCAGCTGTACTCGGTTGCATACTGCCTACTCAGAGGTGATCTCTGCCTAACATACAAGGCCATATCCAACCCAGAAATGATGGACATGCTCCACTTAAAGAAAAACATATCCCCTCAAGCCACACGCTCTAGGGATCTAAACCTCACCACAACAATAAATAGGACATGCTGGAGGGATAGATTCCTGTCCCAGAGACTTCCTATGCTTTGGAACAGGATTCCAATCTGCATTAGGCATAACTCCTCACTAACACTCTTCAAGAGAAACCTTGACAAGTGGATGGGAAACAGAAAGTTTACCCCAGGGGTCACTTCAGTGGCTCTGCTGGACAGAGGCACAGGGAACTAATCTAAGGGGGCGGCGAAAGTCAACACATTCTGGCTAGGCTTATAAATGCCTTTGGGCAGATAGCCTAGTACCTACCTATGAACCTATATGGACTTCACATGTAAATTATCTGTGCTGTCAGTATTTGTTTTAAGCTGTGCTTCTGTTTCTTTTAATTTATTTTGCACCCTATATTCCATAGATAATTTGTTTTATATCTGTACATTCAACATTTGGGAGACTGGATCCCTGATATTACTAAACATGCACTGTTCATAGGATCCTAGGATCATAGGAAGTTACTAGGCTAATGGCCCGAAGGACATTACAAGCCTAGCCAAATTTACCTTTCTTACCATGATCAGCACCTGTTGCCCCTGTCCAAGAAAGACACAGGTGTAACCCCCCCAGGGTGAATTTATGGTTACCCATCTATTCATACAGATTGCGTTTGAAGACAGCCAGTGAGGTGCTCTGTTTGACATAAAGTGGGAGTGTATTCCAAAGGTGTGGTAACCTCTGGGAGACAAATCTGTTCCTTCAGCAAGTTCAATTGATGTCACATATCGGGTTTAGGATCATAGAGTGAGTAACCCCTGTGCCCTTTGACTTGCGGATGTACAAAATTTCCAGTAAAGCAGGGTCAGAGATTGCCTTATATGCAAGGCAGAGATCGCCTCTGAGTAGTCTGTATGAAACAGAATAAAGTGACCTACATAGGATAGCTGCTGAAGGACTTGAATTTTCCTTGTGAGGAACCTTTGTGGTCTCTCCAATTGCTGCAGGTGCTTTGAAAGCTACATACCAAAAGGGGAGTTGTACTCAGTTATTGGCCTAATGAGTGAAGAGTACAGGGAGGTGATAACTTCTTTTCTTGAGACCAAGTCTTTAGTTATGAGATGAGCCATATAGAATACCTTTCTTACCATAGGGTATTGCCATTGATGTGGTAATTTGCAGGAACATTGTTCTTACCTAAAGGGATGATAATACATTTTTTTGCATTGAGTTTGAGGCCATAACTTTGGCACCAGTCATTTGTTTACGTAAGAACTTCTTGAAGGATGTTGACATTGTTTGGAGATCCTATGACTGCTCTCAGTTTGCAGTCATCAGCAAACTTTATCAGCCCCAGTCCCTTAGTTTTAGCTTGTACTTCGGAGAAAATAGATGCCAAGCAGTAGAGGTCCCAGGACCAATCCCTGTGGAATGCCACTGGTTATGGGTCTGCTGTTGGAGGTGGATTCCCCTATTTTGACCATATGGGTTCTATGAGTGAGCCAGTTCACAACCTACCTTACGATATAAGGGTTAATATCTAGCTATGGGTTCTATGAGTAATAACCTACCTTACGATATAAGGGTTAATATCTAGCTATGGGTTCTATGAGTAATAACCTACCTTACGATATAAGGGTTAATATCTAGCTATGGGTTCTATGAGTAATAACCTACCTTACGATATAAGGGTTAATATCTAGCTATGGGTTCTATGAGTAATAACCTACCTTACGATATAAGGGTTAATATCTAGCTATGGGTTCTATGAGTAATAACCTACCTTACGATATAAGGGTTAATATCTAGCTATGGGTTCTATGAGTAATAACCTACCTTACGATATAAGGGTTAATATCTAGCTATGGGTTCTATGAGTAATAACCTACCTTATGATATAAGGGTTAATATCTAGCTATGGGTTCTATGAGTAATAACCTACCTTACGATATAAGGATATTTAGCTATGGGTTCTATGAGTAATAACCTACCTTACGATATAAGGGTTAATATCTAGCTATGGGTTCTATGAGTAATAACCTACCTTACGATATAAGGGTTAATATCTAGCTATGGGTTCTATGAGTAATAACCTACCTTATGATATAAGGGTTAATATCTAGCTATGGGTTCTATGAGTAATAACCTACCTTACGATATAAGGGTTAATATCTAGCTATGGGTTCTATGAGTAATAACCTACCTTACGATATAAGGGTTAATATCTAGCTATGGGTTCTATGAGTAATAACCTACCTTACGATATAAGGGTTAATATCTAGCTATGGGTTTTATGAGTAATAACCTACCTTACGATATAAGGGTTAATATCTAGCAATGGGTTCTATGAGTAATAACCTACCTTACGATATAAGGGTTAATATCTAGCTATGGGTTCTATGAGTAATAACCTACCTTACGATATAAGGGTTAATATCTAGCTATGGGTTCTATGAGTAATAACCTACCTTACGATATAAGGGTTAATATCTAGCTATGGGTTCTATGAGTAATAACCTACCTTACGATATAAGGGTTAATATCTAGCTATGGGTTCTATGAGTAATAACCTACCTTACGATATAAGGGTTAATATCTAGCTATGGGTTCTATGAGTAATAACCTACCTTACGATATAAGGGTTAATATCTAGCTATGGGTTCTATGAGTAATAACCTACCTTACGATATAAGGGTTAATATCTAGCTATGGGTTCTATGAGTAATAACCTACCTTACGATATAAGGGTTAATATCTAGCTATGGGTTCTATGAGTAATAACCTACCTTATGATATAAGGGTTAATATCTAGCTATGGGTTCTATGAGTAATAACCTACCTTACGATATAAGGGTTAATATCTAGCTGGGAGTGTTTTTCAATGATGCCTGAGTGAGGAGTAGTATCAAATGCCTTGGCCAGGTCTAGGTAGGCTGTATGCACAGATTTCCCCTCGTTCAGAGCCCTGGTGACTGTCTTGAAGAAGTTCATCAGGTTTAACAGGTATGATCTCCCCTTAACAAATCCAAACTGGGTAGGATCTAGTGTCTGGAGATTACCTATATATTTGTTGATAAGATCCATGATGATTTTCTCCATGGCCTTGCAGATAAGGCTAGTCAGGCTAATAGGTCTGTAGTTCCCCCGGTCAGTAGAAACACCACCTTTGTGCAAGGGGATAATAGTGGCTGTTTTCCATTTAGCTGGGACAATGCCAATGCTCATATTGTGATTGAAAAGAGTACCAAATGGTGATGCTAATTCTTGTTTAAGTCCATGTAGGACACAGCCTGGGATGCTATTAGGTCCCATTGATGCTGTGCTTTTGGCCTTAGAGAGGGAGTTTATGACCTGCTCTTTATAGATACAAGGTAGGGACAGGTGGTAGAGATGTTATGAGGTATGAGTGGTGGTGGTGGGGGACAAGGGAGTGAAATTTTCACCACTTTAACTATGTCCACTGGTTCAGCATATGTGTTACCATTAACTACCACTTTGGTGAAAATCTGGACCTCACCTTTTAGGTTACAGATGTAACTAAGGAATGCCTTAAGGTTGTCCTTTGTTGAGGAAGCTAACTTGGATTCAAAGTTTGCCTTGGAGGACTTCACAAGAAATCTTATTTGTTTATTTAAGCTGAGGATGGAGTGTCTCCAGTTTAAAGCCTGCTCCTTCTTACTCTTAGACAGCAGTTTCTTCCTTTTATTGTAAAGCTTGTTAATGATGGTTATCCACAAGGCAGGTTTGCTTTACCTCGAAGAGCTTGTTTTGGTCCTAACAGCTACTGCCAAATCAATGCAGTTATGCAGGTGCTTGTATAGAGCACTGGTGTAGAGCTTAGCATAGTTACCAGTTCTGTCTGGGGGGGAGGTGCAGTGAAGCTATTTATACCATCCTTTGAGAGGTTATAATCTGCTTTGGAGAAGTTTTTTAGTTTAGTTGCTGTTGGCAGGGGGGGGGGGGGGGGCAGGTGTGACAGTTACTTCAAATAAGACTGATTTGTGGTCGGATCTCACCAGGGATGGACTCACAGTGGGGGGTGCTACATTGGTCTCCCATATTTGTAAGCACCAGATCCAGGATGTTGGTGCCCCTAATGGGGGTGTCAACCAGCTGGTCCAGGGCTTTTAGAGTTAACAAAGTCAAGGAACCTTTGGGCAGGTGAGTTTCAGCTCGAGTAATTCACCCAGTCAATGCTAGGGTAGTTAAAGTCACCTAAAACCATGGTGTTCGGAGGTATCTTGATAGACTCAAGTTGATCCATATAGGCAGAGTGGGTGTCTTGATTCATGGAGGGGGTCCTGTAGCTGGCAATGACTTGAATAGAAGTCCTACCAACAGTTAATTGCACCTGAAGTATCTCCAGGGAATCATACTGTTTAACTTGGGTGTATTTACCTTTTATGAATATTGATACGCCGCCTCCTTTAGTTTTCTTGCTTTCTTTTTGTAGTCCAAACATGTGGAAGGAGGTATAACCCAGTATGGCTGGGGTGCTCTCCACAGCCTTGAACCAGGTTTCCGGGATTGCACAAATGTCTGTGTCCTCCGGGAGAGGATTGCTTCCAGTGAGTACGGTTTCATGTTAAGACTCCTAGGATTTAGTTGCATGACCTTGAGGTTGTTTTTGGTTGGTATGTTTACATCAGGAGTTTTGTCTTTGTGACACTGCCTAAAAAGGCAGTATGGGGGTGGCAAGAGCCTTAGCCAGTAGCCGAAATCCCAGGGGTGACAGATGAAGACCATCTGTGGCAAAGCATTGAGGTCTGTCAATATGTCATCCCAGGGTGACAGATACTGGATCCCCTTAGAATGACACCAAAAACTAAGCCAATTATTGAAGTCAATCATTTTGCATCATTCTAGGTGAAGGTAAAATGCTGCTTAAGACTAGGGGACATACCAGCCTGAGACGCATAGTCCGAGAGTTCAGTCATGTCTCTCTTCATAAGTCCAGAGAGGTATGTCTCAAGTCGTTCACACCAACATGCACTGTGTATGTGGGATCTGGTGGATCCTGGCGCCTGACAGACAGCTGACCATCAACATTTCCTTATCCAGCCAGGTGAGAGGAGCATGTGTGTGTCTCACAATGGAGTCACCTATAACTAATATGTTAGGATTAGTGTTTAGCCTTATGGGCTTGACAGGTGAGACACTGGTGCATGAGCTATTGTGTGTATTGTGTTCTGCAGAGGAAGTATTTATTTTATTATTTATTTTACATTTGTTGACCAGGAGTGTCTGACTGAGCTAAAGCCCTTTTTCAACAGAGGCTTGGGGAGAAAATCTCCATTATATGCCAAAAAAATTTATACATAACAGTAAAGAATATACTAGAAGTTACAAGTTATAAACAGATGTTGACAAAAAACATAGAAAATACAATAAACAGATGGATGAGCAACAGAAAAAATATAGTAAGTAAATAATTTGTAATATATAAGCTAACCTCATTATGTGTAGCTTGTTTGTGTTTGTGTTTGGGAGGTCTCTGGTGTTTAGGTATGTTTCTGGAGAGGACCTCCGCATATGTAGATATATGTGATTTGGGTTTGGGTGGAGTAGGTGGTGAGGTATGCATGCTGACAACCTGCTCAGTCCCAGATGTACTGACTGGTGTGTGAAAAAGCATTGATTCAAGGTTTCTAATATAGCTGCATCTCTCACAACTTGAGTTTGTGTGGACTACAAGTAGAGGATTGTCTGTGTACATGAGGCAACTGCTACACTGCCACAGGATGCACATGTCTACCAAGCTGCCAAGAGAAATTGTGGGAAGTTGTCCATCCATAGTGCTAGATAAATTTATATGGTCAGAAACAGGAATATGGCAGGAAAAGGGGTGACACATAAGAATAACTAGTGGGTGACATATGTTAGTACCTCAGAGGCTTGGCTTAGTGCTACACTAGTCAGTAGATTAGGGCCGAAGAAAAACACTTGAGGCTGTTATCACAGTGGGTGCTTACACAGCTACACTAGTAATGCCTCTGCCTGAAAATGTGCTAAATTTGTAAGAGTAATTCTAAGTACTGCTTTCTGTGTAGTAAATATTATAATTGCTTCTTTCTGCTAATGAATGTCTTCTCTCTGTTATAAATCTATTCCAGAAATAACTGCACTACTTGTGTATTGCATCACATTGTAGTATTGGGCCTACTGATTATGTACAACAGCACTGTTGTCATTCTTATATATACTGTTGAATTCTGGGTCTCTTTACGGTTCGCATTTTATATTTATTTGTCATTCTTGTATATAATGTTTCCTTTTGGGTCTCATTAGGGTTGTTATAGGTATGTGTGTGCACACAGACACCTATGTGTATATATATATATATATATATATATATATATATATATATATATATATATATATATATATTTACACACACACAAAATGCTGTTGCCTTCTGGGTCTGTGCCAGAATGCCAAAAGTGGGACATTTTACATGCAAATATGATATTCTGCAGGACAAACCATAGGTTCATAGGTGTGTATTAGGCTAATGGTCCTGGAGTCTTTACAAGCCTAGCCCATAGGATTGCCCTGGCATCATGCCACCCGACCTTAGTTCCCAGTGCCTCTGTCGAGTAGAGCCACTGGAGTGATCCCTGGGGTGAATTTTCTATTTCTCATCCACTCATCAAGATTTCTCTTGAAGAGGACCAGTGAGGCACTCCGCTTGACATGTTTTGGAAGTCACACCCACAACCACTGCAAATGACTAGACTTCACTTTTCCTGCAAAAATAAAAGTTCTCTCTTGTACAATTTGAATTTGATTCTGTTGTTTCATATAATATTAAGGGGTTTCAAATACACAGAAATTGCTTTGTGCAGCCGTTAGAGGAAACACAGGAATAGTTTTTGTCCTAAAATATCACGATTTGTCAATTTTCATGTTTTTCAGCAGAACACATCTACTCAAATAGGGCTATTCTCCATGAAGCGGGAGGAGTGGCATACCTATGTCTCCTTTGCCAACATACCCCTAAACAATCCATATTTTCACAAAATGTCCAGATTTTTGCCTCATATTTTAGTCTTTTCCTCATAAAGCGTATATAATTTGTGGTTTTCTGACAAATCACTGAGTTTTGAAGTCACTAAATAATTAAATACATTTGAGTTTCAGACTTTATATATTTTGCAAAGTGCATGCTAACACAAATCCTGTTATTCAACAACTTTCTAAGTTTATAAGAGCAATATTTAAAATCTGTCCAGATTTTTTGAGCCTTTGTCACCCCATTATTTTAGTCTTTGACCGGATTTCTTGTGCTACGAGGTTGAGAGGTATGTTTGCAAATGGACTTTGCCCTGTCAGGTTAACCAAGTGAAAGCACAAATAACTGAAGTGTCTAAAATCATTTCTGTTTTGTGGCTAGAGGTTTTTAATCCTAGTTTTTCTTTTGTATTGATGTTGCACAATATTTGAAAGTTTCTTTCTATTCAGTCGACCCCTAACCAGGAAAAGCCGAAAGACCAACAATATATATATATATATATATATATATATATATATATATATATATATATATATATATATATATGAATAACTATATTCATCCATCCATCTGCAGCCCCTTTTCCCATTTTTGCACATGAGGTCAGTGTCACTTCAACAGTGACAATCATCTAGAGCCAAGGATAGCCCTGCTGTGGTTGCACTTCCACAGCATGCTCACTCCCACCTGTGGTCAGTTTAGAGTGTCCAATCCACCTTCTGTATATCTTTGGAATGTGGGAGAAAACTAGAGCACACAAAGGATACCCACATGAACACAGGAAAGCCAAGCAGACTCTGCACTGAAGATACCCCTCCCAAGAATTGAACCAGAGAATCTCTTGCAGTGGGGAGACAATGATATATACTGTGCCATTGTGCCGCACCTCATAAAATAGCTATCTGTATGTATTTTATATATATATGCATACAGATCTACTTTGAAAGGTCGAACCTCATATAATAGAAATCCATTTTCGCAAGATGAAAATCGCAAAAGCTTAAATACCTGAATGGCAACTTTTTCCCAGGGTAAGTAAACACTTGTCCAAGATGCCCTTTTCTCCACTGCAGTGCAATCCTGGAGTTGGTCTATTAGTTGTGGGGAGTATGGGGGCATAGACCCCCCCACCTAGGTGGGTATTAATGACTTCAGTATGTGTTTCGTTTTACTTTGTGCAAGTGTTTACTTACCCTGGGAAAATTCACAATCGGGTATTTAAGCTTTCGCTATTTTTGTTTCGTGAAAATGGATTTCGATTATATGAGGTGTGATCTTTCAAAAAGATCCACACACACACACACACACACACACACACACACACACACACACACACACACACACACACACACACATACATACACACGGGTCCCCTTCACATGGTCAACATTTCAGAATGTCAAAGACCATATGGCCGAGACCATTAGGTTGACATTCAACATGTCGACCATGTGGAACCAGCATCTCCGTACAGTGCAGAATGAAAAGATTTCCATCTTCCGCAATTAAGTTCCGGGGAGTGTGTGTGTGGGGCGTAGCCCCCCCCCCCAGGGATGCAGGGGTGCATAGCCCTGCTAGCAGCGTTAAGGTAAGTTTTTGTTGTGTTTTTTTTTTTTTTTAATTTAATGGTTGACATTTCGGGTCTAGTTCATGTTGTCGTAAGCTGACAATATCGAATACGATATTGTCAGCAAGACGATGTCGAAAGTTCCGAACATCGCACAAGTAAATGGAAATCTCCGTAAGGGGGAGATTTCCATTTACCTCAATGTAGTGTGGTCTTGGAGTTGGTATATTTAAGTAAGGAGGTGTGGGGGCCTACGCTAGTTAGTTTTTTATTTGATTGATTTATTTATTTTTTTACGTTATTTGATATTTTACTAGTAATAAAATTTTGATAACGTGATATACACGCGACATTTCGAATGTCGATCATATGGTCTTCGACATTCTGAAATGTCGACCATATGAAGTAGATCCATATGTATAAATAATAATAAAAATAAAAAAAAAATAATAAAAAATAAAGGCTAAGCAACAAAAAGTAAGAATGAAGTAAATTTGTAATAAGGCTATATAACATTGAGCTATTTTATTATTATTATTTTATATATATATATATATATATATATATATATATATATATATATATATATATATATATATATATATAAAATGTTCTATGGATAACTATCCTTTTAAGGGAATTAATTGTTTTTAATTGATGTTTTTTGGTAGGCTGACTGTGTCATGTGATGTAATTAACTTGAATTTAAAAATGTTGAATTTTATGAAGTTTGTATGTAAGACACTGAAGAAGGATATTTTATCCGAAAGCTTTGTTTTTCATTAAAGTATTTGACGTTGTGGAGTTCTACATTTTTTCTTGCTGTATGCCAGACAGATGCCACCTCTGAGAAGTCTGTATGAAACTGAATAGAGGGACAAGGCTTTTAGCCTATCGGTGTAGGGTAGATGTTTGAGGCCCTGGATTCTCCTGGCGAGGAACCTCTGTGGTCTCTCCAACTACTGCATGTGCTTTGCGAGGTACATGTCAAATGGGGCATTGTACTCAGTAATTGGCCTTATAAGGGAAGAATACAGGGATGTTATGACCTCCTTGTCCCTTACTTATGAGGTGGGCCATATAGAAAGCTTTCCGTACCACGGAAACAACACGGTGGTCAAAAGTCAGGTTGCTATCAACGTGGGAGCCCAAATTCCTCATGACTGATTGCATGCTTAGGACATTGTTATTAATGTGATAATATTTGGGGACATCACTCTCCCCAAAGGGGATGATGATGGATTTTTTTGGCATTCAACTTGAGGCTATGTTTCTGGCACCAGTCATTTGGGTGAGACCCTCTTGGAGGACGTCCACACCACTTGGGGAATTGTTAACTGCACCCAGCTTGCTGTCATCTGCAAACCTGGTCAGCCATAGTCCAATGGTTTTGGCCTGCACCTCAGAGAAGTATATCCCAAACAACAGAGGCCCCAAGGCCAATCCCTGGGGTATGCCACTCATTACAGGTCTACTGCTTGAGGTGGCTTCCCCTATTTTGATTAGGTGGATTCTACCAGTTTGCTACCCATCTTGTAACATATGGATTGATGCCTAGTTGAGAGAGTTTATCTGTTATGCCCAAATGGAGAAGGGAGGGTGGCCTAATGGTTAAGGTGTTTGCCTTACAAACACAATGTGCAGGGTTTGAGTCTCACAAGGGATAATTGGCTAGGCTTAAAATGGCTCGCAAGGGCAGTGAGCTTAGTATTAATCTATGAACCTATGAACCTATGAATAGGTTTGAAGGCTTTGGCCAGGTCAAGGTAGGCAGTGTGCACTGTCTTCCCCTCGTCCATGGCTTTGTTGACTGTCTCAAAGAAGTTGACCAGATTTAACAGACATGACCTCCCCTTGACAAAGCCAAACTGTGTGGGGTTGAGTGTTTGGAGGTTGCCAATGTCCCTGTTAATGAGGTCCATGATAATCAATTCCATGGCCTTGCAGATCAGGCTAGTTAGGCTGATGGTCTATAATTTCCTGGATCTGTGAACGCTCCACCTTTGTGTAAAGGGTTGACAGTGGCTGTCCTCCACTCAGCTGGGACAAAGCTAGTACTCAGGCTTTAGTTGAATAGGGTGCCTAATGGTGCTGCAAGTTCATGCCTGAGTTCATGTAGGATGCAGCCTGGGATGTTATGTGGTCCCATGGAGGCTGTATTTTTTGCCTTTGAGAGGGCAGTGATGACCTGTTCCCTAGATATAAGGGGAGGGGGACAGGTACTGGGAATGTCCTGATTTGCTGATGGGGGGGGGGGGGGGGCAGAAGGGTGAAGTTTTCACTGAATCTGTCAGCCAGTAGGTTGGCTATATCTATAGCATTTATGTATGTGGTGTCCTTGACCACCAGTTCTGAACAGATCTGGGTACTTCCTTTGAGACTGCGGACATATGTGAAGAAGGCCTTATGACTGCTTGTAGTAAATATGGCCAATGTGGACTCAAAGTTGGCTTTAGAGGATTTCACTTGTGCTCTTATTTCCTTGTTCAGGCTAAGGAGAGATTGCTTCCAATTGGGCACCTGCTCCTTCTTGGTCCTGGACAGCAATTTTTCCTTCTGTTATATAGTTTATTTATTGCAGTTGTCCACCAGACAGGTTTACTCTTCCTTGTGGAGGATGATTTTGTCCTGTCAGATATTCCTGAGTCCATGCATCTATAAAAATGCTTGAATAGTACTTTGGTGTAGAATGGTGCCAGTTCCTACAGAGGGGGTGGGGGCTGTTTAGCTGTTTATATCATCCCTCAGATGGTTGTAATCAGCTTTGGAGAAGTTTTACACACACACACACACACACACACACACACACACACACACACACACACACACACACACACACACACACACACACACACACACACACACACACACACACACACACACACACACACACACACACACACACATGGAGAGAGACATAGACATAGTATATCGGGTATTTCTAGTTGTTTGGATGTCTTACACCATTTATCTGGGGGGATGAGCAGGGCACTGTAATATTAGTTACATTTTCAGTCATATGGTAGCCATACCTCTCAACCTTTCAGTGCAAGAATTCTGTACAAAGTTAGAAATAATGGAATGACAAAGGCCCAAAAATTGGAACGGTTTGTAAATATTGCTCTTTTAAACTTAGTTGATAGAATAACAGGCTTTGTACTATCATACATTTTTTGAAAGGTATGAAGTCTGTAATGATTTCGATCCACAATGATTTGCCAAAAATCCAGAACTTTTATGAGGAACTGACCAAATATATGAGGCAAAAATGTGGATATTCTGTAAAAATCTGGACAGTTAAGATGTATGATGGTAGCCAAGGTGGCACACATGGCTGTAGACATGAGTGTCCAGGCTTGGAAAGGTCATATGTCCTAGGGAAGAGACGCCACCATGCTGAATACAGGAATGGGTAGAGCACAGCTGTTAATTTGCCAATATCCCACCCTATGTTGATCTGTCTGCAGTGGTAAGAGACGCATGTTTGCCTTATCTTTCATTGCATCTGGTGGTAGCAATGTTAATCGAGCTATTTTGAGAAATATCTCAGAAATTTCTTTCAGGAACAGCAAAGGTCTCAATTTATTGTTAATTTAAAAAAAAAAAGCTATGAAAACATGCCACTATGCTCATTTGTTTGTTTGTGTCTTTCGGCTTTTCCTGGTTAGGGGTCGCCACAGTGGAACTCCGGTCCGCTAATGATTGGCAGTAGATTTTTACGTACTGGCTTGCCGGGCCTAGCGCTCAACCTTCAGCGAAGGAACGCCCAGTCACGCATGTCACCACACAGAAGACACTCTAAGAATCGAATGAGCAACGTCTAACTGTGAGGCGATAATGCTACTGAAGCACCACCACCGCAGTATGCCACTATGCTCATTACTGTATGCATATTCAAATACTCATTCCCTAGTCTGATGGTGTTGCATCCTTACTGTATTTATACCTGTATGTTTATTCTGGTATTGCTGCTATAACCAAGATTCATAATGGTGTTTCATTCTGTTTGTTCAGTGTTTGCTTGATAACCATGCTAATGGACTGATTCACAATGATACATCTTAGCTGCTGCTTAGAGAAATATCTCCAAATAAAATGAGCAGACAACTGTCTGTTGAAAGCCCAGTGATCATAACTGAAGTCCACAGCAGAGTGGAACTGAAAGTGCAGAAATCGGGATATGAAGCTCTTGTCAGTGTATTCTGTGTCTTACAGATTTTGAAAGTTTATCTGCACCTTTCTTACATCAGCATTAATGATCCAGTGGTCCTTGACCTTCTACATCTCAATAAGTCAGACAATGTAGTTAACATTAGGACCATAGATATGAACCATCATCAGCAGATACAGAAAGATATATAGAGAGAGAGATTTAATACTCACACACTCTTCCTTCTGTGGAATAAACTTCCTGTACAAGTTAAACCCATTGATGGAACACACTTCTTTCCATGATGTGGTTTCTTTCCACTTATACTGACCACGTTTATCTGATTAGTCTCAGTACCACTATTCGTGTTCTTCAGAATCTCTCCAAATTATATCTTGCCATTAACATATTTTCATTTCCTCCCCCACCTAACCCTAGCAACTGTTTCTTTCCCTTGGAGATGCCTACATGTTTTCTGCTTAGTCTTTAAGCAAGTATAGACCTCTTTCATCCTGCCCCTTTCTCATATTAATAACTATAAAGTAGTAGCATCACGCTAAGTTGTTGTTTTTTGAGAAAGCTTGACTTTTAGCAACATACCCTCTCTCTTCCAGACTGAAACTGTCTATTTGTTTAAGGGCATGGCATGTACTTTACACTGCATTTGGGATCAGGTAGCATTCAGTGTTCACCTCCATCTTTTTTGTTTATAAGCCTTTGAACTCCCATGCTCATCCCTGTCCAATCAAATCCACTAAATATATACTTCTCTCATACCCGGTCCATGACTGCTGTGCACCTCTCTCTCTCTCTCTCTCTCTCTCTCTCTCTCTCTCTCTATACATTCCAACATCTCTTTGTTAAGTTTTCTGACTCTATGTTTACATTCTACCACTAATTAGCTAATAACTTGAAAAGATTGGTGTGTGTTTTACTTTTTAGCATTAAATCTTCCATGTCTGTCCTTCTTTTCTTTATTATTTTACTTTAATATTATAGTATTATTGTATTTACAGCTAACTATACCTTTCCATGAACTATTTTTCCATTAAGGTATTCCCTTGTTGATTGAGAAGAGATACAGCAGTACAAGAGGAAATCTAGGAGAGCTAACCAAAAGCCTCAGTCACTCCTACCAGCCCACAGCTACTCAAAACCAGAGTCAGTCACAGAACTTTTATCTGAAAGTAGTTTTCATCTGGAAATGTAAGTACCAAGTCATTCTGGTACAAACTATGGAATCAATAAAAGGACATTATACTCTTGTAACTGTGGAAGTCCTGATTTTTCCATTTGGAAGATGGCAGTAATCCATTTTTTTCCTAGGCAGATTAACAAATCTCCTCTGATAGTTACTATAAGCTAGAAATGGAAAGAAACGTCTAGTGCTACCACCAAATGTATTAACTACAACAAAGTGCACTAGATCCATAGGTAAGGAAAACTCAATTAGAAACCCAATCTAGATGTGGAAAGTTGCCAAGTAAGTTAATAAAAGTCTCGCCATGTTCACTGGAAAAAAAATAAACTAAAAGTATCTCTATGATCTTATTTTTTACAAAGCTGACATATATTTAACAAATTGTTTTTTTTTTTTGAAACAGCAGTACACATGTGGGTATATGCTAGTACCCCAGTCCATTCCCCTACCCTCCTCCCAGTTCCCACCCACCCAATCTCATCTAAATGTATACGTGTACACCATAGTTACATTCTACCCACACCCACATCTCGACATATCCCATACAGCTATCACCTCTCATTTCTAACATTTCCCAAACAGCCCCCACATCACTTCCTTTAATATAGCACCACCACTGTATAGACCCTAAAACTTGGCCACATCCCCTCTTCCACCTATTTCGCCTCACTGAGATTACAACAGACTCTGCTAGCATTGCTCTACCCCCATTACTAGTCTTCTCTTGCTGAGTCAAGTGCCAAGCTTTGATCCTTATTACAATAGTAGCTTGTCTACTACTAAGTCTTGCCCAAATAACAACATATCATTATATTCTAATCTAATGTCCCAACACAATTGCTTTCTCACCCTTATAATAAACATACCAATGCAGTACAATTTGTAATCACTCTCAGTCTATGCAATACAATTCTCTTCAACTTTCTGAAACTACTATCCCATCACATTAAACCCTGCACCCACCATCTTATTGAAACAAAACATTGGTATTTCATACATCTCTTATATAACCCATACCCATCACAGTATAAACTTCTGTTAACATGTGGTAATATGCAACCCACCCAAGGACCAGCCCTAAATCATGTAACAAACCTCTATCAGTCTAACTCACTCAGCCACAAACACTTCACCCCCAAGTTGACCACCTTAAAATTCTGTCTCATTAATCTTAAAAGTATTGGTAACCAAACTGCAAACTTCCACACATGGATATTTCAAAACTCCCTGACATTCTGGTCTTAACAGAATCTTGGCTATAACCAACTATTACTAATGAAGAAATATTACCAGCAGACTACAATATCCTTTGAGCTGCGAGAAAAATGAAAAAGGCAGGTGGAGTTGCAGTTATCTATCCAAATACTTAGAACTAGCACTCTACAAGAAATACTGTCTTTCAAGAAAGCAGAACTTCTAATAACTGGCACCATCAAAAGCAATAAATATAAAAGCCTATGCATTGTTTCCCTATACATCCCACTTGATAACAACCTGAAAATCATATATAAGAAGCGCTATCCTGGATATCTGCCAATATCTCATAAGACCCTTATCTTAAGGGATCTCAACTCACTCTATCTATTGAATATACCCCTCAAAAACTCACCCCAAATCTCTTTAATTTTAAATAAGTAATCAGAGCCTCTACAAGATATAACAAACAGCTCAAGGCTCTACTTGAGAGGATCTTAATCAACAACCCAAACAACATCCAGCAAGTAAGCATCCTATCAGACACTCTTGGAGACCACCACCCAGTCTTCACTATCAGTCAACATTGCAAACTCCCAAAAACTAATTATTCAGATTGGTCCCAGAATCGATTTATTTTAATCAAGAAATGTTTATATTTACCCTACGAAAATGTAACTGGCACGTTTTCACTCCCTACCATTATATGATGCCCTCAACACTTTTTACAAGCTCTTTATAATGCCCAAAAGCCCCAGTGAGAAGGAAAAGGGCAAGAGCAACTCCAGTGCCTTAGCTTACCCTTCCATCCTGAACTTTGTGTAAATTTTCAGAGAATGCATTTGATGAATGTTAGCAAGCCATAATCTGAGTTTGTGAAATGCCTTAACCAATAGCTAATCTGGGTTCTTGGGTGAGGAACCTTTGTCATTTATGCAATGTATAGTGATTTTGGTCTTAAGGTGATTGATATAAGAAATTACAGAGAGTGAAGGACCAAGCCATATGTCCAAGTATCAAAGTAAATGGGTCAGTCTGGACTATTATTTATTTATTATTATTGATTTATTTACATTTGTTTACTGGGAAATTCTGACTGGATACAGGTCCTTTTTCAGCGGAAGCACGGGGAGAAAAGCTCCACAGAAAGACATGGTAGATGGGAAAACAATAACAATAAAGCTATGTATACAGTAGAAGTGATCATGGCATGGAGTAATACAGGAGCAAAATCGGTACAATTGAGTAGTAAGCTCTAATTACAAACATTGAGAAATAAGAAGTAAAACACAGAGCTACAAATGTTCTAGACAGTGACTAGATAACAATAGTAATAGACTAAAAGATAACTAAATCCTGGAAGGATTAACGAGCAGTGAGTAATCTTCAGTTCAGTTTTACAGTGATAGAGAGGATACTCTATCTAAATCTGGGAAAGGAGAGAAGGGTTGAAGGTAAGGTTATTAGTTTGGGTTTGGACAAGGACAAAGCCAGTGAGAAATTAGGTGAGATTTAAGTGCAGTCTTGAAAAGACTGCAGGAAGGAAGGGTAGTTATGGCAATGGGAAGGTTGTTCCAGAGTTTGGATGTGGTCTGTGTCAAAGCACTGAATGTTTTGTTCACCAAACTGCTATTCATTGAGACCACAGGAGCAGACATTCCATTCAATGAATGCTTATTTCGCTCAGTTTCACATCCTTGAATTGGCATATTTGGCCAGCATTGCAGATGTTACAATACCTGGTGAATAAGGAAAGAAGACTTACCCACACATACCACAAAAACTGCTTTTGCAGGGGGCAGTCCCCCCTGCACCCCTATATGGGGGGGCTGTGCCCCCCCACAGCCCCTGCTAATTATATATACCAACTCCAACATTGCACTACAGTGTGTATAAGGGCAGGTTTCCTGATCCCTACCATAACCTAATCTCAGAACGTCAAAGCAGTTTTTGTGGTGTGTGGAGATGAGTGTTCTTTTCTGTTTACTTTTGTTATTTGCCAGGTATTGTAATATCTGTGATGTTGGCCAATTATGACAATTCAATGATGTGAAACACAGCAAAATAAGCATTCACTAAATGGAATGTTTCCTTCTGTGGTATCAATGAATAGTAGTTTGGGGAACAGAATATTCGATGCTTTGACATAGACCCATCATTTTGTGAAGGTATTCTTTAGGCTCTGGAACCTGTGTATGTGTAGAAGGGAATAACAATCTCATCACTATTTCATATTTATTCCATTTAAAAAACAGTTGCTTCTTTGTGCTAAGAGTAATGGACAATTAAGATCATTTCAATGCTTACTTTTAATGGTGAGAAGAACTAGTGTTAAAGCTGACGATAGGAAGATCATTTGCATGCAATACAGGATTTTAAAGAAGTAACATCAATAGGAAGTGAGGGTGGCCATGGTGGTGCAGAGGTTAGTATTGCCACCTCACAGCAAGAGGTTCTCCGGTTCGATTCTCGACTGGGGTGCCTTCTGTGCGGAGTCTGCATGTCCTTCCTGTGGTCGCGTGGGTTTCCTCCGGGTGCTCCGGTTTCTTCCCACATCCCAAAGACATGCAGTAAGTGGATTGGACACTCTAAATTGGCCCTAGGTGTGAATGTGTGTGTATGCCTTCTGTGGAAGGTTGGGCACTAGGCTGGCAACTTAACACCATAAATCTCCACTGCCAGTCATGAGCAGACAGATGATCCGCTGTGGTGACCCCTAACCGGGAAAACCCGAAAGAAGAAGAACATCAATAGGAAGTGAGTTAATGAAAATGATAAAAAACTGAGCCAAAGACAGAGCTTTGGGGAACTCTTCAGATTAATTCAGCCTGTGAGGATAATGTAAAACTTCCATCAGATTTGAAATGGTCTTCTTGGAACATAACTTTTAAACTAGCCAATGACACCTGCCTTAAAACCTTGATAGGACTTCTATCAAGACACTGTGATTTACCAAGTCACAACCTTTGGTGAGGTCTATAAAACATGTTACTGTAAGAAGCCCTTTGTCTATAGCTAAAAGTAATAAATCAGAGTGTGGGAGCAAATCTGAATGTTTCTCCCTACAGTAAACCCATGCTGACATCTGGACACAAGTCCATCTGATTTGGAATACTTTGTGGTCCTTTGCCAAACTTGTTTCTAAAGTAGTTTGGACACAGAAAGTAAGTAAAATCAAGTTTATCTGTACATATGTTTGAAAATCTGCACCCTAAAATATTTTTGTTCCTTTATTTACTTTATTTATGAATTGCTATGAGAAGTGATCTTTTTTTCTTGTCAGATTATACTTTTTTTATAATTCTACTTTACCTGATTGTGATTCACACCCATCAGGTCAGTCCAATTATAAGATTAGCAGATGAATGAATAAATAAATAAATGCAATTTCATACATACAAAATCTGTATTGCTAATATCTGATTATCAAAATTTAGTAAATGTTAACAGTACAACAATTCTGCCTTCAGTTCAGTTATAGATTTAATTAACAATAGTTTTACAGTGACTTTCCTTTCTTTGCTAAGTAGGATTGCTTTTATTTTATTGGCATTTATGGAAGTCTTCATTTTAGGGATACCTTTTGATTAGTTTAGGATTTCAATTAATTTGGGGATCCCAGTTGCCTCATCTGCATTATGTAGCAGTAAAACTTTACAGAGTGGCAGTGTATAATTTATAAATAGTATTATTTGAAATTTCTTCTATTTTATTTTTCATTTGTTGAACAGGTTGGTACAGTAGTCCAAGGACCCTTCACAGGAACTACCCAAGCTATATGGGCAACAGAATACAATATAGTACATGGAGAGAAGTACATTCATTATGCAATGTAACACATGGGAAGTAAAGCAAAGCTCATTGCACAGTACAGCAGCATTGGCAGTGAGTGATTTAATTTAACATAGTAGTTACCTAACATAGACTCAAATAGTTTGCACAAAGGCCTAGGTGTCAAGGGTGAGGGAGTGACTCTGTATGTAACACTGTGCTTTTAATGATGTATTTTATCTCCCAAGAGGCTGCAGCACAGTGGGAGACAGTGCTAAGTCCTTCATTCTGTGATTTAGACATGTTTAAGGAGTAGAATGCCTTATCCGCTCTTAAAGCAATATGGTTTTCTCCTTGTTACTTAGTTTAAGGATTCCGAACCATACATGGATCATCTGGTGCCTTCTTGCAAATCCTCACCCAACTCAAATTAGAGAATTAAAAAAAAATCTTTAAGCTCTTAAGCTCTTCAGCACTACTTCTACTATCACACACCTGTTAGATCTGTAACCCTGAACGCATTATTCTCATGGAATCATAATTTAATGTTGACATTCTTGCATTCACTACAAATTGGCATCTACCAATTGTTCCCTCTAACACCTTTCACCTGGGGCAACCATCCTTGTCATCTTGCGATACTTACAGCTCTGTAAGGATCTGATTCGTGATCTCAAGAGCTGTGCTTGTGTCATAGCCATTGCAGATGCCATGCTGCGAATTTCATACAAGTTCACTTTGCTCCAGTATCTGTTTTAAATCTCCTGGAAGGCAGACAATCTTCTATGAGCATGAGTCTTCTTTCAGTCTCTAATGATGGCGAAGATATTGATTTCTTACAGACCATTGCTCACCTTCATTGAAGTACTCTTGCCAAGTTTATATCTTTTAAGGGATGAGGATTTCAAGAATAAGGCATAATATCTCAGAATAATATGCCCCAAATGAGTTTTTATAACTAATCCTGGTAGTCCTATTTCTGCTGATTCCTCATTTTGGGCATTATTCTCATGACTTTGGTGACCATCTTAGACTCCTTAGCTAGGATGACCTTGGAATGGATATTTTTTTACTGTTTTTTTTTTTTTTTTTGTGGCAGTGGGGGCATCCTGGGGAATAATACAACAGTGCATCAATGCTTCCTTTAACAAGTTCATTGTACTGAAAAACCCTTTCACGTGTTGTTCTGTATATGACATCCCCTTACTTTAAAGAACACTGTGCTAGTATTACATTTCATGCATTCATTTAGTAAATGCTAGACCCTGACTATGTTAAGTGAGTCATTCGATATACATACAGTGGATATAAAAAGTGTACACACCCCTGTTAAAATGTCAAGTATTTGTGGTATAAAAAAAAATGAGACCACAATAAATCATTTCAAAACTTTTCCCACCTTTAATGTGACCTATAACCTGTACAATTCAATTGAAAAACAAACAGCTCTGTTAGGGGAAAAATAGAAAAAATAAAAAGCGTACAATATGTTGGTTGCTTAAACTAATACGTTGTTGTGTGTGCACACCCTTAAACTAATACTTTCTCGAAGCACCTTTTAATTTAATTACACCATTCAGTCTTCTTGGGTACATACCTGCCATCAATTAAAGAGACTCTGTTTAACCCCAAATAAAGTTCAGCTGTCCTAGTAGGATTTTCCTGACATTTACTCAGTTGCCTATTACAGCAAAAGCCAAGGTTTGCAGAATGCTTGCGAAGCATCAAAGGGATCTCATTGTTGAAAGGTATCAATCAGGAGAAGGGTACAAAAAATTTCCACAGCATTGGATATACCATGGAAAGGTTTCCTATTACGAGAGTGAAAGTCCATTTAAGCAAATCCGTAAATGTTGACACGTATTGCGCGAATCGGCATTACAGCAAACGTCCAAAACCGCGAATTTGGAAATGTCGAATTACAGTGGTTGGCCCGTCTGTGGTATACCTCCATAAGGTAAGTGTGCGATAGTTATGGACCTTAGGGTTAGGGTGCGGGTTAAGGTAAGTGCATAGACAGTTAATGTATGTAAGATTTAGTGTAGGGTTAGGAGTAGGGTTTTGGTAAATGTATGTATGTGGATTATTTCTTTTGTTTGTTTATATTTTCAAAGGGGAAGTGTATGATAGTTACGGACCTTAGGGTTAGGGAGGGGTTAAGGATAGGGCATAGATACTTGTGTATGTGGGGGTTTAGTGTAGGGTTAGAAGTAGGGTTTTGGTGCTTTACTTTAGGGTTAGAAGTAGGGTTTGGTTAGTGTATGTATGTGGTTTATTTATTTTATTTGGGTAGGTAGTATTAGCGGGTGGTGGGGTTGGACGACTATGACAGTTCGAGATTTAAAATTTAGTGGTTTAGTGTGTTCGGTATTCTCGTGGTTCGCGCAATTCATGTCGGTGTTTTGGTATTCACTCAAAAGGAGTTTTGCTCCGGTAATATAGACCCCCATGGAAAACAATGAAAATAGTCATCAAAAAGTGGAGAAAATATGGGACAACAGTGATGTTACAAAGAACTGGTCGTCCCTCCAAAAGTGATGAAAAGACAAGATGAAAACTGGTCAGGGAGGCTGCCAAGATGTACAGCAACACTGAAGGAGCTGCAGGAATTTTTGGCAAGTACTGGTTGTGTACTATATGTGGCAACAATCTCCCATATTCTCCATATGTCTGGACTATGGGGTAGGGTTGCAAGATGGAAGCCTTTTCTTACACAGAAAAACATCCAGGCCTGGATAAAATTTGCTAAACATCAAGTCTCCCAAAAGCATGTGGAAAAATGTCTTATGGTCTGATGAGACCAAGGTTGAACTTTTTGGCCACAATTCCAAAAGGTACATTTGGTGCTAAAACAACACTCTACATCATCAAAAGAAGACGGTGAAGCATGGTGGTGGCAGTATCATGCTTTGGGTTGCCTTTCTTCAGCTGGAGCTGGGGCTTTAGTCAAGGTGGAGGGAATTATGAACAGTTCCAAATACCAGTCACTTTTGGCCCAAAACCTTCAGGTGTCTGCTAGAAAGCTGAAGATGGAGAGGAATTTCACCTTTCAACATGACAATGACCCCAAGCATACATCTAAATCAATAAAAGAATGGCTTCACCAGAAGAAAATTAAAGTTTTGGAATGGCCCAGCTAGAGCCCAGACCTAAATCCAATAGAAAATCTGTGGGGTGACCTGAAGAGGGCTGTGCACAAGAGATGCCCTCACAATCTGACAGATTTGGAATGCTTTTGCAAGGAAGAGTGGGCAAATATTGCCAAGTCAAGATGTGCCATGCTGCTAGACTTCTACCCTAGAAGACTGAATGCTGTAATTAAATCAAAAGGTGCTTCAACAAAGTATTAGTTTAAGGGTGTGCACACTTATGCAACCAACTTATTGTACATTTTTTTTATTTTTTATATTTTTTCCCCTAATAGATTTGTTTATTTTTCAATTGAATTGCACAGGTTATAGGTCACATTAAAGGTGGGAAAAGTTTTGAAATGATTTATTGTGGTCTCATTTTTTTATATCACAAAAACCTGGCATTTTAACAGGAGTGTGTACACTTTTTAAATCCACTGTATATATACACAGAAAAATTTAACCATGAAAAATAAGACACTTGATTTTGTGTATATGACACAAATATACTAGTATGACCCTAGCCCTGAGCAGCATCCTTCCGTCTCCCAGAATGATACTGCAGTACAAGCAGAAAATGATTTACTTCAACAATTGGCTAAGTTTCCGGTGTCATTCTAAGGGGATCCAGTATGTCTGCTTGGGATATGATTGACAGACCTCAATGGTTTGCCAGACATGGCCTGCATCTGTCACCCGTAGGTTTCCGGATACTGGTTAAGGCTCTTGCCACCACTATTGTGCCTTTTTAGGTGGTGTTCCAAAGACCAAATTACCACTGCAACAGCTATAAATAAATTCAGTCTGAGGGTCATGCTGCTCAATGCTAGAAGTCTAAATCTCAAGTTGCAGTTGCTCGAAGCACTCTTCAAAACGGAGAACATCGACATTTGCGCTGGGATGGAGACCTGGTTTAAAGCAGCAGAAAGCACCCCTGTGGCCTGCGTTACCAGGCTATAACTCATTCCACACCTTTCGGCTCCAGAACATGGACCGAAGCTCCAAAGGTGGCGGTGTCTCCATATTCATAAAGGATATGCACACCTCCAGACTAGTAGCCCAGCATAACGCATCGGAGATACTTCAGGTACAACTAACAGTGGGTAAGACAGCAATTCAGGTCATAGCCTGCTGTAGGTCCCCAATCATGTCCCAAGACTCTCATTCTACGTTCCTAAGCACCCTGGTCCAACCCAACACTCTCATCAGCTGGCAAAACTACTCATACACCAATACACTTGCCCAACGCTTCCTGGAATTCATTAATTCCAATGCACTGGATCAGCTCATTTTTACTCAAATTATTTTATTTCAATTAAAAATAACAATTACATAATATTTTTAAATATAATTTTAAACGACTACATACAATATTTACATTAACCTGACTTTCAACTATATACACTCTATGTTAGTAAATATAGAATTGACAGATCAGTTATCAGAGATACAATATTGATTACTGCAGAGTGTCCAACAAAGATATAACTTTCTTCCAAGGATTATTTACCAATGGCCTGGGATAGATTCATAGTTCTTTGATTTTTATTTCCATCGATGCAGTTGTCCTCAGTAAAGTATAGAATTCTTCTGAGGTCGGTGGTGTATTTGAATTCTACCTTCTGGTTATGCATTTCCTAGAAGTGGCAAGTATTGTCCATAACAAATACATATTTGTCTTATTCAGGTAGGTTCCTTCATTTACATTTAGTATAATCAATGCTTTAGTTACGGTAAAGGATTCATTAAATAAAGCTTGTAAAAAAATGATTAATTCCATTCCAAAATGTTTTGATTTTATTACATTCATAAAAAATATGAATCCAGTCTGCTTTATTTGGCTGTTCACACCTCCAGCAAAAAAACATTTGTAGTAGAATTGATCTTCTTAATTCTATCTGGTGTTAAAAATGCTCTCTGTAAGTATTTCCAGTTAAATATTTTTCAGTACTGTGTGTTAGAGGTGTAATTAACTGATAGTAAGATGTTAAATTTAATTTCTTCTGTTAACTGTAATGACTGTCCTTTTGTTAAGAACTGCTAGTATGATGATTTATAGAAAATGTATTAGATTTGGAATAACTTTAAATGAGGAATTATTAATTAATCTGCAGAAATATTGAGTGTACATTAAAATGTTTTGTAAGGTTAACCAGTCGTGCTGGAATATTGTAAGCAGTTTTTATCATATGTATATCTAAAACATTTTATTTACACATTGAAACCAGCATAAGAATCCATTTGGTTCCCAGGAGGTTATTGTTTCCCTATATATTTTGTGAGGATAGTTCTTAGTGATGGTAAATGGGGCTAAAAGGTCAAACCAAAGTTTTAGATCTATGTTTGCATTGTAACTTTCCTAAAGGAATTGATGTAATGATTAATCAGAAATGTTTTAAAAGGTTTTGTTATGTTATATTGTATACTAATGCATTGGATGTACCAGGGTTTGTTAGATTTGTCTAATAATAAGAATTTGTTTAATAGATTAAATTCATTTATTAATATAATTGTTAATTTTTTCCAGTTGGCAAAATAATTTGGGCTTATCCAGTTTATTGTAGTTTTAAGCACAGATGCTTTTATATAGGTTTCTATTTCTGGGAAGTTCAATCCTCCTTGTTTCCAGGGTCTAATAAGATGAGTTAGCGCTACTCTATTCTTTTTGGGATACCATAAAAAATGATTAAACATGAGTTTATTTCTTTAAGAATGCATCTTTCAGGAATTAAATGTATTGCTAATGCTACATATAGTATTTTTGGCAATAAGACCATTTTTATTAATTGCTATCTGTCTTCAAAAGTTAATATTACTTTGTTTCACTTTTTATATATATTTTTATTGTTTCAATAATGTTTTTATAATTTATTAAAACTGTTTTGCTTAAATTTTTGCGTAACACTATTCCTAAATAATTTAGTGCATGTTCTTGTTTTCCTATGATGGATTTATCTATAACTTGTAGATCTTTTTTCTTATTTAAAAATAGACATTTTGATTTTGATTCATTAAAGTGTAGACCTGAAGTCTTATAGAATTCCTCCATTACTTGTTCTAGCTCTTCTAATGACTGTCTGGAGTTTGATAGGGTTAATAAAATATCATCAGCAAAAAGCATTATTTTAGATATGTACTGATCATAGACTTCTATTCCTTTTATTCTTGGATTATTGCATATTATTTCTGCAAGTATTTCAGTAGCCAGAGCAAATAGAATAGGAGATAGAGAACACCTTTGTTTAGTACCTTTCATTATATGGATAGATTCTGAGGTGAATGGACCTAATTTAATGTAGGTTAAGTTATTAATATTTATGTTTTTAATTTAATGTAGGCTAAGTTATTAATATTTATGTTTTTAGTAGTAAGATGAAGGAAGGAGGAAATTCAAAGAATGCTAAAGTTTTAAATAGATTTTCCCAGTTGGGGGAATCAAAGGCTTTTTCTATGTCTAATTTGATTACAAGTATTTCTCTATCTTCTTTATTCACATTATCTATAAGAGTAAGTATCCTTTTAATATTATCATGTGTGTGCCTGTTATATATAAATCCAGTTTGATCATTGTTAATTGTCTTTGAAAGTGAGATTTTCATTCTGTTAGCTAGGATTGACATAAATATTTTGTAATCATTATTCAGTAATGATATAGGTCTGTATGAGGTGCAAAGGTCTGATGGTTTATTATCTTTTAGAATTGGTGTTATGAGAGAATATTTCCACGAGGGTGGTATTTTTGCTTCTGACTGGACTTCTAGCAAAGTTTTATGAAAAAGGGAGATTACTGTTGAAGGGAAGAGTTTGTAAATTTCTGTAATTATACCATCTATCCCTGGAGCTTTGTTAGATTTACTTTCTTTTATCTTGTCAACAATTTCTTTTTAGGTTATAGGTTTTTGTAGGTCTAGTTTTAAATTTTCCGGATTTTTTTTTATATTGATAAGGTTTGTATCTAAGTTTATTTGGCTGGTAGATCAACTCATTCTTACCCCACTAGAGAAAGCAACATCCTTGACCTGGTTATTACTAACATGGGCAACCGTTGCTCAACACCAATAGTCAATTCCTCCCTGGTTAGATCTGACAACAAACTAATCACCATGGAAATCCACATCACACCCACACCCCACGAAAAGGTAACCACCATGAAAAACTTCCCCAAAGCTGACTTTGGGGTCCTAAAAACAGAGGTGGCTAACTTCATGGCACCCATGCAAATGGAAAATAGGTGCATGACTGCCGAATCATACACAAATGCACTGTACGAACACGTACATAAATGCATGGAACTAGCCATACCCAGCAGAACCAAGATGCTCTCCTCCAAAAAAATGAAGCCAATCTGGTGGTCCCCTGCCATTAACAAAGTCTACAACAGAAGGATGAAACTGTTGCAGAAAAAGGTGAAGTCCCAAGACTGAAAAAAATCCCTTATTAGCCTCAACAAAAAGTTGAGATCCCTCATTAAAACCTCTAAAGCTAGCTTTGAAGGCAGAATTGCGGCAGACGCTAAAAACAACCACAAAGCCTTCTACAGTTATATCAAGAATCTCCATGGCAATATCTAGATTTGCTCTGAGTTACTGCACAATGGTACATCCTATACTGAGCCAACAGATATTGCCAACATACTGGCCGACAGATTCAGTGCCAACTTTACTCCTCTTTCCCCCCATAAAGGACCAATCATAGTATCGGAAGAATGCCAGGCACCCAGCATTACTGCAGCACAGGTTACAGCTGCATTGTCCAAGGCCAAGAATACAGCTTCCATAGGACCCGACAATATCCCTGGCTATGTTCTACATGAACTACAAAGTGAACTGGTACCACACATGTGTGCCCTGTTCAACCACAGTCTCACCTCAGGCTTTGTCCCAACAGAATGGTGCACTGCTACAGTCATCCCTCTCCATAAAGGGGGGAGTGACTACAGACCCTGGGAATTATTGTCCCATTAGCCTGATGAGTCTGATATATAAGGCTTTGGAGCGCATCATCATGGACCTAATAAACAAGGATATAGGGAATCTCCAAACTCTGGATCCCACACAGTTTGGTTTTGTGAAGGGTAGATCATGCCTGCTCAACCTGGTTGACTTCTTTGAGTCAGTCACCAGAGCTGTGGATGATGGAAAGGTGGTTCATACAGCCTACCTTGATCTGACCAAGGCATTTGATACCATTCTCCACTCAGGAATTATTAATAGACTCACCAAACTAGGCATCAACCCCGATATCACTAAGTGAGTTGAAAATTGGCTCACAGATAGAACCCACAGTGTGAAAGTAGCAGACTCCAAGTCAGACTGCCAAACAGTCACGAGTGGAGTCCCACAGGGATTGGTCCTGAGTTCTCTTCTATTTGGCATCTACTTCTCAGAAGTCCAGGCCAACATGGAGGGACTCTGGCTGATCAAGTTCACTGATGATTGCAAGCTGGGAGCCATTATTAACTCTCCAAGTGACGTAGACATCCTACAGAAAGGCCTCACTGAGACCAGCTTCTGGTGTTGAAACAATTGCCTTAAGCTTAATGCCTAAAAATGTGTCATCGTTCCCTTTGGGAAAAACTCATTTCCCACTAATTACCACATTGGTGGGAGCCCACTGAACACTGAAGGCGTTCTAAGAAATCTGGGGCCACAGGTTGACAGCAACCTCTCCTTCAACCACCACATTGCCACTGTGGTCAGAAAGTCCTTCTATGTGGCACATCTCATTACCAAGGGTTTTGCATCCAGAAAGAAAAAGGTCATTATAGGTTCATAGGTAGGTACTGGGCTATCTGCCTGAAGGCATTTATAAGCCTAGCCAGAATGTGTTGACTTTTGCCACTCTATGGGTACATAGCCTGTGGAGAGGCTGAGTTTGAACAGTGTGTTTAGGTGAGGGGTTAGTTCGTCTTTGAGCTCGTGTAGAACACAGCCTGGGACACTGTCCGGTCCCATTGATTATGTGTTTTTGGCTTTGAAGAGGGCTGTTTTAACCTGAGTGTCTGTGATTTCAGGGACTCTACATTCTTCTGGTATGGTTATGGGCCCTTTTGGGGGTGAGAGGGGGGTGAAGTTTGCACTGAACCTGTCTGCCAAGATGTTGGCGATATTGGTCGGTTCAGTGTATTTTGTGCCATTCTGCACTACCTCTGAGCAGATCTGAGCATTGCCACTTAGATTCTTGACATAGCTAAAGAATGCCTTGTGGTTATCTTTGGAGTCCTTGGCAATTTTCCTTTCAAAGCTCGCCTTGGATGATTTTATGAGGGATCATAGTTTCTTGCTGCTATTGATCAGGAATGTCTTCCCTTCTTGGGATTTTACTCTTTTCTGTACTAGTTTCCTCCTTCTATTGTATAGCTTGTTTATGGCAGGAGTCCACCAGACTGGTTTCCTTTTCTTGGAGGAGTGAGTTTTGGTTTTGCTTGGGATGGCACGAACCATGCATTCTTGTAGGTGCCCACAGAATGCATTAGTAAAGGATTTTGCAGCTTGGACATTGTTATCCTTCAGCATGGGGGCTTTGAAACTTTCCACCTCGGTCTTAAGTAATGTGAAGTTTGCTTTTGAAAAGTTTTTCATGATGGTTTCCTTGTCCAGGGGTGGGGGCAGAATGTGGATATCCAAAGTGATTTGTTTATGGTCAGATCTAACCCGAGAGGGGTTGACCTCTGGTGTGGAACACAGGTCGCCCATGTTGGTGATGACCAGGTCCAATATGATGTCACCTCTGGTGGGAGTGTTGACCAGTTGAACCAGGGCATTTGAGTTTATAAATTGTAGGAAATGTTGGGCAAGGGAGTTAGTACTTGAGTAGTTCTCCCAGTTTATGTTTGGATTATTGAAATCACCCAATATTAGGGTGTTTGGTAGGACTTTTATGTTTCCCAGTGTTTCCAGAAACATGGAATGGGAGTCCTGGGACACGGTGGGTGATCTGTAGCAAGCTACAATTTGAATTGCAGTTTTGCCTGTTGTTAGTTGCACGTGGATGATCTCTGAAGCATCGTGCTGTGCCACTAACCTGGAGGTGTGGGTATCCTTGATGAATATGGATACGCCTCCGCCTTTTGTATTTCAGTTTGGGTTCTGTGGCCAAAATGTATGGTATGAGTTGTAGCCTGGTAGTGCTGGGGTCCTCTCTGGAGCCTTAAACCAGTTTTCTGTTACTGCACATATATCGATTTTTTCCATACTGAGGAGTGCCTCGAGTGCGTGCATTTTGAGGTTTAGACTTCTGCCATTGAATAGCATTATCCTCAGTTTTTTGTTACTTGTGCTATTCACGGTGGTGGATTTGTCTTTTTTCTACTCTTCCCTCATTAGACCAATCATTGTGTATAATGCCCCATTTAGCATGTACCTCACTGAACACTTGCAACAGTTGGAAAGGCTACAAAAGTACCTCACGAAGAAGAACCTAGGCCTTAAACACATGCCCTACATGGACAGACTCAAGAAACTTCACCTTTTCTGTCTCATATTGTCTATTAAGAGGAGATCTCTGCTTGACTTACAAAGCCATGTTTGACCCAGCCCTGTTAAAAATGTTGCACCTAAAGAAATCCCAATCCCTCCGCACCACACTTTCCAGGGACCTCAGCCTCATTACCACAATCAACAGAACATGCTGTAGGGACCGTTTTTAACCCAGGGACTGCCCATGTTCTGGAACAGACTTCCCATACATGTCAAGCAGAGCACCTCACTGGCCCTTTTCAAGAGAAATCTTGATGAGTGGATGGGAAATAGAAAGTTCATCCTGAGGATCACTCCAGTGGCTCTACTTGATAGAGGCACCGGGAATTAACTGCGGCATGATGCCAGGGCAATTCTGTGGGATAGGCTTGTAAAGGCTCCAGGGCCGTTGGCCTAGTAGACACCTATGAACCTATGCACACTTACAGTAATTAACTGGCTTTTTTATAGTCTCCTAAACCTGGAATATTTACAAGTAGCAAATAGGTTAAAACCTCAGTTATAGCCATACCTCTCAACTGTCCAGAATTTCACATAATGTCCAGATTTTTTCATATTTTATCTGTTTCTCACCTCACAGTAAGACGCTGTCCGGTTCGATTCTCAGCTAGAGCGTCTTCTGCATGGAGACATGCGTGAGTGGGCGTACCTTCTTTGAAGGTTGTGCATCAGAGCTGGTAACTCGGCATGTAAAAATCTACTGCCAATCATTAGCGGACCGGAGTTCCGCTGTGGCGACCCCTAACCGGGAAAAGCCGAAAGATACAACAACAACAACAACAATAGCTTGCTTTATCTGGAAGTTGTAGACTGTAAGCTCTATCACATCAGCACGCACTACTACTACATTTGTAAAACTTCCTTTTTGCAGTGTAACACTCAGAAAGAAAACAAAAGTATAAACAGGAGATCAGACTTTATTATACATTTCAGATTGCTTTCACAAGTCCACTTACTTACCTGGGATTAGCATTATTAATTTAGTTATCTATTTATTTATTTGTGTTTGTTGATGGGAAAGGTCCGGTTGGGCAAGACCCTTTTCAGCGAATTCCCAGGAAGAAAAGGTCCAGCATTATTACATGGTTCAGTTACATATTTAAAATAATTGCACCCAAATGAATCAGAATCATTAAAACTCAGTTTTTATCATATTTTATGCACAAATATTACATTTGCTTCTCAAAATACTATTATGGAATATTGTCATATTACTAAGTAATTTATCTGCCAACAGTGTCACCTTCATATATTTGTTTTCATAGCATTTTTAATATTTATCTTAAACACATATCTCAGGTTTTGTACAGGTAGCCTCTTTCAGGTGTCTCATCAGGTAGTTAGTTCATTTTTAGTGTACACCCTCTGGCTCTGAAGAATGTGTTTTAAGGGCTTTTTCAGGGGTGATTTATGTAGGGGATGCTACAACATCAGTGTTTTGATGGCTTTGTGGCCTGAAAGAAATCTGATTCCTCTTGTTTTTCTGTTATCAAAAGATTGCTCTCTCATTCCTTGTAGTTTGTGAAACTAGTTGGTCATTTTCTTCTGAAAGCAATTTTGGTTATCCATCATCTTTTTTTTATGTATCTGGTCTTTTTTTATGTATCCTAGGTCTGTCTTGGGGAAAATATCTGGTTGGCTGCCATCAGATAATGGGCATGCAGCAGCTATAACTTAACTGGTAGCATTTTGCTCATCTGATTATTCTGTCATACACCTTCCAAATTATTCTGTCATACACCTTCCACTGCTTGAACCATGCCTCTCAACTGTCCCTGATTTTGACTCAAATTTTAGCTGCGTCCCTCTTAATCCCTCTTAAAACTAGTGACTTTTGGAGGAAAGGTGGTGAATTACACTTAATGAATAATGACAATAATTAAGAGTTATAGACTTCTTTTACTTCAGAAAATGTGTATTAATTCATATGCTTTGAGTCTGTCAATGTTTCAAGTTAATAGCACTAATATTTTAAAAGTGTCCCTGATTTTTTCTTGACTTGTCCCTGATTTTGTTGAAATTTGTCCCTGATTGGTTGAGAGGTCTGGCTTGAACATATCTTAGCTCTGATTTGTGTGCCTTCTCCAGGTATGATATCCTACATTCAGTGTGTCCTTGAAGCAGTTTGGCCTGTTTGTCAGCCCTAAAGTTTCTGTTCTGTGCTTTCTGGCCTCTGCAAATAGTTGGTTATGTTGCATTCATATGCTTACACCACAGAAAAATCCAGTTACTTGATGTTTCTATTCTGATAATGTATTTTATTTGGCTGTCTCCTTACAACTTATTTCACTGTGACCAACATGGTACACAACGTCTTGTTCAAGAATGACATTGCTGATGTACTGTTAGAGGCCAATAAGTAGAAAGAAAATGATCTAGTTTCTCTTTGACAGTTTTCTTGAATCTTTTCTCAGATTATTCCACCAATCTGCTTGTGATAAAGAGTGGTTAGATGTAGATATTGTCTCTAATGTCATAAGGCTTCAGAAGCATCTTCAATTTTTCTGCCCTTGAACTGTGTCAAGACCACTGACAAGTTATTCTGGCAAGCTGTTTCTTAAAAATGTTGCTCTATGTCTGATATCTTTTTATCTTTGACTCCATGCATATTACCTCTGATTGCTTTGAGTGTGCATCCAGTTTAGTTAGGGGCATGAGTTTCCCTAAAAGAGTCTGAGCAGAAGTCTATTCATTTCCATGGTGCGGATGACCTTTCTGAGGAATAATGAGGTGCCAGGATGTGGTCCAGTTAGATAATTTGACAAGTTTGCTCTTCCCAGATTCCCTCTATGTGTAATATTTGGCATTCTGAGATGTAACTTGACTGTGCTAATTATTCTGAGACCATGTATTAAGATTCCTTAACATACAGAGAGCTTCTCTTCAGAAGCAAAATCCCTCAACAAGTTTTCACTTTTCTCAATACTTTTACAACTGGGTCATATGTATTTAACCTCAGCCATTCCTACTTTCTATTTGAGTGGCTGTAGTTCTTACAGATAATTGATGTGAAATACACACCCACTGGTTCTTCAAATGTTCATTCTTGAGACTTTTAATATAGTGGTAGTGAGTCCATCAGCATTCATCTCTGCCTGGTCTTCTTATAGTCAGTGTTATATAGGTGCAACATAAGTCTGTGGTCATCATATGTGCCCCATTTCTTGGGGTGGAAAATCGCTGCTATATTAATAGAGGACACTGTGTAATTAGATTAGACTTCCTTGCATAAAGATAATAATTAGCTTTCTTTATTCCTTAGGCCTCATTTAAGACTTTTCTTGATATAATAAATCCATCTTTATTAATGACCTTGAAACAAATTCTAAGGGTCTTTTTATACCATTCTGAATAGTTACCACCTCATCAGATTCCCAATGGAGCATTTTCCTATAATGCAAAGGGCAATCATTAAATTAAAATCTGACTGTTGTACATTTTTTTTGTATTGTTTCTTGTCATATCTTGGTATGCAAAATTAATAGTTTTCTGCAACACTTATAAGCAAATTAGACAATTCTTCTTGCCTTATATTTGTAGATTCTTTGCCATTTTGTCTTTCCCTCCACAGGACACAGCTGCCCAAGACTGTCCTGTGACAAAGCTGGGCTGGTAACCCTGGACTCTACACAATATAAGAAAGGCAAGTTCATAAAATGAAATATCACAAGTGCATCTAATAGATGAAAGTGGATCAAAGTGGGGTAAGCACCTTATCTGATGTACAAATTATTCTGACTTCTTGCATGTGTGTTTGCAGTCCTCTATCCACTTTCATTCAGGCACATTCTGAGACATTGTTCTTTTATGTGCTTTGTATTGTCAAGATATACTTCAGAAAGTTTGCGTAGTTTTGCTAGTTTTACATATGACCTCACTGTAACACAAATTGAGATCTAGATTCCTGTACAAGATCGGGCGGCCACGATAGTGCAGCAGTTAGTGTTGCTGCCTCACAGCAAGAGGCTGTTCAGTTCGAGCCTCGGCTGGGGTGCCTTCTGTGTGGAGTCTGCATGTCCTCCCTGTGGTCGCGTGGGTTTCCTCCTGGTGCTCTAGTTTCCTCCCACATCCCAAAGACATGCTGTAGGTGGATTGGACACTTTAAATTGGCCCTAGGCATGAGTGCGTGTGTGTGTGTGTGTGTGTGTGCCTTCTGTGAAAGGTTGGGTGTCGGGCTGGCAACTCGACACCATAAAACTCCACTACCAATCATGAGCAGATAGGTGATCCACTGTGGTGACCCTTAACCGGGAAAAGCCAAAAGAAGAAGATTCCTGTACAAGATCCCGTACATTATATTGCAAATCTCTCAGTTCATATTTATCAGTATAACAGTAGATTTCATCTTTGTTTAATATTTGCCTCAGTTTATGTAAGGAAATACTCTTTTATCCTGCTTAGGACTCTTGATAGTTTATCAGGATATTCTCCCTCCATGACCAGGATAACATGTTAGCAGGAGTGCTTGTTAGGAATTCCATAGAGTAGCTTGGTCCATTGCTTCCTGCCAAATTCAAGCTACAGGCTCTACTCTGAAAAACAATCACCTGTCCTACAACAACCCCTTTTCTGTGCACTTACACTTGTTTGTGTGTTTGTGCAACAGCAGCTGTTGAGAAATGATACATGTCAGTTAGAGATGCAAACATTTTTTCATTTTGGCAGAGGATATTGTACGTTCGTTTACAGCAGCTTTAAAATCTCTGTGCTTTTAACGTTGGTGTTTCAACAATATTTTCTGACAAAATATTACCTTCTGCACCTGAACTTACTTTAAATAGCATTTCTTGACGACAGTCTGGTTTACTTGTGTGTCTTAGTGCCACTGACAAATTTTCTTGTTTCAGACCATCTACTGTTTTATTTATTTATTTATTTAACATTTGTTTACTGGGAAAGGCCGACTTGGAACAAGCCAATTTTCAGTGGAGGCCTAGGGAGAAATGCTCCAGATGCATGTCTTTGTAATGTGGGAGGAAATCAGAGTACCCGGAGGAAACCCACACGAACGCAGGGAGGACATGCAGGCTCCTCACCTCCTCACTATTCTCAAAATGGCGTGGCTTTTGATCTGGTGGGAACACTACTACTACACACTGGACACTTACTGATAACATCCTCCTGGCTATGGACAAAGGCCTCCTCACTGGAGCCATCTTTATTGACCTCATCAAAGCTTTCAATCTGGTTGACCATAATATTTTTAGATCATCTAACTGAAAATGGATTTAGCCCTAATACAGCTCCCTAGTTTAAAAATTATCTTTCCAATTTGTACTTCTCTGTTCAGTTTTGGAGCACCCACTCTGCTTCCACCCCTCTCCTTAATGGAGTCCCTCCAGGCTTCATTCTGCTTCCCCTTCTTTTTCTCTATTTTCATTAATAAATTACCACCTGATTTCCTTCATCTGTCTTTCTTTTACTTTATGTTGGTGACCTGGCCTTTTTTCACTCAAACCTAACCCCCTCAACCATCCAGCAACAACTGCAGGCTGAGTTCCTTTCTTTTATCAAATGACTTAGTAACATAAAGTCAATTCTGAACCTTTCCAAAACTAAACTTTTCTTTGGCACCTCCCATAAATGGCAGAATAACTCTCAGTCACTTCTTATCCATGACCATCTTGACAACCCCACTGATCAAGTCATCTCCTTCAAATACCTTGGTATGTGGTGTGATACCACACAGAACCTTCACCTTTACCTAGAACAAATATGGAAGAAAATAAATTCCCTCCTATTTTGGTCCTATAAAAATGTTGCTCTTTCTCTCCCCACCAACCAGGAATGCCACAGGTAAACACCTTCTACTAATACAGCTTGAATATGGATGTCCACTGGCTGCATCAGCATCTGAGAGAAACTCCTCCACCACCCAAACTGTAAGCAACTCTCTCTGCCATTTCATTCTCTTCCCTGGAGATGAGCATCATTGTATCATATTTAATAAAGCCAGTTGACTCCTTGTCCAACAATATGCCAATCTGCTTCTTGGATCCCACTTGTATCAGCTCCTCAAGAACACTCCTTTGTATCCCTTGCCCCCAATCCATTCAGATGATCCCCCTCCCCTGCAGTTACAATCTAAAAAGTCTTAACTACTCTGGTCCATTTCTTTAATGTCCCTGAATGAGACTTCACTGCACTAACCATGCATTCTCTATCCTGCACCCCAAAATATGGGAATCCCTCCTTACAAATCATAAAGACCTCACATTATACCCAAACCCAACGTTGTGTGCTCAGCTTAAATATCATCTCAGATGTGAGTCAGTTTGTAAATGCTTTCCCTCTGGACACGTCACCTAATTCCCCACTCTCCCCTTCACCAGACAGGCACCTTTGTCTTCCTCATAGTATTTCCCCACACCAGTATGCGACATTTCTTCCACATTGTATATACTGTATATATAGTTAATTTCTGTGTGCCCTTACATTTCTTTTGCTATCTTCTACACTTTGTGCTCTATCCTTTCACTATTTCACTTTCTTCTTCTTCTTCCCTCCTTCCTCTAACCATTCTTCATAATGTCCCTTATACTGCGCAGTTTTTTATTATTTTTATTATTACTATTACTGATTCATTGCTATACTGCGGTGGTGGTGCTGCGATAGCATTGTCGCCTTACAGTAAGACGTCCTGTTCGATTCTCAGCTAGAGCGTCTTCTGTGTGGAGACATGCATGAATGGGCATGCTTTCGTTTAAGGTTGTGCGTCAGGGCTGGCAACTTGGCACGTAAAAATCTACTGCCAATCATTAGCAGACCGGAGTTCCGCTGTGGCGACCCCTAACCGGGAAAAGCCGAAAGACACAACAACAACAACTGATTCATTGCTATCCTCGCAGAACATTTTGTTTGTATTCATCATATTTCTTGTTAACTTGCTTGTCTGCTGTCATTTGTATTTATCATAGCTGAGGCTGAAGGTCCATTTGGATCAGCGCTCTGTCCTGGTTACTAATCCAAGTAAATAAATACATGTGTACATACATGCATACATACATAAATACATAAACACCTCAGTTCAGTAGCATCCAATAAAGTTATATGTTGTTCAAATAATTTTCATATTTTTGTTCAACAATGTGAACATTCATTTGAGAAAGCTTGTCCTTTTTATACACTTTTGCAAAATGGTCCCTTATACCACAGATTCTTCAATGCTGATTAACTTAAGGCAATGCTTTGTTTCAGGCTTATAGATGCATCCAGTATGACTCTTAATTTTCAACTAGACCACATTTCTTTGCACCTCATGGTTATGTTTCTTGTTTCCATTGCTGTTTCAATACATTCTGATTTTATTTCTCATTTTTTACTTTTATTTGGCCTTATCTTATCTTTCACTTTTCAATTTCTTCAATCAATTGTTTTACCATGTGCTAGTAATTTCAATGCACCTGCATTGTTTAATAAGGTCAGGTATGCTTCTTACAACAGCATGTCCATTATTTAATCATTTCTTATGGAAAAAAAATAGTCTCTTATTACTGAATCATGCAGCTTTCACAATGTACTGTCTTCGGCTCACTTTTTCTCCTTATAAGTATCTATGGTCACTGTAGGACCTTGTACCCTTGTAAGGAACAAATGTCGAATAACTTGCAAGTTCCTTCTAGGCCCGCAATAACTTTCAAACTTCCCAGTAAATACTGATATTTTTTCCTCTTACTCTTTAAGAAAATGAAAATAATTAAATACCTTCAGGGTTTCTTCATCAGTGGCATGGGGGGATGTGGTACACTGTACTTTCCCAGGCTTCTCTGCTGCTACAGTTTTCTGACTTTTGATTGTGTTGTGAGAATTTCTTGTGGCTGTAGTTACATTTGTCTTACTACAAATGACACGACTGTTAAAAAATAAGTATATTTATTCTATTTTGTAAATGCAGTTTTACATTTCTGTTAACATTTCTTTATGTCAATATTTATTTTTTTCTGTAGTTTATGCAATCGTCTAATCTGCCAGCTTAGTCATCTTGGAGTTTTCAAGTTGCTTCATGCCAAACAGAGCCATTTTTATCTTCTTTGGTTAATTTCTACTATTTTTAATGGAAACACCTGTTCTACTTTGTATGTTGTGTGTTTCTCCAAACATACATTTTGCAGAGCAAATTGCTGAGAACACAGACACTAGAGATGTGATGTAGTGCATCATTAGTTACAGTAGGTTGTCGCTCAACTGTTACAAGGATATACATCTGCACCTCATACAGGAGTGGAATCTAGAGTCACTCTGGTGTGGATGGTTTGTCTGCTACCTACTCTAATTTGTGTGTTAATTTATTACAGTTACTGAAATATGCATTAATTGTGCATTTACGCTCTCTAGCTAAACTGTAGAAAGTTGCCAAGTGAGGTAACTTTATGTACTACTCTAGATTATACCTCTGCCAAAACAAAATGACTGCAAAAAGATTGATTTGTCTTAAAGCAGCCACATATTTGAAACCTCCCAAATTATACAATTATTTATTTACTTCAGAAGACAATCATAATTCTCATTATATTATGTTCTAAGACTGTAGGTAAATATCCTCCCTAAAAACAGAACATGATGCTTAATTTGTTTCCCCCAGTAATGTTACTACCATTACCAGCAATTTTTGAAGCACCTTTGACAGTGTTTTCTTACTAATTAACAATCTCTCACTAATTAACAATTCAGAATGAGATATATGGGTAATTCATAATTCCATTGCAACAATGAACAAATGATTCATAGCTCTATACTCTATACAATTTTTTATCCTTACTATAAATATTGCTTTTTGTTCGCACATGCCTTTACTTTATTATGTTTTATACTTTTGCCAGTGTATTTGATAACATTATTTTTGCAGTTCATTAAGTTTTTCTCCTCATGGCGTTACTGTAATTAGATATTGCTCAAATAGTTATCCTAGTAAAATGTAGAAATAAATAAGGTGAATGTAGCAGTCCTTCCCAAAGATAGTTTCACTAATATTGCTTTCATCAGTTCTAAATGTTTACTGCATCATATTTGTGACCGATACATATTTCACTGGATAACTATCCCAAGTCATGTGGACTACTGTCAGGTACCCCTATCTTTGTCTAACCACAGACCTATGCTGAAGCTTTGTTTGTTACTGTTGTGTAACTTGGACCATCTAATTTTTATGAAAACAGAGACAGTCTTTTAAGCACATCTGATTGAGTGTAGGTAGAGATGAAGAACCTTTAGTTAGCCTGTTTGGGTTTGCTCAATGAGGTTTAAATACACTTTGACTTAAGTCAGGTGTGATGTGAGACACATGGACGCCAGGCAAGGCATACAGTAACAACTGGTATCCTGAAGAGAAAGCCTGCAGAAACATGTGGGTCCACTTGATAACAGGAAGTATAACAAGCCAGCTTTGTTAAACTTCTTCACTAATATGTGCTTATTTGTGTTGTAAGCATTGTGTTTGCAGTTTATTTTGATTTCTACTTTCCGTACATAAACACCTTTTGACACAGGTGTATCCTAGTCTAGATCCCACACACATAGTTTTATGAGACATTTGAAAGCATTTATTGAAGGATGTCTGAAGTAATTCATGCGATAAATAATGCTTTAACAAATCTTGCCCCTTTGTGAATATCACTGCTGTGGAAAACTCATTCAGCTGTTAATATGCCTGAGTGAATATATGAGAACTGTTCAGTACAGTTTGTCTCTTTTAGTAGTAGAAATTTAAAAATGGGCAGTTCCATGTTAGTTGAACAGTATTCTTTTAATCACTACATGCTGCAATTAAGCAATAACACACGCCTGGGTGTGGGTAATGCTGGATTTACCCATGGTTGGTGTGGTTTGGTCACAAGGGCGAAGCCTGAGTGTCAAAACAAAGACAACCGTGGATAAATCCAGCATTACCCACACCCAGAAGTGGGTTATTGCTATTATACAGTGACATTATTTAAGAAAAAAATACTTACTTTTCTTAAATAATGGCATTGTATAATGCCTCCGTGCTGCCCTTCTACAGCTGTCTGGTATTCTGCGGCAGTTCTGATGTACTGCGCATGTGTATGCTTACGCAGTACATCAGAGCTGTGTGTGTAAGCAACGGAGAAAGCAAGATTGCCGTTGCTTTTTAGAAAGTGTCTCGCTATGTTAAAAGATCTTCCTTTCTCCATTGCTTTTTTAAAGCTATCTTGCTATGTTAAACAATGTTCTCCATTGCTGTAATAAAAAAAAAAAAAAAAAGACTTATACTAATGGAAAAAGTCTGGGCGACCGGACCTTTTCCATTAGTATAAGCCTGATTTACAATGTGCACGCTGACCAATCAGCATGCACGTTTTGGAATATTAATGGGGGGTTGTTGTATAATCCATATTAATTATTACAATAAACGTTCATTACTATTCAAAAACAAGTATGCTGATTGGACTGCCTGTTGTAAATTGACCATATACCGATAGAAAAAAAGTCCGGCTACTTGAAGTGCCATTGAGCGGACAGACTTTCTATTAGTATATGCTGACGGACAGAGCAAAATATAAGAAAAATCAGGTACATTTTCAAAACTAAACAAACAGAAACTTACCTGATTTTTCTTATATTTTTGCCCTGTCCCTCATATAAACTGTTTTTTAAATCTGTTTAAAAAAATAAACAGCAGCAGAGATTGTTTTCTCCATCACTTCTCCTGCACTGATTTACTGCGCAAATGTGGGAACATAAGTCCCATACATATACACAGTACAATAGTAAAGGGAAGACGACTTGAAAGAAGACTGAAGTGCCCTTATATAAATACGTTATTTTAAAAAGGTAAGCAATTTCTTTCTTAAAGAATGTAATTGTATAATAGCAATAATCCATTCCTGTTTGTGGATACATCAGGATTTACTCCCGGTTGGTTTTATTTAATCACATCAGCAGTGGGTAAATCCTGATATACCCATGCACAGACATGTATTATTGCTTAAATGAATAAAATATACTATTTTTGTTTCTTCAAATACTTTTAACATGCCTACTCCTTCCTACTTAACTTAAAAATGTCTAACATTTGCATTCAAAGTGTTTCCAATTAAATTCTTGATTCATGTGACATGAACTCTACATAATGAATAAATGGGTGCATTATCAGCAACTTAACTCTGTTTTCAGTGTACTCAAGGAATGACTTAGTCTAGAGAAATTGAGATTAGCATTCAGTGCCGCATGTTATATTAACATTTTTATCCCCTCTAATGAGGTATTTGAAATAATTCTAGGTCAGACTATTTGCTAGAATAGTGGTATAATATGAAGTCAAACATTAAATATTTTCTTTCCTTTGTTAAAGCCACACACTGCATGGCTGTGGTACTTGTCAAAGAGTAGACTGGGAAAATATTTGGTAAAATGTAATGGAATTTAAGGAATTAAAAAAAGAAAAAGACCATATGTGAAGCACAAGTTTTAGAGAGTACGCAGACTTTAAAATTGAAGGAAGTCTTTAAATAAAAGGCAAAGCATAGTAAATAGAATTATAATAAGAAATCTATCCATCCATCCATCCACAATCCCTTTTCCCATTTTTACACATGAGGTCAGGGTGTCACTTCAACAGTGACAATCATCTAGAGCCAAGGTTCATACTGACGGGTGGCTAGCCCTGATATGGCTGTTCTTCCATACCACAAACTCACGCCTATGGCCAGTTTAGAGTGCCCAGTCCACATACTGCATGTCTTTGGAATGTAGAAGGAAACCAGAGCTCCCAGAGGAAATTGAGGTGAATGCAGGGAGGACTTGCAGACTCCACAAGAAGACACCCCAACTGGAATCATAGGGTCATAGGAGGATACTAGGCTATCGACCCAGAGGTCATTTCAAGCCTAGCCATTTCATCCCAATGTAATAACATAGATACTCTAGCCAATATCTAGAATTATATTTATTAATGACTGCCAATGTCCAGGAGGGTTGTGGGCACTATCCCTGGTAAGAATTTACGGTGTCCCATACACTCGCACAGGTACCTTTTGAACACTGTCATAGAGGTGCTGTACTTCACACAAACTGGCAGCCTATTCCAAAGATGCATCAGTCTCTGGGAGGCAAATCTGTCCCTCTAGCACATCCTATTCAAGTCACAGACCATATTTAGGTCCCTGGAATGGGTAGCTCTAGTCCTGTTTGATTTACGCATATGCAGCAAATTCATTTGGTTTGGTTTAGAGATTGCTCTGTAAGCCAGGCATAGGTCTCCCATAAGAAGTCTATAAGATACTGAGTATAGTGACAGGGACTTTAGTTGGTCTGTGTAAGGCACAAGCTGGAGTCCCTTGATCTTCTTAGTTAGAAACCGTGAGGTCTCTCCAGTTGCTGCAGCGCATACCTCTCAACCTCTTGGAGTAAGAAATCTGGACAAAGCCATAAATAAAAGTGGGACAAAGGCCTAAAAATTAGGAACAATTTTTAACTATTGTTCTTACAAACTTAGAAAGTTGATAGAATAACAGGTTTTGATTTAGCATGAATTTTCTGAAAGGTAGGAAGTCTGAAACTCAAATTTCTGTTGTTATTTTCTATCTTCAATCTTTAATGATTTGATAATAATTTGTCAGAAAAACCACAATTTTATGAAAAATGGACCAAAGATATGAGGCAAAAATCTGTATAGTTGAGAGATATGCAGGTGCCTTGTATGGTTCATGCTGAAAGGGGAGTGTGAAGAGTGGGTAAAGATAGATGAAGGCTGCCAGCCTAGCCAGATATAATTTTATAGATAATTCTATCATTTGTAAATATCAGTGTAAGACACAGGCTTGTCTTAAATGGAAAAAAAAACTGCTGTTAGATGTGGAACTGAAAAAAATAAAACAACAGTGCTCTCTACGTAAAGCATGTGATGACCCTTTGATGTAGACAGTAGTGCCAAAGGGTCTAGATGAAGAAATTCTTTCTGTTGTTTTAACCAAGAGTTAAATTGCTAGATTTAAACATGTAAATGTATTTTTATTGCTCTGCTTCCTAACCAGCTGCAAGATAACAAAAGGAGATGTTAAGAATGTAAATGCAGTTGCTGTTAGCCTGGGAATCTCAGGAAGTGTGAAGAATGATGTAATGTGCAGCCTGGGAACCCCAGGAAAGTGTGAAGAATGATGTAATGAGAATCAGAACTGCAATTTCAATTTAAACAGAGAGAAACAGAGATTATTAAGCATTTTTGTCTTGACCATCCAACTCATCAGCACTCTGTTTTTCATATGTAAGTTAACTTAGACTCGTGTTTTCTTTTAGAAATAGCTAGAAACTAGAAAGATTAGACTGTGTTTTTCTGTGATATCAGAACTGTACTACTGAATTATTTTAAGTATTTCTCTGTAATCTTTGAACTCTTGACTAGCACTGTGTAGTAGGTAGTATTGTCTTGTGTTTTTATTATTTATTATTAAATATTTTAAAACCTTTCAACTGTGGCTGTTTTGTGTAGAGATAATTTAAGCTCTAGAGTACATTGCATATTTATAGTGTTTACTGTACGAAGTCACTCTAATAAAGCCTTGACTGTTTAGTTATACTACCAATTGGATAATAATATTGCACAGTAATAATTGGACACCCTTTTAAGGGCCTTTGAGTAGCTGATAAATATTAGCTGGGTGGTGGCAGGCGGTACTACCATATAGTCTGGGTAATAGGGGTACAGCTGGAGAACCTGTGCCAGCCTTTCCCAGGAGTGTCTGTGTGGTTATATAAACTCTTATCTCAAAGTGTGTGTGTGTGTTAGCTACTTGGGCAGGGACAAAAAGCACTGGTTGGACAGAGAGAGTGCTGGAGATTTTAGCTTGCCCAGCTAGGCTGAGATCTGGACCCTATAGCTGTTCCAGTGGGGAGTCTTATTGGGGACCTGGAGAGAAGGGAGCAACCAGCCCCAGACTGACTGTGATCTCTGTGTGCTCTTAAGGAAATTGCACTTTACTGTGTGTATTTGTTATCCTTTCTTCATACATGAGATACCCTCTCTGGTGTTAGTGGTGAGGATTGAGGCTCCTTGATTGCTGGGCCAGGGCACAGGCATCACATATTAATTGGTTGGCAGTGGTGGGATATCCACATCACATATTAATTGTTTGGCAGCGGTGGGATATCCACACCATATATTAATTGGTTGGCAAATACTAATTGGCTTGTAGTGGTGTGGGTAGAGTGAATTCCTGTAGCTTGGGTACAGTGAGCTTTGAAGGTGTTTTGTACTCTAAATCAGGCATGCAGTGAATACTCAGAGTTCAGATCATAATTGTTTTATTTCTTTTGTTAGCTTAGTTAGTCAGGGTGAGCAGGCAGCATGTCAGCAGAGGAGTATGGAAAGCTGACAAGGAGCCAGCTGGCGGAGATGTGCCAGGCTAGGGGACTGTTGCATGGAAACCTGACTAAGACAGACCTGATTGCAGCCTTGGTTACAGATGTATCAGAAAGCAGCAACCAGGAGGACAATCAGACTGGCAGTGGAGATATAATACCCTCGGAGAATGGACAGCTCAACCTTTTTGCAGAAGACTTAAAAATCCATCTGGAGCTAAAGAGACTTGAGTTGAAGGCCAGGCATTTGGAGATAGAAGCCGAGGAAAAGGAGTGGCAGAGGAAGCATGAGAGAGAAATGCTGGCTCTTCGCCAGAGTCATGGAGGTAATGGGGAAGGGAGTAACTGGACCCCAGAAGCACAACAGGTCAGTAAATTTCTCCCGCAGTTTAAAGAGGGGGATCATTTTGATAGTTTCATTGATATGTTTGAGAGGGTATGCAAAAAGTATAGTGTTGACCAAAAGCACTGGGTACGGCTCCTGACCCCCTTACTCCATGGTAAAGCTGTAACTGTACCTTCTAAAATGTCTGACATTGCATGTTTTGATTATACTGCTGTAAAAAATTGTCTATTAGAGTTTTTTAAGCTAACACCTGAAATGTATAGGAAAATGTTTTGTGAGCATAGATGCAAGGCAGAAAGTGTGTGTGAATATGTTGCTGAACTGAACACTTATTTCCATAGGTGGGTGAGTGGATGTCAGGTCACCACTTTTGAAGGGCTGGCAGAACTTTTGGTGAGGGAACAAGCCCTTAGCACTTTGCCTGAGGACATGAGGATCTGGTTAGCTAATAGACAATGTGCTACTTCAGATAAGTTAGGGAAGAAGGGAGACCTATACCTGGCAAGCAGGGCAGCCCTGCACAGGAAGGGGACCCCCAGTACTGCTCATGGGTCTAAAGCAACCCATGTTGGGTAGCACAGACTGCCACAACAGAATCTGCCAGTAGCAGGGGAAGCCACTAGTACAGCTACACATCCAGGAGCTAGGGTTAAATGTTTTGAATGCAACCAGTTGGGCCATGTGGCATACAGATGTCTACGAAGGCAAGGTGGGGAACAAAAGGTGAGGGAGCCAGTAAGTGGGGAAGCCAAAATGCCAATAGTAGGTTGTCTTGAGGCAACAGGGGTACTAAACTACTATCCTGCAGATGTCCTGATAGGGAAGAATTTGGATGAGGTAGTACCATATGCTTATGCAGTTACATGCAGTCAGGCTAGGAGACAAGCATGTGAGTCTGGTAGCCTGGGGGAGACCCAGACAGACTGTATACTTGCAGCCAGGACTGGTGAGGTGGTTACTTCAGGGAGAGAGCTACCCTGTAGCAGTGAGACCGAATGTGAGCCACAGCTGCTTGTGGGTACTGATGGTCCCTTGGACAGAGTGACTGCAAAGGTAGAGGTGAGTAGTAGTACCCAGGCTGACAGTGTGGCACCACTGTCAGAGGATGCCAGACTTCCTGTGGAAGGGGAGCTGGGAAGGGTTACAAGGAGAGAGTTGAGACAGGCTCAGCTCTCAGACCCTACATTGCAAGGCCTGCGGCAGGTAGCTAGGGAGGCACCAGATTCTCAAGGAAAGGGGGAATCTGTATACTGGGACAAAGGGTTACTATACAGAGAGTGGACTCCTGAAGGAGGGCTAGAAGGTGAGAGAGTACAGCAGTTGGTAGTGCCTAGAACCTACTGTCTAGCGCTTCTAGCCATAGCCCATGGTATTCCCTTTGCAGGTCATATGGGCATACAATGTACAAAGAGGCATATTATGCAGAACTTCTATTGGCCTGGAATTTCCAGAGATGTAACAGGGTACTGAAGGACCCGTGAGCAGTGCCAAAAGATAGGCAAGGCAGGAGACAAGGTGAGAGCTCCTTTGATGCCTTTGTGATTGAGGAGCCATTTCAGAGTGTAGCTATCGATATTGTGGGACCTCTAAGTACCCCAAGTTCCACAGGGGAAAAGTATATCCTAGTGGTAGTGGATTATGCTACACAATACCCTTTGGCAGTGACTTTGTCCTCCATTGAGGCAGAGAAGGTGGAAAATGCTTTGCTAGAGATTTTCAGCAGGGCAGGTTTCCCAAAAGAAATACTGACAGACAGAGGTGCCAATTTCATGTCAGGCCTGCTGGCTTGTCTGTGGAAGTCCTGTGAGGTGAAGCACATGAAGACCACCCCCTACCATCCCCAGACTAATGGTCTTGTTGAGAGGTTAAACTCTACAATCAAGTCCATGCTACGGGCATTTGCAAATCAGTTTAAGAGGGAGTGGGGCAAATATTTGCCCCATCTGTTGTTTGCTTACAGAGAAGTTCCCCAGGAATCCACAGTTTGTTTCACCCTTTGACTTGCTGTATGGGCATAGGATGAGGGGACCTCTAGATTTAATTTGAGATGAGTGGGAAGGTGAGTACGAGTGTCACAAGTAGTCTGTTGTGGCATACATCCTAAACCTCAGGACAAGGCTCAGAGAACTCATGGGCTTGGCCCAGGAGAACCTGGCAGAAGCCCAACAACAGAAAACGGTGTGGTATGACAGGAATGCTCGAGCTAGAGAGTATGCTGTGGGGCAGCAGGTAATGGTTCTCATTCCTGTCAGACATAACAAGCTGCAAGCAGCTTGGGAGGGACCCTACAAGGTGGTAAGAAAGGTAAGTGATGTTAATTACATGGTGGAACTGCTAGGCAGAAGGCAGGGGCACAAATTGTACCATGTTAACATGATGAAACCTTACCATGATAGGGAGGCCCTTATGCTGAGCATTTGCAGTGGATTGCAGGAGGAGTCTGAGGAAGATCTGGGGACTGATCTCCTCAGTCAGTCTCTGGCTGACATCTCAGTGGAAGGGGTAGCAATATCCCAGCAGCTATCTCCTACCCAGGTTCAAGAAATCCAAGCATTTTTTGCAGGAAATTGGGAACATGTTCACTGGGAAACCAAGGTGCACCCACCTGGGGCAGCACCAGGTGGATACAGGACCCCAAAGGCCTATTAGGCAGACCCCATATAGAGTGCCTGAGAGAGTCAAACAGACTCTGAGGGAGGAGGTACAGATGATGTTGGAACTAGGGGTGATTCAAGAGTCCAACAGTCCTTGGGGCTCCCCAGTGATGCTGGTGCCAAACAAGGATGGCAGTACCAGTGTTCTGTGTGGACTACAGAAAATTAAATAGTCACACAGAGTCGGATGCTTACCCCATGCCTATGACAGATGAGCTAGAGCAGCTGGGTGGGGCTAAGTATCTTACAACCATTGATCTTACCAAGGGTTACTGGCAGGTGCCCTTGACTCCCAGTGCTAGAGAGAAGTCAGCCTTTGTGACTCCATTTGGCTTGTATGAGTTCACAAAGATGCCCTTTGGGATGAAGAATGCCCCAGCAACTTTCCAGAGGCTTGTGGCTCATGTCCTAGTAGGAGCAGGAGGGTTTGCCCTTGCTTACCTAGATGATATTGCCATCTACAACCATTCCTGGCCAGAGCACCTTCAGCATGTCAGGGAGGTGCTGGGCAGACTACAGAGGGCAGGGTTGACCATTAAGCTGAGCAAATGTCAAGTGGGTATGGCAGAGGTCTCCTACCTTGGACATAGAGTGGGGAGTGGTAAGATAAGGCCAGAATCTGCCAAAGTGGAAGCCATTCAGGCGTGGCCTGCACCTGTTACCAAGAAGCAGGTGAGGGCATTTTTAGGAACAGCAGGGTACTACAGAAAGTGTTTCCCCAGTTATAGTACCATTGCTGCTCTCCTCACAGACCTGACAAGGAATAACAGGCCAGATAAGGTAGTGTGGACCCCAGCATGTGAGCAGGCATTGCAGAAGCTTAAAGAAGCTTTGGGAGGACCCCGTGTGTTAGCCAGTCCAGATTACAGCAAATAATTTGCTGAGCAGGTGGATGCTTCGAACCAATGGGTGGGGGTATACTTAGCCAGATTTCTTCAGAGGGAGAAAAGAACCAGAGATTATTAAGCATTTTTGTCTTGACCATCCAACTCATCAGCACTCTGCCTGTTTTTCATATGTAAGTTATCTTAGACTTGTGTTTTCTTTTAGAAATAGCTAGAAACTGGAAAGATTAGACTGTGTTTTTCTGTGATGTCAGAATTATTTTAAGTATTTCTCTGTGATCTCTGAACTCTTGACTAGCACTGCGTAGTAGGCAGCATTGTCTTGTGTTTTTATTATTTATTGCTAAATATTTTAAAACCTTTCGACTGTGGCTGTTTTGTGTAGAGATAATTTAAGCTCTAGAGTACATTGCATATTTATAGTGATTACTGTACCAAGTCACTCTAATAAGCCTTGACTGTTTAGTTATACTACCAATTGGATAATAATATTGCACAGTATTAATTGGAGACCATTTTAAGGGCCTTTGAGTAGCTGATAAATATTAGCTGGGTGGTGGCAGGCGGTACTATCATATAGTCTGGGTAATAGGGGTACAGCTGGAGAACCTGTGCCAGCTTTTCCCAGGAGTGTCTGTGTGGTTGTATAAACTCTTATCTCAAAGTGTGTGTGTATCAGCTGCTCGGGCAGGGACACGAAGCACTGGTTGGACAGAGAAGGTGCTGGAGATTTTAGTTTGTCCAGCTAGGCTGAGATCTGGACCCTATAGCTGTGCCAGTGAGGAGTCTTACTGAGGACCTGGAGAACAAGAGAGCGACCAGCCCTGGACTGACTGTGATCTCTGTGTGCTCTTAAGGGAAATTGCACTTTACTGTGTGTATTTGTTATCCTTTCTTTATATATGAGACGCCCTCTCTGGTGTTAGTGGTGAGGATTGAGGCTCCTTGATTGCTGGGCCAGGGCACAGGTGTCACAGGGAGTTATATTCAATTATGGGCCTGAGTAGTGATGAGTATAGAGGGGTTATAACAGCCTTTGCTCTAGAGGTGATGTTTTTGCTAATCAAGTGTGCTGCATAGAAAGCCTTCCTTCCACAGTAGACATATGGTGGCCAAAGTTAAGGTCACAGTCAACTTGTGATCTCAGATCCCTTACCACATCATAGGTACTTTGGGTATTGTTGTTAATTTGATAGTGTGAAGGGACATTGTTTTTACCAAAGGGAATGATGCTGCATTTCTTTGCATTTATTTTGAGACCGTGACTAAGACACCAGTCATTGGTCTGTGTAAGTATGCTAACATCATTTGGGGATTCAGTAATTGTGCCCAGTTTGCAGTCATCCACAAACCTGGTCAGCCACAGCCCCTTAGTTTTGGCTTGAACTTCTGAGAAGTATATACCAAACAGTAGGGGGCCCAGCACTGACCCTTGTGGCACCCTGCTGGTGACAGGTCTGCTGGTTGGCGAAGAGTCACCCACTTTGATAGTGTGTGACCGGTTTGTGAGCCATTTGGCAATTCAGTTTGCTAAATTTATTGGTAATGTCTGAGTGTGGGATTGTGTCAAATTCGTTTACCAAGTCAAGGTATGCTGTGTGCACAGACTTGCCTTCGTCAATGGCCCTGGTCACATTCGAAGAAATCTACCAGGTTTAGCAGGCAGAATATGCCCTTGACAAAGCTGAATTGTGTCAGATCTAGGGTTTGGAGGTGTGTATGTCTTTATTAAACTGGGGAACCTCTTGTTGGGAGGTGACAATGCTATCTGTTGTGCCACTGTGCCACCTGGTATTATAATAAGATCTATTTATTTGTTTATTTGTTTTGTTTTTTTGTTTTTGTCCTGGAACATTTCACTTGGGGTTTCACTAAGAAAAATGTGCAGCCCACCCTATTCTTAATACAATGTGTATGGGGGAAGTATTTTATTTATTTATATTTGTTTACCGGGAAATTCCGACTGGATGCAGGCCCTTTTTCAGCGGATGCCCGGGGAGAAAAGCTCCACACCATGTATATGATAGAGATACAAAGTTGCAGCAATAGTAAACAACATTACAGGTTGTTGGCTTTAATACAATAACAAGATATTGATTATCAACAGTATATACTGTAAATGTTGCAAGTTAAGATAGTTTCTTGTCGTTTATAATATTAGTAACAAAGTTGTCAGACAAGATTTTAAAGTATGTAAAGACAACCAGCTAATTCTGACTGTGGTTAGTAGTGGCGGTAGTATTGTTGGGTTAAGAGTCTAGGTCGGGGGGGAAGGTAAGGGTGGAGGTGCTAGTCTGGATTAGAGCAAGGACAAAGCCAGTGCAAATTTAAGTGGAATTTGAGCGCAGTCTTGAAAAGGCTGCTGGAAGGTAGAGTAGTTATAGAGGGTGGAAGATTGTTCCAAAGTTTAGATATAGTACATGAAAATATGGCTTCTTCTGCTGAGTTTTTGGGTTTGATAACAGTGAGTTGCTTTTTGTTGCTTAATCTTAGGGGCCTAGTGGGGTGATAGGGTTGGAGAAGGGTTTGAAGGGAAGGGATGTTAAGGGGGTGGTTAATATGTTTATGAGCGAGGGTGAGCTGATTAAAGTGAAGGAGTTGTGGGAGTTCTAGCCAGTTTAGTTCTTTAAGGGAGATACAATGATGGCTGAGGTAGGAGGTTCTAGTGGCAAATTTAGCAATTTTGTTGTAACAAGCATCCAGCTTGTGTAGGTCTGTCTCTCTAAGGTTGGTAAGTATGGGGGATGCATAGAGCAGGGTGGAGATTAGCTAGGAATTGGCTATGGAGATTCTAGCCACCTTGGTTAGGAATTGGTGACTTCGATATAATGCACCAAGTTTCTTGTGAACTTTGTTTATTCTGAGAGATATGTGGGTGTCAAATCTAAGTTTGTTTTCGATTTCCACACCAAATAATTTTGTGTGTTCTGATGGAGAGATGATGGTATTGTCTTTGGTGAGACTGTTGAAGTGGGGGGTGTTTTGGGTGGCTTTGGAAGGTTGGAACAGGGGAAGTTTTGTCTTACTTGGGGTGAGTAGGAGCTGAGCATTGGATAGCCAGCTTTCTGCAGAAGAGAATGATTCCTGTGTGATTTGTTGTAGTTCTGGTAGTGTGGGGGCAGAGCAGATGAGAGTAGAGTCATCTGCATACTGTATAAGAGATGCTTGTGTGGTGGCAGTATGTAGGTTGTTAGTGAAAAGTGAGAATAGCAGAGGGCCAAGATTAGACCCTTGGGGAACTCAGAGAGTAACTGGGAAGCGAGGTGATAGGTTATTGTCCCAGATTACTGATTGCTGATGTCCGTGTAGATAGCTGTGGAACCAGTTGCAGGCTGATTGTGAGAAGGAGAGGTTGGGGAGAGTAGAGAGTAGTAGCTCATGAGATACCATGTCAAAGGCCTTTGAGAGATCTAGAAATACAGGCAGTATAGAAGAGGCCATTGTTTTTGTGATGAAGTATAGTGTTGGTGAAGGAGAGCAGAGCGGAGGTAGTGCTGTGATATGGCCTGAAACCATGTTGGGTTTTGGAGAGGAGATTATTAGCTAGGAGGTAGTTGGAGACCTGGGTGTTGATACATTTTTCTAGTATCTTGGAGAGAGGGGAGAGGATAGCAATGGGGTGGTAATTGGAGAGGTCGGTGGAGGGGGTGCCTTTGTGGAGGGGAATGATGTGGGATATTTTCCATATCCAGGGAACATAGCCTTCTGTTATGGAACGGTTGATTAGAATTGAAATTAGGTAGGCTAGTGTATCAGCTGCAATTTTCAAGTATTCAGAGGGGAGGTTGTCAGCTGCGAGTTTGGTGGGTTTAAGTTTTGACAATAGTCTTTTTATGTTGGAGGTAGGTACTGAGGTGAAGAAGAAAAGAGGAGTGGGGGGTTTAGGGTTAGGAGTTGGGGGGGCTGCTATAGGGAAGTGTTTGTTTAGAGATGTTATAGTTTCAGTGAAGTGTTTGTTGAAGGATTCAGCAATACTGCTGGAGGAGGGGGTAATGGACGGCTGGGGGGTATCAACTTTCCCTGGGTGGAGGATAATTAGTTATTGGGGGCAACTGAAATGTGACACCCAAGACAGACACAGTAAAAATATGTATTTAGGACACTATTGATTCCTTTTTATGATCCTGAACGAGGAGGAAAATGTAGTTTTAGTAATTATCAGGATTCATACACTCAGTATTTTCACATTCAGAAATGTATGCAAAAGGTTGCAAACATTTATGTAATAAAGCTAGTATATAACAAAGTTAAGGTTACATAGTGAAGTTATGCCGTACTATAAATTATACACTATTAAATGTATAAAATGCTAGGCTAACCTGAGTAAGGATTGAATTATTTCTCTTACTTTTAGTGGGTACTGTTACTATACTTATTATACTAACAAGTGTTACTGTTAAACTAACTGAGTATAGCCCCAGTATTTATACTCCTATTAGTAGCTGCTAGGGTAACATTCATAACACTAATAGGTATAACACTTGTATTTGATCTGCTAATATTTGCATTTGACTGAATCATGTACATCAATAGTTCATGTACTACTGTACGCAACTATGATCTATTATTACTAGAATTCCCTACATCTCAACCGCTGATAACCCATAAAGCACTATACAGACCAGATAAATGCCCTGCCCTAAAATCACTTCACTCGTTCAACCCTGCTCACCAAATTGAGGACTCTGATCATAGGTTCATAGGTAGGTACTAGGGCCTATGCAAGCCTAGCCAACAAGGTTCCCTGGCTTACGCCACCCCAGAAAGTTATTTTCCTGTGCCACTGACAAGCAGAGACACAGAAGTGATCCTCGGGGTGTATTTCCTCTTTCCCATCCACTCATCAAGATTTTTCTTGAAGAGTGCTAATGAAGAACTTTGCTTGACATAGATGGGTAGCCTGTTCCAGAGTATGGGAAGTCTCTGGGATAGGAATCTATCTCTCCAGCATGTCCTGTTTATTGTGGTGACAAGGTTTAGGTCCCTAGAGCGTGTAGCTCAGAGGGATTGGGATTTCTGTAGGTGTAGCATGTCCAACAGCTCTGGGTTTGACATAGCTTTATATGTTAGGCAGAGATCACCTCTGAGTAGGCGATATGCTACGGAGTAAAGCTGGAGTTTTTTGAGGCGGTCAGTGTAGGGCATTTGTTTGAGTCCAGTAATCCTCTTTGTGAGGTACTTCTGTGGCCTTTCCAGCTGCTGCAGATGTCTTGTGGGGTACATTCCAAAAGGGGCGTCGTACTCTATAATGGGTCTAATGAGTGATGAATAGAGGGTAATGATGACCTCTTTTTTCCTGGACGAGAACCCTTTTATGATGAGGTGTACCACGTAGAAGGACCTCCTGACTACTGTGGCGATGTGACTATCAAAGGAGAGACTACTGTCCACCTGGGTCCCAAGGTCTCTTATCACGCATTCGATATTAAGTAGATTGCTGCCTATGTGGTAGTTCATGGGTACAGAGGTTTTACCAAAGGGGATGACACTGCACTATTTGGCATTGAGCTTGAGGCCATGGCTCTGACACCAGGCATCTGTCTCAGAGAGGCCCTTCTGTAGGATGTTCACATCATTTGGGGACTTGACTATGGCTCCTAGTTTGCAGTCATCTGCGAACTTCGTTAGCCAGAGGCCTTCTGTGTTAGCCTGCACTTCAGAGAAGTAGATACCAAACAGGAGCGGTCTCAGGACGGAACCCTGTGGTACTCCACTTGTCACTGGTTTGAGGTCAGATTTGGAGTCTGCAACTTTTACAGTGTGGGTTCTGTCAGTGAGCCAGTTGGCAACCCATCTTGTGACGTAGGGATTTATGCCTAGTTTATTGAGTTTAGCTATAATTCCAGAATGGGGGATGGTGTCGAAAGCCTTGGCGAGGTCAAGATAGGCTGTGTGAACCACCTTACCCTCATCTACGGCTTTGGTGACTGCCTCAAAGAAGTCGATCAGGTTCAGGAGGCATGATCTGCCTTTCACAAACCTGAACTGGGTGGGATCCAGAGTTTGGAGGTTACCAATGTCTTTGTTTATGAGTTCCATGATGATACATTCCATGGCTTTGCAGACCAGGCTCGTCAGGCTAATAGGTCTATAGTTCCCGGGATCAGTGGTGGCTCCCCCTTTGTGGAGTGGAATAACTGTTGCTGTGCACCATTCAGTGGGCACAAAGCCTGATGCGAGGCTATTATTGAACATGGTGCTTAAGTGGGGAGCCAGTTCATTCTGAAGTTCGTGTAAAACGCAGCCTGGGATGTTGTCCGGTCCCATGGATGCTGTGTTTTTGGCTTTAGAGAGTGCAGCTTTCACCTACGTAGTTGTGATTACAGGGACTCTGCATTCTTCCTGTATAGATATGGGCCCTTTAGGGGGTGGGGGTGGGGGGTAAAGTTAGCATTGAACCTATCTGCCAGGATGTTGGCAATATCAGTTGGTTCTGTAATTTTCATGCCTTTGTGCTGTAACTCAGAGCAGATCTGCGTGTTGCCATTGAGATTCTTGACATAGCTATAGAATGCTTTGTGGTTGTCCTTGGAATTAGTGGCAATTTTATTTTTGTAGCTAGCTTTGGAGGATCTTATAAGGGATCTCAGCTTCTTACTGAGGCTGACCAGGGAGCTCCTCCACTCATGGGATTTTACTCTCTTTTGCAACAGTTTCTTCCTTCTGTTGTACAGTTTGTTTATGGCAGGGGACCACCAGATTGGCTTACTTTTTTTGGAGGATAGCATCTTGGTTCTGTTTGGGATAGCACGATCCATGCACTCATGTAAGTGCTTATAGAGCGCATTTGTGTAGGATTCAGCAGTTGTAACTGTATTTTCCATCTGCACGGGTGTCATGAAGTTCAAAACTTCTGTCTTAAGAAGCATGAAGTTGGCTTTGGAGAAATTTCTTACTGTGGTTTCCTTAATGGGGGTGGGGGTGGGATGTGGATATCGAGGGTGATTAGCTTATGGTCGGATCGGACCAACGAGGAGTTGACTTCAGGTGTGGAACACCGGTCACTCATGTTGGTAATGACTACGTCTAGGATATTGTTGCCCCTGGTGGGGGTGTGGATAAGTTGATCTAGGGCATTGTAGTTTATGAATTCCAGAAAGCGTTGCGTTAAGGAGTTAGTACATGAGTAGTTTTCCCAGTTAATGGTGGGGTAGTTGAAGTCGCCCATTATTAGGGTGTTTGGCTGAACCCTAATATTTTCTAGTACATCAAGAAAAGAGGACTGGGAATCCTGGGGTATGGTGGGGGATCTGTAGCAAGCTACAATTTGGATTGCAGTTTTGCCAAGAGTTAGTTGCACTTGGATAACCTCGGATGCATTATGCTGAGCAACTAGCCTGGAGGTGTGGATATCCTTAATGTATAAGGACACCCCCCACCTTTGGTGTTTCGGTCCAGGTTAGATGGCCGAAAAGTATGGTATGAGTTATAGCCTGGTAGTGCAGGGGTGCTCTCTGGAGCCTTGAACCAGGTCTTAGTCACTGCACAGATATCGATGTTCTCCATTTTATGGAGTGCCTCGAGTGAGTGCATTTTGAAATTTAGACTTCTAGCATTGAGTAGCATTATCCTCAGTTTTTGCTTACCTGTTCCTGTTATGGTGGTGAATTTGTTACTTGAACCCTGCCTAAAAAAGGCACTATAGGGGCAGCAAGAGCCTTAGCCAGTATCCAGAATCCTAGGGGCGACAGGTGTAGGCCATCTGTGGCAAAGCATCGTGGTCTGTCAACCATGTCATCCCAAGCAGACAGATACTGGATCCCCTTTGAATGACACCAGAAGCTTTGCCAATTGTTGAAATCAATCATTTTGTCCTTGTACTGCGGTATCATTCTGGGCGATGGCAGAATGCTACTCAGGGCTAGGGTCATACCTGTCTGGGCTACAAGATTGCAGAGCTCTTCCATGTCTCTTTTCATGTAGTCCAGGGAGGTATGTCTCAGGTCATTCACACCAACATGGACAATGACAGAGTCATATTTGTACTTGTTGTGGAGAGACCTGAGTGCGTGGGTTATGTGGAGATAAACTACTCCTAGCCATTACAAAATCTAACATCTGTGTTGGAGACTCATTATTTACAAACTGTCTCTAAATCTGGGAATTCAGTTCCATACACACTGAAACAAATTTCTAACGCTATATACTTAGAAAAGGGTAGGAGCAAACTACATAGGAAAAAATGAGAACTGTGGGAGCAATACATACAAGGGAAGAATGAGCTTTAAAAGGCGGCAGGACTTAAATGAGCGATGTAATGGTTGACTGAAAAAGGTTGAGTAGATTGTAAGTGATTTATAATGTTTGCAACTGGGAGTGTGTCAGTATGGTTTGTGATGTAAAATGCTTGCAACTAGGGTTGTGTTGGCGTGGTTTATTTTCATTTGTATAAATGTATGATTGCCAATGTAGTAAGTGATAGTTTAATAAATATATTTCTTGCTTTAAAAGAAGGCAGGAATTGAGAATTTTATGTAATGTGCTTAGGCTATATGATATATCACAATGTATGTGAAGTAAAATGTTTGTCATGTTAATTATAATGTGATTACTTTTTTTTTTAATGTAAATTTGCTTATGTCACAAGTGTTAATTCAATAAAGGTGTTTGGAAAAAAGAGTTCACTTAAAAATTCACCTGTCCAAAACCTGGCTGTGTTCCTGTCTGCCCCCCACACCCATTACATTTTCCCAGTCCACTCATTTACACCACACTTTTCTCTCCCACCTACTCCACCCCTACTCTCCCCCACCTAACGTTTACTTCCAGTTCAGTCCTTAAACTTACTCTGTCACCCATTATCATCCTGTCTTCTATACTGTGCCACCCTACCTCACTCCAACCTCAAGCTTTACATCCCCCCTCAGCCTCTCCTTTCAATTATTGTCTTTGTCTTCTACCTCCATAACTGCTAATACCGTATGCTCTTAGTATAAATCTCTGCTGCTTTCTGTTCCCATCTTTCCGCTCCTCTGACCTTCATATTATACAATTATAACCTTGGCAGAGCAGTGGTGCAGTAGTTAGCATTGTCACCTCACAGCAAGATGTTCTCTGGTTTGATTCTCCGCTGGGGTGCCCTCTGTGAGGAGTCTGCATGTCCTCCCTGCATTCGTGTGGGTTTCCTACGGGTGCTCCGGTTTCCTCCCACATTCCAAAGACATGCGTGTGAAGCATTTCTCCCTGGGCCTCTGCTGAAAATGGCCTCTGTCCCAGTCGGACTTTCCCAGTAAACAAATGTTAAGTAAATAAAAATAAAATAAATTGATAGTAAACACTATATGAAACCTATTGTCTCTTGCAATGTACTTGTTGTATAAGACACTTAACGTACAACAATTTCCCCTTACTCAGTGCAATGTTTTACCTACCCCTACAGCTACTTTATCATTTGCATTGTATTCAAATATGCACTGAAAGTTTTACTCTATTTGTTTGTACGGCATTGCATTTAAATGTAAAATGTATGTTCTACTCTATGCCTACATTTCTGCATTATATTGTATTTACAATGTGGAACTTTTCTTCCCAGGCCTCCACTGAAAAAGGGTTGCTGGACCCAGTCAGACTTTCCTTGTAAACAAATGCGAATAAATAAATATTGTTCTTTTTTTTTCATGAACTAAAACAAATTTATAATTGTATACATTTTGTTAGTTTTATTTGTTCTACTGCAAGTCATCATATATGTAATATGTGATGTGGTGTTTTGTTTCATATATATTCTGCTATAAATCTCTATCTTTCTTATACTTACTGTTTATCAATATGATTCTAATTCAGTACTGAATTATTAATGTTACTTGCCTTGTTGCCTGAGTCATGTCTGAAAATGGTATCTGAGATCTGAGACTGGACCACCCTACTTAGATGATTAATAACTGCCAATAAAAAATAAATAATAAAGTTGGAGCCTCATTTCTACAACTAACGCAGGCCTCTCTCCTGGGAGCAAAGAATTTAGCTCAGATATTGTGATTGCAGAAAGGGGCGGGCAGCTCATACTTGCCGCTTTATTATCAGAAACCTTCATAAATTGCTTTTCAAGTCAGTTAAACAAACTGTCCCCACCTAAAGGTCAATCCTGTGGATAGCTGGCCTAGCCATTAATTAATTTGGATACACTTCAGATTTCTTATTTAGCTTGGTATCTGCAGTGTGGGTAAATCACTGGTTGAAAGGTGCTTTAACCATGTCAGATTGGGCTCTTACAGATTATATGTTAAAGTTATCAGAGCCTGTGATATTTTTATCTAGGTTCAGATTGTTTATGTTATCAGCTCATCCCTTCTTTTCCCCAGGAATAAATTGTGTCCAGATCCTGACTGCTCACAGTAAACAGTCTCTCAGCTGAGTAGTCCTGTATTGGGCAACTTGCATGGGCTGCCATTCAAACTTGCTGAGTTTAGACAAGGTACAGAAGTTAAAAGGAGGGAGCGGAAGTTTGACTTTTAAGTTGAAAGTTACTGAGGGATTTAGGGTTAGTGAACATAGTTTTAATTTGGGATTTGGGAGTAAATGGAAGAACAAGTGAGCCGAGCCCCCAGGACACCATCAGCTTCCACGACCGGCCTCAGCAAAAATGGAGTAAGTCTCGGGGATTGAAGAGTAGTTGGTAGACCTGGCGTGGATATTGAGTACTGGGAGCAAGGCTAGTAAAAATGAGGTCCAAAGGGACACAAAAAATAGTTTTGGGGAGTAGTGTTGCTTTAAGTTAAGGGCTTGGCAATTTTCTGGCTTATAGAAAAGTTTGTGTATTGCAGTTGGCTGAGAAAGACCTAGGTGATGTGGTAGTTCTAATCAGTTTAATTAATTGACAGTTAGACAATTGTATGCTGGATTTTTACAGGTTACTGCAAATTTGGCTATTTTATTCTAGCATTGTCCACGTTTGAACAGTTATGAGATCTGAAGGTTAGTGAGGACTGGGACAGCATAGAGGAAAGATGGCAGTAAGATTTTGATCATTTTTTTAACCACCTGGGATGCATGGTGGTCAAACTTCAATCGTTCATCTATGATGACACCCAGTAATTTTATATGGTTTACTTGTTCTATCATGGCATAAGACAGTAGTGAATAATGTTATTTTGGCAGAGGTGTTTTGGGGTGAAGAACAGTAATTTAGCTTTTTTTAGGGTTTAGAAGTAGTTGAAAATTATTCAGCCATGTTTCAATCAAATAAGAAAGAGTGCTGGGTAAGGTCTTGGAGTTAGAGAGAGAGATTTGGAAGAGCAGAGTGGGGTCAAGTCATCAGCATATTGATCTTGGATAACATTTTTTGTAGCAGCATGGAGGTCATTGATAAATATGTTGAACTGTAGATCCTTGTGGGACTCCAATATTTACCGGTAAGAAAGTGGAGAAATCATTTTTATATCTCACTACTTATGCTCTGTCTGAGAGGTAGCTATGGAACCATTGCAGTGAAGATTTGGTGAGCCCTATGGATGAGAGTTTACATATCTATCCTCATGAGTAACTTCAACTGCTTTCGCATTACTTGGAGAACCTATACTGTCACAAACAGGTAAGCACAAAAATTCCTGAACTTCATTAAGGCCATCTTTTTAGACCAGCTAGTCCAGACACCATTGAGGGCCTCAAAAATACTGGAACTGGTTCATTCCAATCAAGCCCCCCATGCTCAGCACCAATAACTGATTAAATCTGACCACCATGCAGTAACACTTAATTGCTGGACCAGAATTATCTTGCTGCTCCTCCACACTCAGAGGCTATTCTAAGGCTGATCTACTTCAATTAACTGATGAGCAGATAAAATTCAAACACCCTCCTCTCCCCAATGACCCCTCATCACTTTTGCCCTTATTCATGAACAAGTAATCAAACCTATTTGGTGGAACCCTAATACTAACAAGCTGTACAATAACAGAAGGAAACTCATAATCCATAAAAGCAAAATTAACACCCCATCAGCTAGAGAAGAACTCAAAAAGATCAATAAAGAACTTCAAAACAAATTCAAACCCTCCTAAATGGGTACAAATTGAGAATTACCATCCATGACAAGGATAACAGTAACATCCAACAATTGGGGGTGCCGGAAGCTGTAGAAGCCTGGGGGGGAGGCAAAAGGGACACTTAGTGATATAAAAGAGCAGTTTTTTTCTCTGCCTACTGCCATAAATGCAGCATATCTGTGAGACAAGATGTATATATATATATATATATATATATATATATGAGTTACATCTGGAATGGCTGCACAGAAATTTCATAGAAAATCACAAATGAAGCTAATGTTGCAGCTGCATGGTATTCAGTCCAGTGGTCATATACTCAAAAGTTAGAGACAAAAGGCAGTAGTGCTGTAACACACTGTCTGTTGGCACACAGAAGCAACAACCACAGAAGGGTGGTGGGAAGCTGTTAAACAAATTCACTTCAGTCTGACTTTAAAAAAGTCTGATCATACCTCTCAGCTGTACAGATTTTTGCAGAACGTCCAGATTTTTGCCTCATATTTCTTAATCTATTCCTCATAAAATTTGTGATTTTCTGGAAAATTACTGGGATGATCTGAGGATTTAAATCACTAAATAATAATATACATTTGTGTTTCAGACTTCATATCCTTCACAAAAATGTATGCAAAGACGAATCCTGTTATTCTGGCAACTTCTTAAGTGCATAAGAGCAATATTTAAAATCTGCCCCTATTTTTGGGCCTTTGTCCCCCCATTCTGTTAGTCTTTGTTCAAATTTTTTGCACTAAGAGGTTAAGAGGTATGGTCCAAGTGAAGTGCTTAACAGCATCCCAGTGCTCTTTTGTGCTGACCGCTGACTGCTTTACTGCTGCAGTGTTTGAATAGAGTTTAACAGTAGTAAGAGAATCTTAACAAAACCTTTTTAAGAACCTTTCCAATATGTTCTGTTTTTCTCATTACAACATTTTTCACTCTTATGTTTTGTAATGTAACATGATTCTTTGTGATTTAAACTGTACTTGTTTTCTGAAAGATTTTGATTGTGGAGCTTTTCTCCCTGGGCTTCCAATGAAAATGGGCACTTTCTGGCTCAGCTGGACTTTTCCAGTAAACAAATGTCAAATAAATAAATAAAATAAATACATAAATAAATAAATAAATAAATAAATATATAAATGCCACAATGGTGTTTAGCATGTAGGTCTATGTTCGGCGACAGAAAACAGTAAAACGGGAACGGCCTAATCTCGAACAGAAAAGAGTGAAACAAAAAAGCAAACAAGGACATCGTTGGAAAAAAAGTATCAAAAGGTTATAGTCAGCCGGCACCACAACAAAACCAACCAAGGTGGGGTGCTCCACGTGCACCCCCCCAACTATATATACCAATTCTGAGATCGCACTATAGTGGGGACTAGGGCAAATTTAAAAATTTTCCCTTCACTTACTGTGTGTATCACGTTACTTCGTGGTTGTTGGCCAACTATGGTAAATTGATGAATTTGTTTTTGTTGATGTCCTTGTTCTCTGCTTTTTTGATTCGCTCTTTTCTAGTTCAGATTTAGCCATTTGCATGTTATTCTTTTCGGTAGGTGAGCATGGACCCTTAGCGTGCATATCTTTTACCCAAAATCATAGGTTCATAGGTAGTTACTAGGCTATCGGCCCAAGGGCCTACATAAGCCTAGCCAGCAAGATACCATAGCTTATGCCACCCAAGAAAGTTATTTTCCTGTGCCCCTGTCCAGCAGAGACACAGAAGTGATCCCCGGGGTGTATTTCCTATTTCCCATCCACTCACAAGATTTGTCTTGAAGAGTCCTAGTGAAGAACTTTGCTTGACATAGATAGGTAGCTTGTTCCAGAGTATAGGAAGTCTCTGGGACAGGAATCTATCCCTCCAGCATGTCCTGTTTATTGTGGTGGTAAGGTTTAGGTCCCTAGAGCGTGCAGCTCGGAGGGATTGGGATTTCTTTAGGTGTAGCATGTCCAGCAGCTCTGGGTTTAACATAGCTTTATATGTTAGGCAGAGATCACCTCGGAGTAGGCGATAAGCTATGGAGTAAAACTGGAGTTTTTTGAGGTGGTCAGTGTAAGGCATTTGTTTGAGGCCAGTAATCCTCTTTGTGAGGTACTTCTGTGGCCTTTCCAGCTGCTGCAGATGTCTTGTGAGGTACATTCCAAAAGAGGCATTGTACTCTATAATGGGTCTAATGAGTGATGAATAGAGGGGAACAGTGACCTCATTTTTCCTGGATGAGAACCCTTTTATGATGAGGTGTGCCACATAGAAGGACTTCCTGACTACTGTGGTGATGTGACTATCAAAGGAGAGACTACTGTCCACCTGGGTCCCAAGGTCTCTTATCACGCATTTGGTGTTAAGTAGATTGCTGCCTATGTGGTAGTTCATGGGTACAAAGTTTTTACCAAAGGGGATGACACTGCAATTTTTGGCATTGAGCTTCAGGCCATGGCTCTGACACCAGGCATCTGTCTCAGTGAGGCCCTTCTGTAGGATGTCCACGTCATTTGGGGACTTGACTATGGCTCCTAGTTTGCAGTCATCTGCGAACTTCATTAGCCAGAGGCCTTCTGTGTTAGCCTGTACTTCAGAACACAATCATGATGATCCATACACTGCAACTAACTATCTATCTATCAAAAGTAAGGCATAAAATGCATCACAGTGGATTTTGACACAGGTTTAGTGAAGGCTTCTGCCCTGGTCCCATCTGTTTTACAATTAACCCTGCTCGGAGGTGTGCATAGAAGGTTGATATAGCTTGTGTGTGGGGGTGGTTCATAGACTCATAGGTTGTTTCTAGGCTAATGACCACTAGGGTCTTTATAAGGCTAGCCATGCACCCCAACCCAGTTTTGTCCCCAGTTACCTTGGGCATCTGTTGGAGGTAGCTAAGGGACTGGTAGGGAGGGAATGTTAGTTGGAGAAATTGGAGAAACATTAAACTTACTGATTACCTCTGTCCATCAGAGACATGGGAGCCAAACCAGGGGTGAATTTGCAGTTTCCCAGTGGTTAAGGTTTCATTGAATAGGGTCAGGGATTATCTCTGCTTCACATGGATGGGGAGCCTATTCCATAATATGGGAATCCTTTGAGTCACAAATGTGTTCCTCCAGTATGTTCTATTTATGTCACAAGTGAAGTTTAAATCCTTGGACCTAGTGTTTCTTGTGCCATTTGTTTTGTGGATGGTGTACTCCACTGGTGACTGATCTCTTTGTGGAGGTGATCTCACAAATTCTGACTTCTTGGGTCCTATCAGTGAGCCAGCCAGCAATCCTCATGTTGGTGAGAACTGGATTCAGTATATCTGATCCTCTGGTTGGAGCGCTCACTCTCTGGTCCAGTATGTACATGTTAATAAATTCCAGGGAGCATTGTGCCTTTGTTTTTGAGGCAGTGTATGTTTCCCAGTCTATAGCAGGATAGTTAGTCACCCATGTATAGGGTATTTGTTTGGATGGTGGGTGGTGGAGGGGTTGGGAGCAGTGAGATTATTAAATTTTTGAAATCAGATCTCAGAGATGTCCACAGAAGGCCACTACACATTGTTTGGGACTAGGGAAAGTGTGGTCTTTCTCTAATTTTCCTCAAAATTAAACCTGAGAGGTATGCACAGAAGGTCTCTATAGCTTGTGTGGGGCTTGACAGTGTGGCCTTTTTCTTTAACTTTTCCCACAATCAATTCTCAGAAGTATGTGCAAAAAATCAGTATAACTTGTTTAGGGGCTTTCTACTATCTAGGGAAAATAGGCTAGAATACACAAATTTTTTTTTCATTTTTCTCACAATCACATATCAGAAGTGTATACAAGTGTCATACCTCTCAACCTCTTAGAGCAAGAAATCTGGACAAAGCCATAAATTACGGGAGTACAAAGGCCCAAAAATAGGGACTATTTTTAAACATTGCTCTTACAAACATAGAAAGTTGATAGAATAACATGATTTGCATTAGCATGAGATTTCTGGAGGGTATGAAATCTAAAACTCAAATGACTGTCATTATTTTTCTGACTTCAACACTCAACGATTTGCCAGAAAACCACCAATGTGATGTTGTCCTATCTCGCCTTTATTTTTCACTGGTTGGGTTCAGAGCTGATCCTCTGTTCTGACACGGCCGTGTACAAAAGCTTGAGGTCTTCCACTGGCTCATGGCTGTATCTCTACCCAGTCATGCCCTAGGAGAGCTCCCCAGATCTCGTTTGCCGCTAACAAGATTGGGTGTTCTCCATTCTGGCTCTGGCTAAGTCTATATTTTTTCTTCTAATATTTTGAAATAATTGTGTCTTGTGAGTTGGATAAAGATTTATAGTATTTAGTACGTAGTCCTTAGTGTGTTCGATCTGTTGCTGTTGTGACTGGCCATTGTTTTCTTCTCTAGGCCATTTTACCTCTTCCCTATTCCTATTATATTCTCTTCTGTTTGAAATAAGCTCGTTTAAGTTAGAGAGTTTTAAAAATTTAATACATATCTGGTTACTCCTTTTCCCTGGTAAGCTTGCTTTAGTTAGAGAGCTACTGTTGGCCCATTTAAATTAGAGGGCCTTCTTTCTTTTCCTACCCGGCAGATTTGTTTTATCTGAAAACTGTCTTCCTTTTTCTAGTTAAGTTCCACTGCTTACGTGTTTGTTGCAAAAAAAAAAAAAAAAAATGTATTAATAGTAGTAATTTTTCTTGGTTTTATTGTTGTTGGTTGCCATTGATATTACAATTTCTAAGGATCCTAAAGAATCCAAACCCTCAGGGTTTAAAAAGTGTGTTAAATGTAATCACAAAATGTCTTTAACTGTTGGTCACACAGTTTATGTGTACTGTCTTGGCACAGTCCATCTGCAGGAATCATGTGCCATTTGCCATGTAATCAGTAGCAGAGTGTTGTTGGAAAGGAGAAATTAGTTAACATTGAGAGGGTTACTAAAGACTCCCTTAACAGAAGCAAGTGAAAAGGGTCAAAGTACATCGAAATTACCAAAATCCCTATCTTCCAGAACAGAGAAGTCGGGAAAACACATCTTCTACTTCTTCTACTCATTCGGAGCTGACAAAGAAATTGGCTAAAGAGTCTTCCTTGGACCCGAAGACTGTCGGGTCTGAAAAACCTTCCTCCTCGGCTCCTGCTGTGGTTTCAGTGCCAATGGAGTTTCAAATATAGAACCAGTCCCCAGAACTGGAACTGGTCTCCCCAACCCTGAGATCTCCATTGCTCCAACAAGTCAGATCTCCTACTCCCTCATCACGATCATCCAGAAGCCTCTCCAGTGATGATGTGGATCGTGTGGTACAGAGACTTTTGAAGACATCGGCACTGGCCAAACTACTGTCAACTCCACCCCAGAGGGATTCGGAACCAATGAAGACTACCCCTCCTCCATTGATTCCTACTCTGATCCACTCCGGGACCTCAGAGCCAGAGTGTCTGGAACTGGTTGTAGTGGAACCGTCGGACCTGAGACTGCACCAGGATCTTTGGGCCCGGCTACTGCTCTGACATCCTTGGTTCCATCTGAACTTGAGGAGTCTGGGAGCTGACTCTCTCCAGTCGGGTCCTGGGAGGATAGTCAGTTCGGACAGTTGTCTGATCCGAACTTGCCTTTCGAGGCTTCAGCTTGGGAGAGCTCAGCTCCTACATCAGCCTTGGAGCCAACCCCCTTGGATCCAGGGATGCCTTCTGGTTCTTCAGAGCTGGGAGCTTCCTCAGATCAGGGAGTAGGGGGCCTTTGAGGTAATGAGGAGAGTGTTGTCACTACTGACAGCTCCACTCCCAGGTACAGGCATTCTTCCCCCAAAGGTGCCAATGTGTGTCTTGGTACCATCACATCCACATAGACATGGAGACCCAAAGCCTCAGGATGCCCCATCGGGTGAAGTCCTCTCTTCCAAAACCTCCTTGAAAGAGATTATGTTAGAGGAAGCATTTAGACTCCCCAGAAGAGTCCATCACTTTGGATACAGACCTTGATGAATCGGAAGGGTCCCCACTGTCATCCTCTGAGGATGTCTCCCTTCGCAGACATCCTAGAAATGCTAAAACAGAGAGGTGGCTGGAAGTCCATCAACCCTTCTGAGGAGGAGTCTGTATACCTGGAGGTTTTCAGGTCTCACCCTTCCACCTCTTGGGTGTCTCTGCCTTTTGACGAACTCATGAATGTAGTTAGTCGAAAGGTGTGGGAATCACCAGACTCAGTAGAACCTGGTCCTCGGAGGCAAAATAAGTTTATTTCTGCACCATTGGACAAGGAGTTTCTTCCTAAGGGTGTCCCAATAGATGCTATGATGGTTGCAGCAGTCACCAAAAAGGAACTTTCAGAGACCTCCTCGTCTGTCCATCCATCAAACAAAGAGTCTTGTACATTGAGAGGGAAGCACATGTTCTCTTCAGCGACTTTTGCACTGAGATCGCTGAATTATCTAACTCATTTTACTAGGTTGCAGAGAGAACTCCTGAAAGAGCTAGGAGATACTCTACAAGGTTCAGTAGCTGTGGGGGTTTCAGACCTCCACCTTAAACTCTGTGGTTAACTCCTCCATGAAGCTTACTTCTTACACAGCAGATGGAGCGAGCAGGGCAGCGGGTTCAGGAATTTTCCTGAGGAGACATTCCTGGATGCACTTGTGTGACTTTGTGGAGCCTTTTAAGTTTACCTTTGTTAATGCCCCCTTCGATGGCTCATCACTCTTTGGGCCAAAAGTTAAGGACACACTCACCAGGTGCGAGCAAGAAGGAAACACTCTCTCTGCCATAGTAGTCAGTTTTTCACTACCTTCTAGACCTTACCCAAAAAGTCAAAAGGGAGGAAAGATGTGGCTCCAAAAATCTCAGAGAACTTTTCAGGATGCATATGGTGACTCTTTCCCCAGGGGTAGAGGGGGAAGCAGTAATGGGAGACACCGTCTATGTAGCAGAGGGGGGGTCCGCAAAATCAGGGCGACAGGGATACATTCCATGGTAGGCCCTTTCAGCGCTCCTGAAGGGAGGCCCATCTGTCCATCTCTGGAGGCAGTTGGGGGTTGCTTATCTTTGTACCCAGAAGCCTGGATAGAAATAACAAAAGACAATAGGGTACAAAGCATCATATCCAGAGGCTACTCTATACTTTTTTCCTTCCCCATCCCGAACATAAAGAACAACCCGGACGTTCCACCCAGTCAAATGGAATAGGCAATTCTAGAAATTCAAAAGTTGCTAGACAAAAGAGTCATCAAAACAGCCCCCACACACCCAATAGGATCCGGAGCTTACTCAAGGTTCTTTTTAGTTCCAAAGAAAATATGGGACTGGAGACCCATGCTGGATCTCACCAGCTTAAACAGATCAGTAAGAAAAACAAAGTTCTGGATGATAACACTGCAGCCAATATTCCCCTTTCTGGGAAAAAAACAATTGGATGTGCTCTATAGACCTTAAGGATGCATACTACCACATAAAAATGGACAGGCCATCCAGGAGTCATCTGTGCTTTTGGCTGGGAGCCAGTCACTATCAGGTTTGAACTCTTCTCTTTGGTCTCACTACAGCCCCCAGAGTGTTCACCAAGCGTATGGCAGTGGTCACAGCTCACTTGAGATATGTAGGATTCCCAGTCGTTCCGTATCTAGACGACTAGCTCCTAACCGCCACCACCAAGCATCTACTACTAAAAGCAAGAGACACCATATTACTTCTCTGATCTCACCTAGGAATCACGATATATCACAAAAAATCTGCCTTGTTGCCATCTCAACATATCGTCTTTATAGGGCAGATCTAGACACGACAAAGATGATGGCAAAACTTCCTCCAGAAAGAGTTTTAGTTCTGCAACATCAAGTCTTAAACCATCTTTCCAAGAAAAGGGTACAGCCGAGAACAGTTCTGAAAGTGTTGGGAACCATGGCAGCAACGATAAACGTACCACCATTTTATGAGAAACAGACCAAAAATATGAGGCAAAAATGTGGGCTTTCTGTGAAAATCTTTACAGTGGATAGGTATGACAGATGGTTACATTTGAGGGCTAAGGATAAGGAGGCATAATGTGGTTATACAACTTAGATCAACAAGTTAAAATATATAACTATATTCTGGTTTTGGATACACAGAAGGTAACTGTCTTTTTGAGGTGGAGGTGAAGAGACAAGCTGCAGGATGTGTGACAGCAGCAACTTGAAAAGTGTGACTGTGGCTATTTATCATTCAATTTCATCCCACTCTAACATCAGTTGACTATATAGTTTTCTATCTTTTGACAGGTAGACAGACACTATTTTAAGATATGATTCATGTATCGTTGCAAGCATTTATCTTCTCAATTTATTGGAAACTACTTTTTTGTCAACTTTGATCATTAAGTCTTGGGCACAACTTATTTCTTCCTTGAAAGGACAAATAAGACTGAATTTCTTTACTTAGCCATGATTTTTGTCCAGGCCTTACATGCAGCAAAAGGCAGGGGAATGTATCTTACAGCATATAGACCCCCATGGATTCTGAGGCCCAAGCAGCATGCAGAGTATCAGTTGAGTTCTATTACTTCCTTCACAGTTATTACTCTACAGACATGGCCATTCAAGGAGCTGTGAAAGGATGCAGGAAGAAAATGAAGAGAAAGTCTGGCTTTCTGTCCTTAGCCACAGTTTTTGTTCAGGCAACTTTGGCTCAAAAGGATTAAAAAAAAGAAAGAAGGCTCTAAAATGTAACTCAGATCATCTAGCACCCAGTGGTTTCTGTGGGGTCTGAGCTCAATGGCTTAATTTGATTGTTTCCTCCTCATTAATTATGGTTTAATCTTGGCCATTTAGGATGTGTTGATATAATGCAGGACCAATCTGAAGAGTACAACAAAGTATGAGAAAACAAGAAAAAAATCAAAGTATGAGAAAACAAGAAAAAATGCAAAGTATGAGAAAACAAAAACAAAACAAAAAAAATCAATCTGTAGAGTGGCAAGACCAGGATGGGAGGGAGTAGGCAGCACTCTGAAGGTATTTAGGGGGGACAGTTGGGGGCCCATAGAGTCCTTTTCCTAGGGTTTCATTTCATCAAAGGCCAGATTCAAAAGTTTCAGTACTGCCAGGTACTGCCCCATTTAAGTACATCACACAGCTTATCAGCAAGGTTTACTACACTCCATAAAACATTTCATAACACTGTGACATCTAGGTAAGAATAAAAAGTAAAAATAAAAAAATGCAATATGCTTGGATTTGTCAGATTTCTGGCATACAACAATCATTTTGATTGTATCTTTATTTATTGCTACGTATCATATACCTGGTCACTTAATAGATAGTGTTCAATATACCCTTCCAGACACAGTCCTCAAGCGGTCTAACTAAAGTTTAGCTACTTGCTGTGTTCCTAATGAATGGTACACTACAGTTGTGATGCTCTTCCGTAAGGGTGGCCTTACAACTGACCTGGGTTATTACAGTCCTTACATGCCTCATATGCAAAACCATTGGGTGCATTATAATTAAACCCTAGCTGTGGCATCAAGACTCTTATTAGATTTGATCCAAACAATTTGGCTTTATGTAGAGTAGACCCTGTCTATGTAATCTGATAACTGGTAAACTTATTCAAAAGGGAATACAGAGGCTGTAGATAGTGCTCATGCAGTACACATGGTGTATGCTAACTGGACAAAGGTCTTCAACACCATTCTCCATGCCAGCATCATACAAAGGCTAACTGCTTTAAAAAATTCAATCCACATGTAGTAAGTTGGGTTGAAAACTGGCTGAAAGATTGAGGCCACATAGTGAGAGTTGCAAGTGTCTCATCAGCATGAAAGGGACCAGTGGTGTCCCTCAAGGCTTGATGCTGGGACATCTTCTTTTGGTATCCACTTCTCAGATCAGCAAGTGGACAGCCAAGACCTCTGGCTAACAAAGTTTTCAGATGACTGCAAACTGGAGGTTTTTGTTAAGTTACCCTATGACTCCCAAACTCTATTGAATGAATCCTGATTAGTACATCCCTTGGTGTACTAAAAATTGTCTCAAACCAAATGCTAAAAATGTGGTATCATCAATTTTGGTAGAGAACACCTCCTCCTATCATACAGTATAGACAACCCACCACTACAAAAAGAAAATGTTGTCAAGGACCTTGGTAGTTCGGTTAATACCTTCATCTCTTTTGACAATCACTTAACAATGGCTGTCAGAAAATCCTTTTATTTAGTTTTTACCAAAGAAATATCATAACATTCTAAACAGATAGTCACTCCCTTTTACTCAGCACTGATCAGGACAATTATTAAATACTACTTTCCCTTAGGGGTGTAGCTCATTAACTATGTCAAGCAGTTAGCAAGACTCCAAAGGTTCCTAAACAAAAAGCTTCACAAGCCTAAAGTCCCTGAGCTAAAAAGATAAGCTGGAAGGTTTAGGCCTTTGTTCATTGTCATACGGACTTTGGAGGGGGAAGATCTCTGTCTTACTTACTGCACATTAGAGACCCAGTTAACTTGGATGTCCTGTTTCTCTGCAAGTCCAGTATCTCCCCCAATACTAGGACCAGAGATATAAATCTTCACCAACAGATAAATGCAGCACAGCAGGGGGGGGGGGATGCTTATAAATTAGCATCTCTTAACCTTTAAAATAACTGTCCCCTACATGTTAAGCAGTGCAATTTACTATCTTACTTTAAACATGAACTAGATGACTGGATGGATATTTAAAAATTTACTCTGGGTCTGACTGGTATGGCCTTCCTGGGGAAAGGAGGTACTGTCTGAGTGAAGGTAATGACTGGCAAGGTGAGAATGGTCATAAGACTCATTGGCCTTGGAATATCTATGAATCTAAACTGTTTTTATGGCTTACTCCCATAACACATCAGGAAATCTCTGCCCATTCCCATAATGATCCTGAATAGCATAACATGATTACTACACTGGAAGTCAGGCTAGCTCCAATGAAATAAACCTCCATGGAAAATTTTGTGTAAAACAGAATGTAACACAGGAGAGCCATAGACCTTCCTGGTACTCATTGGGTGAATGGCAGTAAACATGCAGATCTGCACCAACTTATGGAAATCAGACTTTACTTGTAGAATATACCTCTCAATAATAAGAAGTATGTTCAAAGTGCATACATGAATGTAATGTCTTATTGAACCCATATAAATTGTTGTCTTTACTGCTCTTGATCTCAGGTCGTGTCTGAAAGGGGTTAATAGACCGACCAGTCCACTTACCTGGTAAACAAATAGTAATAAATAATAAATAAACAAACTGCCCAAATTTTGCAAGATATCCTTGATTTTGCTTCATATTTTGGTCTGTTCCTCATAAAATTTGTGTTTTTCTAGCAAACATCGAGGATTGCGCTTACTAAATAATAAGACATTTAAGCCCTGTCACTTATATTCTTCAGAAAATGCATGCTAATGCAAATCTGTCATTCTAGGAGCTTTCTAAGTTTATAAGAGAAATGAGGTTTGTGGTTGATTTTAAACCTTTATTCTCCCATTATTTTTGGTTTTGTCCAGAATTCTTAAGCAGTAGTTCAGAAGTTTTGCTGAGGATTACAGCCAGTGACTAATTCCAGATATATTTCATATGCCAGTTTCATATGTCTGTTTCAGAAAATGCATGTTAATGCATAACCTTCTGTATTAAATTTTTAAAAGAATTGATAATATTCAAAAATTATCTCTGATTTTGACACTTCATCCCCCCTGTTATTTTTGGCTTTGTCTAAAATTCTTGAGGAAAAGTTGCTCGGCATACTTCAAACAAAGCTCTTGCACAGGTGTTTACATGGTATCCATAAGCTTGGGCAGCCAGTAGAAGACAATTTATTATTCAAATTATCTTTTACTGACTGCCTGAGCTTGTGGTTACCTCAGAAACACCAGTGCGAATTTTTCCATGTAATCCCTATGCTGACAGCAGTTTCAGGGCACACTGGGCAGCTTGTTGAAAATGTGTGTGTGTGGGAGGCTTCTCACTCTCCTTCGCCCTATGGTTCTGGCGTCCATGCCAACAATGCCCTGAGCTGATAAAAAATAACACCACATACGCATCTCCTGAGTCCATACTATTAGTGAACAAATTCAGCTCATACTTTACTCTCTTATCTCTGCTTTATTATCCTCAGCACATTAGTATAGCTTTTCCATCCACTGATTACCATTGAGCATGTCCCAAGCTCAGCCTCTGAGGCTAAGAACACTAGGCCCACAGGTTTTCCATCCACTGATTACGTTTGAGCATGTCCCAAGCTCAGCCTCTGAGTCTAAGAACACAAGGCCCATGGGTTTTCCATCCACTGATTACCATTGAGCATGTCCCAAGCTCAGCCTCCGAGGCTAAGAACACTAGGCCCATGGCTTTTCCATCCACTGATTACCATTGAGCATTTCCTAAGCTCAGCCTCCGGGGCTAAGAACACTAGGCCCATGGGTCTGGATAATGTCATGCTGTCTTCATGTCATCACCAAATATTGTCTGGTGCATTCATTATTAGGTTTACTCAGTCTCAACCTTTCTATTGGATTCATACCAGAGGTATGGAGAAATGCTGTAGTCGCCTTATTCCATAAAAAGGGACTCATTACTGATTTGGGAATCTAGAGACCCATAAGCATCACTGGTCTTATTTGTAGACTGAAGGAGAACATCATTTTTTGAACAAATTACAGAGGAATTGGACTCAGGCAAATTGGTTCACACTACATACCTGTACTTGGCCAGAGCCTTTGATACAATCTGGCATCTGGCATCATTGATAAGCTAATCAAAATAAATTTAAGCCCCTATGGGCAGTAAAGTGGTCATTGACAGAACCCAATCTATTAGTGTTGGAGCTGCACTCTCAACCAGTACTTATAGAGCCTTAAAAGAACCAGTCCTTTGCAATCCCCTCCATGTCCACATAAATAACATCCTAATCATCCACCCAAGAGATCTGAACTTCCACACCAAAATAAATAAGACCTAGTGATGTGATAGGTATCTGTCAGAGAGAATACTTCTTTTGTGGAATAGAATCCCACTGGATTTAAAGCATGGTAGTTCCCTGACCAATTTTATGCACCATCTGCACGACTGGGTGGGCAGTCATAAGTACTCCCCTGATCTGGCTACTTAAGCCCTTATGAAAGTGGCATGTAACTACGTCCAAAGTAATTCATCATGTTGTGGATCTGGTATTAATCCCTGTCTTAGTAAACTCAATGTGGGATCATGTGGCAGGGCTGCTAATGGTCCACTGGATCACCAGGCTAGTATTAAGCTATGAATGTTTGAGTTCTGTCTATAAGTACATATTATAGGAACAAATATGGACCAGGAACTCATGTATTGTGTTCCAGAAAATAGGATGCACATATAGTAGGGGAGTACTTAATCTATGGGAGCTAGGGTAGTAAGACAGGAGAGTAGATGAGGAAGAGTTGAGTGAAGAAGAGGAGTGTAAATGATAGCAAAGGCTGGTAAAGGTTGGTGTGGAGAGGAGGAAAAAACTTGTAGGATGTGGTTATTTACTGGTAAGAGTTGAGTGGTGTGTTTTGCATGTGCATTTTTCTTTAAGTGAATGAACCATTTTTTAAGACAGTTGCAATTACTTTGTAGAGATTTTTTTCTGTTTAAGTAGGAATGTTTTGATAGAAAGAATTTTATCTGATATGGAGTATTTTTCCATAAGTTGGAATACGTTTTTTTTTTTCATTTTTGCAATAAGTGTGGAAGGTCTGATAAAAGTAGTTTTAGTTGCTCTTCTAAAATATAGATAGGGTGAGTACAACAGATATTATTAAGGGCCCTCTGTAAGAGATCAGTAATATGAAATATCTAAATGGCACCTGAGAATGTTTTGAAAAGCATACACCACAAACTAACAACAAGATAGCCCTTCAGTTGTCACAGTTCATTCTAGGTAGCAGACAGAAAATGACAGGAAAAAAAAATGTCTGCTCTACAGGTTATGCACACCTTATTTCCTGTAGTAATTGAGGTCTGCCTTATACTGAACCTCCAGCGATTCAGTCCTTAGCAGTCATTTGGTTAAATATAGGACAGAGAATATGAGACAGAAAAAGAAACAACCTTACATGCACGTCAGTTCTGTACTATTATACTGAATTTAATGTGATACATGCTCAGCTTGTGATTCTTTTTATTATGTCTCTCCACTCAGCATTAATGGTAAAATGAAGGAAAGTTATGAGTTTGCCTTGTTTCCATAGCAGCTACCTTTTCATATTGTTAACCCCCCCAACAGTGTTCTACAGAAATGATAACCTTAAAAGCAAGTAAACTCTTAACGAAGAAAAAAATGTACAGTCTTCCCTTTCCTTAAACTGACCAGATTTTAACAGAATGTTCAGATTTTTTTCCCTCATATTTTTCTGTTCATAAAATTTGTAGTTTTCTAGCAAATCAGTGAAGATTGAATTCACTAAATAATGACAGACATTTGAGTTTCAGAATTCATAACCCCAGAAAATTGCTCAACAATACAAAATCTTTTATTAGCCGTACCTGCCCTCATAACACCCCCAGTTCTCTAGCCACCCCAGGAACATCACATTAATGCTGTTCCATCTCCACCAATGTACTGAGATATTAATGTCCATTAAAGTCAAACTACTACAGTTTTTAACATAGCTTGTCATTGTTGCAACAAACAAAAATGTTTGCAAACACCTACATCTTTGACTACCAACATAACAGTTTTACATCTCAAAAAACAAACTCTGAACCTTGAGTGGCTGAAAGTAAAAATTATTTACAACACCGTTTTCAATTAATTCTCTATAAGTTCAAACACCACTCAAAAACAAACATTAGACAAATTTTGCAAACCAAAACACCTAACCACCTATTCCCATCCACCTCCATAAAGAACAACAGAGCAACCATACGCCAGATGATTCTCCTTATTTGCACTCTCTATATCCCTCCACCCTCCCACAATATCCATCACAATAACTCCACACAGGAAACACCAAAAGATATTATTTACTCAACCCACTCTCCAATATAAGACATATATAACCAAACTCCAAAAAAAAAAAAAAAACATTTAAACCGAGAAGACCGTCCTCCTCTCTACCAACACTCAACTGTTCTCTCCCAGTTCTGCCTCTTAGCCAAATCAAATTAATCTATCCAGTTTCTGCAATCCATCCTGAAAACTACTTTTCAGCTCACCTCTATCATTCTCATCCAACTGCTTTTTCTCAGCATCGAAGCTATCCCAGGCTCCAATACAGCTCTCTTCTCCTCCCACCCACCAACTCCCTCCTGTCACAGGCTGACTTATCAATGTACACAGCATCACAAGAAAACTAGACCACATTAGTGTCTTCATTTCACAGCATAACCCAGATGCCTTTGCTGTCACTGAAACCTGGATAAAACAAAACAATCCAGATGTGCTTAGAGATGATTAAAACAAATGAAACAGTGAATGAGTACTGTGATGATGTGAGGTATTGTCAGCTGTGCCAGGGACAGTAGGGCAGTGCATGTGTAACATATAACAACATATCTAGCTGGGGTTTTGTAAAGAATAATATATACGCACACACACACACACGCATATATATATATATATATATATATATATATATATATATATATATATATATATATATATACATATATATATATATATATATATATATATATATGTCATTTGAATATCAAATTGATTTGTAGAGATGCTTGTGTTAAAAATTTATTTGCAAAGCTGCTTGTGTTAAAAATGTATCAACAGTGGGTCCTGCTCAACAGAAAAGAAATATAACATGCAAACATGTATGTCAGACTGTATTGTAACTGATGAAATGGATATATTTTAACAGACGACATTGGAAGGTAAGGGGTTAAGCTCAGCCCAGCCAACCATTAAGAAAAGTATCCTGAAATTAAATGACTTGGTTTAGGCCATAAAGATTTTATCTCACAGGTCTGAATGCAGCTAGAGACGCAATGTCTGTGAAAAGCCTGGACTGAGATCCTGCTCTATTGTCCTTAGTGGTGAACTAATTGCTACTCTAGGGTGCCAGAGAATAACTTGTTAGTTTCTGCAGGAAGGGTGGAAGTGTTGGAATTGTTTTACAGTTTCCAGATGCTGTAATAAACCTTATCTAAAGTTCTATGTGTATATTCCCACACATCAGTGCCAGATCCTGGCTCAGTTCCTAGTGACAGGGTAGTGTGGGGACCACAGAGTAGGGTGACCAGATGTGATGTCATTCTGTAGCCAGCATTGAAATTGTATTGAAATGCTAGTGAGAGATGTGAGGTGTGCACTCTCTTTTTGGACCTGAAAAGACACTCATCCATGTGCATCTTGCCTTGCTTTAGTAAGTAACTAGAAACTAGGGAACAGTAATTTTTCAGTCATTTAGAAAAATATAGTGAGATTAGCTAAATGTCAGGTTTTTTTGTGTATCTGTCTGACTTTTTCCATATGTGTGTGTTTTTATATATTTCCTGTGGTTGAAACTCTGGCATTTATTGTAAATACATATTCAGTATTTTCATGTTTTGTATTATTTATTTATTTATGTATGTATGTATGTATGGACATTTGTTGACTGGGCAAGTCCACTGGGTCAGAAACCCATTTTCAGTGGAGGCCCGGGGAGAAAAGCTCTAGTTACAAACAAAATTGAAAAGCATGATAATATTTACAACAACAAAACAGTGTACAGACGTTTTTATACAATTTCTTAGTGATTACTGATACACAGAGTATAAAAGTTTGATACAATATGGTTATTTTTTATTTATTTTTTTATTTTACATTTGTTGACCGGGCTAGTCTAGCTGGACATATATCCATTTTCAGTAGAGGCCCGGGGAGAAAAGCTCCAAAATACAGGCAGTAAGCAAACATTTACAATAAAAAAGACAATAGCAAGCAAATGTACATAATGATACAATGGTAAGCATGAGTAATACTAAAAGAGTAAAAGAGAAAAACAGAAACAGACTAGTCAACCCAAAATCATAATTAACAACTATAAATGAAACAGCTGGTTAAAAACAGAGATTTCAGGTAAGCAGGAAAGAAAGTAAGAGTAAAAAAGAGCTGATTAGGAAGCCCCTAAGTTGCCTAGAGTAAAGATGAAAGAGAGAATAGGTAAAATGTATAGAGGATTCAAAATAAGGAAGTAGCTGGTATCAGTAAGTGTGGTATTTCGAGGCAAGAAACAGGGGAGAGTGAGTGAAGTAAGAGTAAGGGGGTAGTGTTTTCAGTCAGGGTTAGCACAGGGACATAGCCAGTGGGTTTTTAGGTGCTCTTTGATATGTTTTTTAAAAAGGGATGTGGAGCCAAGGTTAGTTATTTCTTGAGGGAGTTGGTTCCAGATTTTCCCGACAGAATTTGAAAATAATGAGTCACCAGCTTTATTGTAAGATTTAGTCGAGGCTACTAGTAGTTTGTTAGCAGATCGGAGTGTGGCTAGGTTTTTATAAGGGGTAATTAGTTTTGTAAGGCTAGGGGTAGCATCTGGGTAGTAAAGGGACTTATGAATAATAGTTAGTTGTTGATAGAGTAAGTGGCTATTAAGTTCTAACCAATCCAGTTGTCTGAGGTTAAGACAGTGGTGAGTTCTGAAGGGTGTAGCCATAATGAATCTAGTTATACTGTTGTAGCAGGTAGAGAGTTTGGTAATGATATTTTTTGATAAGTTAGTATATATGGCAGAGGCATAGAAAAGAGTAGAGATCAGGTGGGTTTGGGCAATGGTTTTTCTAGCTGCTGGGGTAAGAAAGGGTTAGGTGTTAATAGTACACATACAGAATTTGTAGTGGAATTCATTGTATGGATGGAAAAGACAGTAGACACATTCATAATAAACAGTTCATTTATGCACTTCAGCATTTAGGATATAGCCTAATAATAATTATAGAGACAAGACAATAAATGTCATACCTCTGATATAGGAAAACTAAAAGAAGTTCAGAGAATTTACAAATTATTACTTGAGATTGAATAGAGTTGTATTAGTCAGCAGGAACTAAGAGTTTGTTTCTAAACCTTTCATTGTAGCTGGTCTTTTAGAGTACTTGCATTTATTTACTGCAACTGTGGCTCCATGTTCCTGAAGGTCTTGCTGCTTAGTTAAATGCTACCATTTGTATAAGTATTAATTTTTCTAAGTGTAATTGGGTACCCTGTTAAGTGCCTTAAAGTAGCTGTCTTCAAGTGTTCTGGTGGCAATAAATCTACCTTATAGTCTGGGTGGAGGTGGTAGAGTAAGCTGTGCCAGCATGTGTGTGTGTGTGTGTGTGTGTGTGTGTGTGTGTGTGTGTGTGTGTGTGTGTGTGTGTGTGTGTGTGAAAATCAAGTCTCAAAGAGAGTGTGTGTGACAGCTACTTTGAACAGGGTCACTGAGAGCACTGATTTCACAGAGAGGGTGGTGGAGGATTTAGCTTGGAACACCCAGCTAAGGACTCATCTCTGTAGTGGTCAGTAGGGTGTCTTATTTGGGGCCTAGAGAGGAAGCCCAGACCCAGAACTGGCGTGTGCATTCCCTGTGTGCTCTTAAGGGAAATTGTACTTGGTGCAGAGGACTGCATCTGAAAATAATGTGTGTGTGTCTATTTTTCTCACAGTGACTATTCCCCACCGGTGTCAGTGGTGAGGACTGAGGCTCTCTGATCACTGGCCCAGAGGAGGGACATCACAAGTACATGAAGTCAAATAACAAAAGGCGTGAAAAAAATGGAAGAAGCTTTTAACAACTATTCAAATGAACTGAGAAACTGCAAAGATCAGAGGTCGAAATGAAGAAAAGGCTGGCTAAGTATAAGACTACTCAAGAAGAACTATTTCAAAAATTGGTAGAGTTAGATAACAGAGCACACAAATAAAACCTGTGATTTTCTGCTGTAGGAAATGGAAGGCAGAAACTGTATTAATTTTATAAAAGCACAGATAAGTAACTGGACTGGTATTCCACAGCAGGATCTGTTAAGTGAAAGGACACTTCATGTGATTACTCAAACCTGGCCATGAGACAGCAGGCAAGACTTGTATTAGTAGAGATGCAGAAATAGCAGCAGAAATAACTGATCTTGACAAAACTGTAGCAGAAAGGCAAAATATTAAAAACTAGAGACAGTTGAGTTTTTGTGGAAAATAATTAAACACAGTACACCTGGCTAAAGAGAATTTAATTTATATCAGCAATCAGGGAATGTTGAGAGGCAGGTATGAGATTCAAGCTGCTGTATCCAGCTTGTCTTCTGGATATTTTTTTCATGGAGGATCAAAGTCATTTTTTTTTTGTTTGATGCAGAACAGGCTAAGGAGGAAATACAATAGTGAGCCATCAAATAGAAAGGGACTCTGCATCTCATTCTTCTGAAAAAGTTCATAGAGAGACTCTGCCAATAAAACCTTTTCCAATGTTCCAAAGGAAAATGTTTGAATAGAAATAAGCACAGGAGTTGACTACAAGAATCAGGAGTACCTTGTACTTGAACTGGAGTCTAGGGTTGGGAGATAGAGATGTACAAGAAGAAGACCTACAGCAATGAAATTAGTAAAATAAAATGTAAGACCATAAAGCATTGACCATATTTTTGAAGTATGGCTTTACAAGAAAAAAATGGCAGAGAAACACTGGACTTTTGTTTACTCTGTTACACTTGTGAGGGAGGGACTGAAAGGCATATATCCAACTTCATGTCATTAATGCGTGAAAGAACTCTAAACGGATACAATAAAAAAGTAATTGTAAATAAAATGTTTTTCCTCAACAGAATCTGTATACAATATTTCATAATATTAATTTCATGTTATATAGAAAAGTATTTTCAGTGGTTGTATGTGACAAAAATACTAAAGTAAAGATTTTTTTTTTCATTTTTAGTTTAAAGAAATGTAGGCAGTACCATGTAAAAAGATAAAGGTTACATAAAACATCTTTAGGTTAATAGGCTGTAATCTTGGGCTGGTGGGATGGGGTTGGGTTGTAAAAGTACACTGATTATAATATATGTAGAGTAGAGATGTATTCACTTAATTTTGCATAAGTGAATGGATTAATGCCTTTGGATTTATCTAATGACACTTTTTTTTTTTTTTTTGTGTGTGTGTGTGTGTGTGTGTGTGTGTGTGTGTGTAGTAGTAGTAGGCTTTAAAATAACATAACACTGTGAATGTAATGAAAAGTTTTCCTTTAGCAAATAAATGTTTGTTGTGAGCTGAGAAGTCTGAAGCTTAGGGTAGCTGTATATTCTGTTCTTATGTCTCCCTGGAGATACACTGACTACAACTGTAGGCAATAAAGCCTGAGATTTCTGGGCATTGTTTGCTGAGGGAATTTTAAATTTAAAAGCTACAAGGGCAAGCACCTTAGTGAAAAATAGTTTGTAATTATTGCAGGTGAAAAAGAGATATCAACTTTCCTGGTACCAATGCACTTCAGTGCATTTACTAGAACAGTATATAATTTAGTTTTATTTAAAAATAGTCAGTGCACTTTTTCTTAAGGTAAAGAGTTAATGTTTTCTGAAATCATATAAGCTGTTTTTCACATCTGGGAGGGGAATAAAGATAAATGAAAAGACAGCAATCAGTGTGAGTACATGCTGTAACACACAGCTTAGCATGGTTAACCTTAATTTTAGGTTAGGTAATACCTGTGATTTGATACAATTCAGGACAGTTGAATTTCATTATTTGAAGATGTACATAGTTCTGTGTTTGTTTTATGTTAATGTGTTAATCTAGACGTTCTGGGGTGTTTTTTTTTTTTTTTTTTTGCTTGATGATTTTCAGTAAAACATAGTCTTGTAAAATGTGACATAGGCTCAAATGGAGGTATCAAGAAACACCTTTATAAAAGATCAATCAGCCAAACATTATTGAGTGCATGTATCATAAAAGCTTGAAATAGATATTTAAAAAAGCTGTCATATATATAACAGGTTGGAATGATAATTTCTTATCATAATGGCTACACTATCCATAGTATTTTGGAATGTGATTGGCCTCACAGGTATAGACAAAAAGGTAAGGGTATTGAATTATATAAAGAAATTCAGAGTGCAAATAGTAATGCTAAAGTAGACACATTTGGAAAGAAATGAGCATATAAATTTGATAAAGAAAGGATTTTAGGATGGATATTCAGCAGCATATCAGGTACAAGGGAAACTGGGAGAAAATATACTAATTGCTAGAGGAGCCCCAATAGTGATAGAAGAGAAAAAAATGATAATGGTAGATTTATGGTAGTAAGGGGCTACTGGCAATGGAGGAGGATTATGCTAGTATGCATTTATATTTCACCTAAAACTGCTATTATGGAGCTTAAGAAAATTTTGGGAGAAATTGGCTTTCAGCAGGGAGTATTACTTATAGGTGGGGACTGGAACATGTATCAGGGAGATGTAGAAGGAAAAATATAACAAAAGAGTGTAGCTCTCTGTAGAAGTTTATGAAAATATTTGGTATATAAGTAGTAGGAACTTGGAGAGAATTTATTTTCCCCAAGGTCCAATAACTGGGCTAGACTAGACAGAAATTATATTTCACAGGAACATGTGCATTTTCTTGAAAACTTTAACAAACATACAATAACTATTTTAGATAATGCGCCAATAACAACTAAGCTAAAATAAAGGGTAATGAAGTAAAAATGAGACACAGGTACTTCCCCAGAAATCTGTTAAAAAGAGAGGAATTTAAGGAATGAGTAGTGGAAATTATTCAAGGGTTATTACAGAATATAGAAATTTCTTCATAAATTATAGCTAGTGAGTGTGATAAAATGGAAGAACTGTAGAACTTAAATATAGGGAAGAAATAAAAGAAAGAGATATGGTAAAGAAGTAACAGGAATTATTTTAAGGGACTGACAAAGGTTAAAGTATTGCAGAATAATGTGAATCTCACAGAACAAGGAAAAGAGCAATTGTAGAGTGCTAAAGAGAAAATAATGGAGTATCTGGATAGTATTATGCATGAGTTTAGAAAGTGTTATTAACAACTGTTTTTTTTTTATAGTAACTCCAGAGCACACAATGACTTAGGCAACAGAAAGTAGAAATGGTTGTTGCTAAACATAGCCTATAACAATAAAAATAACCAGAGATCCTGTAATGGTGCTAGAGATATTTTGGAAGTTTTATGTAATTTGTATAAAGCAGAGAAATGTGGAAATCAAAGAGTGCAAATGGAAATATTTATTAAAGACTTAAGTGCGCCATGGTTAGCGGTAGATGAAGCTCAACCTTCTTCTTCTTCTTCTTTTGGCTGCTCCCTTTAAGGGGTCACCACAGCGAGTCATCTGTTTCCATTTCTTCCTGTCCTTTGCATCTTGCTCTGTCACACCAACCACCTGCATGTCCTTTTTCACCACATCCATAAACCTTATCTTAGGCCTTCCTTTTTTCCTGTTACGTGGTAGCTTCACCCTTAGCATCTTTTTCCCAATATACTCTGCATCCCTCCTCAGCACATGTCCAAATCAACTTAATCTTGCCTCTCTGGCTTTGTCTGCAAACCTTCCAACAACCTGGGCTGACCCTCTGATATACATATTCCTAATCCTGTCCAACCTTGTCACACCTAGTGCAAATCTTAACATCTTTAGCTCTGCCACGTCCAGCTCTGACTCCTGCCTTTTTGTCAATGCAACTGTCTGTAACCCATATAACATAGCTGGTCTCACTACCCTCTTGCAGACCTTCCCTTTCACTCTTACTGGTACTAATCTGTCACAAATCACTCCTGACACTTTTCTCCACCCACTCCATCCTGCCTGTACTCTCTTCTTCACCTCTCTTCCACACTCACCATTACTCTGAACTGTGGATCCCAAGTATTTAAACTCATCCACCTTTGCCACCTCTGCTGCCTGCATCTTCACCATTTCTCTATCCTCCCTCTCATTCTCACACATATATTCTCGACATATAAACTCAACAATTAAGGTAGGAGGAGATGAGATAAAATTGGTAATGTATAATCAATCTGCAGGAAAGTCTCCAGGAATAGATAGTATTCTGGTATAAGTTTAGAAGTTAGGAGGTAATAAAATAATAAAGATCTGGAAGGTTTTAACAGTATTTTAAAAAGAGGGAAGTAAGAGCATTCTGGAAGAAAACTGTGGTGGGTGTAATACTTGAAGACAGCAAAGACCCATCTGGCCCAGCTTCATATATGTCCATCTCAATTTTAAGTTGTGATTATAAAGTATTTATATCTATAATAGCTAGAAAAATGATAAAGGTGTTACCAAAATTGATCGATATGTATCCATGTGGTTTTGTGAAGTGGGGACATATATTTGAAAAACATTAATAGAACAATGGCGATCTGGAGGAAGCAGAATGTAAGACAATGCCACTGTTGTTGGTGGGTCTTGATGCAGAGAAAGCATTTGACAGAGTGAGTTGGGACTTATTGAGTAAGGCAATGGAAACATTTCCATTCTCTGATATAATAATAAAATTAATTAGGAGGATGTGTGAGGGATCAGGGGAATAGGCAGGGGTGTCCTCTTTCCCCTTTGTCATTTGCTTTATATTTAGAGCCATTGGCAAAGAAAATAAGGGACTCAGAAATTCAGAGACACAACTGATTTGATAATCAAGAAAATTTGGCTTTATTTGCAGACAATATTAATTTGTACCTGAGAAAACTAGAAAAGGACAACTCAGTGTTGTGGAACATTTTGATACGGTTTCAAATCTTTCCGTGATATAAAATTAATTAAGATAAAACAGAGGCTATAGCTGTAAACTACATACCCAGTCTTGAATTGGTTCAGTAATACCCATATTCTCTGGGGACACAAAATGAAGTAGTTAAGACTATGAATTAAAAAAGGATTCTGTTATGGCAGCTAAAGGTATGTGAGAAGAGACTAAACAAAGGATAATTCAACAACTGAGAAAGTGGTAGCTCGTGTTTATGGGTATAGATAGCAACATATAACAAGTGAAAGTGTTTTAGTCCTTTAGTTTTTATACAGTTTAGGTATATTTTTATCAATTGTTGGAGAAGTTGTGGACAATAATTAATACAGAGTTGAAGGAATTTGTAGAGGAGGGGAAAAGGACAACGATCAAGTGGGATAAGGTGATTCTTCCAATAGAACAAAGTGGTTAAGGAAGGGAAGTGGCTTCCCTAAAGGAGGGGGCCATTATGTGTTACCTCTGAGAATCTCAGGAATCTGCCAAGTAATACATTTATTGGCAAAGGTTTTCAACAGATCAGGAATCACTATGGACATGCCTGTGGAATGGAAGACAGCAAGTGTGGTAACTTGTACAAGGTAGGGAGGAAAAAGGAATTACAGGCCTGTCAGTTTAATATCTGTGACAGGGAAAGTCATGGAAAGAATCTTCAGGGAAAGGGTAGTTGCTTTCCTAAAGGACAACAAACTTTAGGACAACTAACACAGACTCACAGCTAGATGAAACTATCAATCCAAAACCAATCCAGTTTTATACCTTGGTTAAAGGAGTATTTGGCAGAAGAATACCAGTAGATCTGATCCACCTGGAATTCACCAAGGCCTTTGACTCAGTGCAACATGGACAACCATTAGGAAAATGTAAGGGTCTGCAGTTTGTCAGGGGGAATTGGATCACTGCATGGTTAATGGCAGGAGACAGAGGGTTGTGGTGAGACAGGCAGTGTCAAGAATGTGGAAAACGACTATCAGATTACTGTAGGGATTTGTAGTGTGTTCAGTACTAGTGTGTTCAGTACTAGTGTGTTAGTGACAGGCATACCTGAGGTATCGCAAAATAGTAGCAACCTCTTTGCTGATGATGTAGGTGTAGCACTAAAGTCTGGGGAGAAGCATATAAGGAAGGATTCAGAAGACTTTACTAGGTGAGTTGAAAGGCGAGGGTTTACATTCAGTGTAGGCAAATGCAAATTACTGTACCTGTGCCATAGCAAGATTCACATTATTTATCAACCTGTATTGATAAATAGTGTGAGAATTGATTTTTTCATTAATTTTCACATATTGTCAGAAACTGTTTGTTTCCTTACCCTCAATATTGATCAATCTCTGAGTTATATGTTTAGACATGCAGGGATGTGAAGGATGCAATAGATGTTGCCCCGGTAAAAAAAACACATTTTTTTCTGTCTATATTAATCTATATTAATGCTTCTTACAGTGAATTTGTACATGGTGTTTGGACATAGATCCAGACACAGCAACCTTAGTGAAAAGAATCTGCTGGGAGAGTGGAACTGATGACAGCAGAGCAGTTAATGGAGGGATAGTTGTGTCAGACCCGTGGACTAAAACGAAATGCCAAGAAATGCATAATAGTATCCTTCGGGAAGTCATCCACTTCTGCTAACTATTATATTGACAACATCTTCCCCTAAGAGTTGACCCAATAGCCAGGGACTTGATGACACACTTAGACAGCAATCTAGCCATTGACGATCACATTTCTACAGTACTGAGGAAATCATTCTATGTTGTGCATCTTATAAACAAAGGTATGTCATCTAGCTCCAAGGAGGTCATTGTTCCACTGTATTCAGCATTCATCAGACCTTTTATTGGGTACAATGACCTCCTTGGTATGTATCTAACTAGGCACATCAAACAACTGGAACATCCCTAGAGGTTCCTCAGTAAAAGAATAATGTAATGTAAATATGTCATGTAAGTAACACATCCTATGCAGGCCGCATCGAATTCCTATCCCTGTCTTTTGTCTCATACAGGCCTTTGACAGGAAATCTATGCTTGGCATACAAGGCCTTGTCAGACCCAACTCTGATAGATATCCTGCATATCTGCAAAACAAACAGCACCAGAAATACCCATTCTAAAGTCTTAAAATATAAATAGGACTTGCTGGAGAGACAGGTATGTGTTCCAGAGACTATTCCTTTTCCGGAACAGGCTCCCCATCCATGTGAAGCAGAGTTCCTCCCTAACCTAACTCAATTGTTACTTGGGCAGCTGGATGGGAAACAGGAAATTCATCCCTGGTTTGGCACCTATGTCTCTAACGGGCACAGGCAAGCTGATAAATGGTTCAACTCCCAGGCCCCTTCTTATAAATGTTTCATTTCCCAAGCTCATACTTTCACTTATCAAGGGTACTACAACTTGTCAGAGATCTGGGCTGCATAGCTAGGCTTAAAAAGGCCCTAGTAGTTGTTAGCCTCGTACACACCTATGAATGTGTGGTGGAGATCTAGTGTAAACAGACTATACAAAAAGAGGAAGAAGCTTGTATACCATAAAAGCAAGCCTAATACCAAACGATTTAGAGCTGAACTCAAAAATATCAACAAAGAACTCAGAAACAAAGTCAAATACTTCAAAAAAGTAGGACTTGAGAATCGCTACTTCTGCCAAGGACAATCATGAAGCCTTCTTCAGCTATGTCAGAAATGTTATAGTTAATGCTCAGCAGTCCTCAAAGATAATACATAACAATAACAGCATCTACTCAATCCCCTGAAGAAACTGACAACATAGTAGATGACAAATTCTGCTCTAACTGTACTCCCTTACCTCCCACTAACTTTCTTCAACTTAGTACGTCTACACTACCCCATCTTAACACCTTCGATCAAGTCCTGAATGCTCTCTCCAAGGTCAAAAACACACGCTCCATGTATCCCAATAATGTGCCAGTCTGCCTTCTTGTCAGCAGCACAGAAAGTCTGGTAGACTCACTTATAAGCCTATTCAACCTTAGCCTCTTTACTGGATTCATGCCAGAGGTATGAAGAAATGCAGCAGTCATCCATTTCCATAAGGGGCATGCACTACTGACCCAAGAAACTATAGACCTATAAGTCTCACTAGCCTTATCTGCAGGGGTTACAGAACCAAAAAGGATCCAGTCCTGTGTGACTTTCTCCACATCTAGAAAACAAATAAACTAATAACACTATATACACCTGCTTAAGAGATTCTAACTTCCACTGAAACATAAATTGTACCTGTTGTCAAGGTGTGTGTGTATATATATATATATATATATATATATATATATATATATATGTATGCCAGAGAATCCCTTTTTTATGGAATATACTTCCTTTGGATGTAAGGCAAAGTAGCTCCCTGAACCTTTTTAAGTGTAACCTGGATGAATGGATGGACAATCATGAATACACAGAGTCTGGCCCCTCAAGTCCTCTTTGAAAGGGAAAAGATTAGGTATAAATCAGTCATGTCAGTGGGTACTTGTGATTTGGGATATTGTGGTTAGGCTACTAATGGTCCCCTGGATCAACAGCCTAGTATTAGCATATGAACCTATAATCATGCCTGGTCTGGATCCCCAAGAGCAGGGAGAAAGGGCATTGGCAGCAACAAATAAAATGTTGGGGTATATCCTCATGAAAATGGGCTGGAGAAGCAAAGAGGAAATACTGTCACTGTGCTGTATCCTGGTTAGGTCACCCCACAGATACTGTGCTAATTTCTAGAAGCAATACATGTCAAGGAAAATCAGGTTGATAGAGGTATTCTGGAAGGAAAAACACCGGGTGTGTAGAAGAGAAAGGAAAGAGGGACTAAGTGGAGTTTGAACTCTGCACTAAAAATGATGACATGCAGGGGACATAATACAGATGAACAAGATCATGTCACAGAAGGGTGAAGAGGTTATCCTGAACAGGAATAGCAGAATGAGAATGGAGGGGGGGGGCAGGAAGTAGACTGTACAGAATAGAATAACGACTCCCTTAACTTTGTGAAAGCAGTTCTTCATAGAGATGATTGGAGACCCATGTGAAATGGATTCATAGAAAGGGTGATAGAAAGGGAATCCACAGAGGCAGTGAAGGGGGTAAGATGACAGGTGGACAATGAGGGAGGGGAAAGATAGGAGTGTAGGGGAGGAAGAATGCTAAATGAAATTAAAAGGTAGAATAAATAGGATTAATTTTAATTCCTGTCAAACAAATATAATATATTCTAAAAGTAGATTTCAGGTAAAGAATTTACAACATGCCCCGAGTTTTAAGTGCATTACCAGCATCAGCTGAAATGTTTTCACATCAGAGGCTTCTCCCTCTAACACATTTTGTGAGAACTTAATGAATACGTGTAACCGGTAACCAGTCCCAATACTGTTATCAGAATTATTTCAGCTGCAAACTGAAACATATCAGGCCACAACATGTTAGCTATGACTCTGCGGTAGAATATGCTATCCTGTAAATATTACACCTGCGTTTACATAACTGACTATTCAAATCAGCAGTCAAGCAAGTAATACTGACTCTGTTTATGCAGGTGTTGGTGTGTCATGCTACCTTTAACATACCTTCACGTAGGTAAATAATAACATTTCAGTACAACACGCAGTCTTTTTTTCTCACTGTTTATGCATATGAGCTTGTAGGAGTTCATAAATCACCTGGATGGAACTGCAGGTTTCATCAGGTATGAGAGAAAATACATTTCTGTGTATGTTTTTGACAAGAGACCAAGGGTGAATACTCCTGTCAGTTTTGCCTCAGATCCACTCTGTCTTCATCTTATGTATTCTGACATTCTATGGCATGCTGTGTGGTGATTTAAGCTGCTCCAACTCCTTTTTGTCATCCTTATGGGGTTGGTTGGCCCAACTTTTTTAGCTAAAGCTTTTAACTAACCTGGGAAGAATAGTTCAAAGTAAGTGTTGCCGATACAGAACATTGTTGAACACCACAGGTAAACCCCATTAGGATAGACAGATAACTTCCCATTCCGATTTGATGTGCTCTGTTGCTTAACCAGTTTTTCCTACTGAATTATATATGGGTTGACATTTAATCTTTATAATTTGACAATTATTTCTATATATGGAACAGCATCAAATACCTTAGTAATATAAAGTTAAGCAGCCATGCACTGTAAGTTGCTACTATTCTGTTTCCAAGACTCTGAAAACAAGACTCCCCCCTTAAAAGGTCCACGGTGTTTCACATCTAACAGAAGTGGGTCCCCTGTCTCATTTTAGATAAACCCCATAATGAATCTTTTTTCTTGATTTGATGCAGCATACTGGTCAGGCTGACATGTCTAAAACTGTTAGGCTCTAATATGACTCCCACCCCCTTTTTGGAATGATACCACTACAGCCTCTTAACATAGGTCAGGGGTGTGTGACCAGTTGGTATGCTAATATTTTGTTTAACAGAAATGAAAGGGGGTTGTTAGGTTTTCCTTGATTTTTGTATAGGAAATGATCACATAAACTGTCTGATCCCATAGAAGTTGAGTTTTTATTTTATTTTATTTGTGGCACTATTTGTATTTGTAGTTGTATAAGAAATGTCTTCCATTGTGTATTGTTTAAAAAGTGTTACAATGGTTTGTTAAGTGGTGAATAAATCTGTTTCTAGGCCATCTGGGCAATTTAACTGAGGGTATGCTACGGTACGATAGGTTATACTGTAACTGCTACATATAAGTAGGGTATGAAAGCTTTCCTACCCTTGGTTGCATATGCAGCAGATGAGGTATTAACTCACTGAGTAAACTTCCATGCTCTGCAACTCTCTGATTGCTGTCCCTGACACAAAATCACTGCTGGTACACAAACAGAAACCACACTAATAATAATAATAATTCAAAGTAGTTTTAGATTTTCATTTTACTCCAATGTTGTATGACTGGATTTATTATAATTAAATATGGTAGTACAAGGGAGTGAGAAGAATTTACTCTCCTCAGAAAAAAAAAAATACTTTTTCATCTATTCAAAGTTTTGATCAGTTTCATCTAGTTGTAACTTTGAAAGGTGTTGGCTCAGCTCATAATAGTAGACCAGTTATATACTGAGCAGCAGATTGAAACTTGAGGATGAGACTTTGGACAAGATGGGGTGAGGTGGGTATGTTGTATCAGGTATACATTAGCAATGTGATTGAGGGCCCATTGCAAGAGCCTGAATGTAGAGTGTGTAGCTGAATGTGGGCTGTGTGTGTAGCCTGAATGTAGGGTGTGTAGCTTGAATGTCGGGTGTATGTGTAGCCTGAATGTGGGGTGTGTAGCTTGAATGTGGGCTGTGTGTGTATCCTGAATGTAGGGTGTGTAGCTTGAATGTGGGGTGTGTAGCTTGAATGTGGGCTGTGTGTGTGTAGCCTGAATGTAGGGTGTGTAGCTTGAATGTGGGGTGTATGTGTAGCCTGAATGTGGGATGCGTAGCCTGAATGTGGGGTGTGTCGGGTGGTAGGAAGTCTGGAGTAGGAACTGACAAAGCTCAGGAATACGATGTGACAATTGGGGTTGGAGGGAGTGGGTAACAGTAAAAGATGTCAGGTGTTAGGGGGGATTACGTAGGGTGAGTTAGTCAGAGAGGAAAGTTAGTAGTAGGTGCAGGCAGGATACAGGCTGAGAAGGGCAGGCAGAATCCAAGTGACAGAGGATAATATGGATGGGACAAATGGAGAAGTACAGTCAAAAACTAGAGCAAGAATGAAGACAATGAACAGGTAGAAATAGTACAAATACTAAGAGTATAGCAGGGATGAGTCTGAGGAAAATAAGATGAACGGGTGCTGGGGGAGAACAAAAGTGTACAGGATTTGTACAAGAAAGAGCACAGGCATGATGAGAAAGGCATCTGGTACAGCACATGGAAAGAAGTAACCAGTAAGGACACTTAGGAAGTCTGATGGAGGAGTAACTGGTATGGGAAAGGATGCCAGAGGAAGGAGTCTTAATGTGGAACAAGATGGTATGAGAGTAGATCCACTGTAGTAGTCCAGGCATTAGGCAGGAGGAGGCAACCAGCAACACAGAAAATACCAGAGTAGCAAACTAGGGTGACTTGGAGCAGGACTGATTACTGGGGGTAATGTGTGATTCAAGCAGTTTGAGAAGAAAGAAGGAAAGTTGTTATGTAGTGAGAGTGAATAGTATTACACCTCAGAAATGTGGGTTAGTGAAAAGATGAAGCAGGATATAGGGGTGTCTAGGAGCAGATTGTTTACAAATGATAGGAAGTTGGGTAAATAATAATCTACGTAAGTGGAGGCATCAGATATGAGGTTTAACTTGCGAAAGTGTACCCCACTCCAGGAAGGCAGTGAGGAGGAAATGAGGGTGAGAACCTAGGGTAAGTGCCCTTGGCAATTAATATAAAGTAAAGCGGGGAATGAAACTTTGGTGGACCAGTGCAAAATGCATTGGCTCTCGAGTACATGACGGGAGCAGTACGAGAGCCTGGGAGAGTGAATATAGAAGTGGGCCAGGACGAAGCAGAGCAAGCAGAACATGGCAGTCTGGGGGCTGGGGTGACATTCATCTATTGCACCTCAGGTCCATTCCTCCAGCAAAATGGTATCCAGCCTCCCCTCCCCACAGCACTGTTCCAAAACAGTGGTCTGCAGTGCTGTATAACCTTGCCTTGATGTAACACCATCCATTAACACAAATTAAACAGCTGATATTAAAACAAGTAATGACTCTAAAGGATTAAATATACCCCTCAACACACACATATATGTCTTGATTTAGAATGTTTACCTTGTAATATTCATGTACCTGAGAATTTGAACAGACTACAATTATCAGCTACACCCCCAAATGTTTCCTACAATCCGACTTCCTTCTAATCTAATGCAACTAAACAGTTGCACCAATGCTATTTTGGAAATCTGTTGTGAAAAAAGTACTCTGCAAATATATTAAGAAGAATTTGATAAAAATAATGTGCAGTGTCCTTCCATCTGTGAGTGAAAGCAGGAAGTATGTTATTCTTAATTGTATCATCATTATTTGTGCAAAACCAGGAATGAGGAAACACTTAGCTGAAACTTTAGTTAAAGAGACACACGCGCACACACACACACACACACACACACACACACAAGTAGACCCTGCTAACAACTTAGAAATTGTCAATTTCTTCTGTTTAATGGCAGTTGCTAGTTTTGCAGTCCTGGAGGCTATTAAGGAGCCTAGCCCTAATTGCTAATTCCCCAAAGCACTGTCTGGTTGGGAGACTTGCTTAACGTCACACAGTAGACAAATGAAAGCTGAAGGAATCAAACCTTGTACCACAGGAATTAGCTCGTTAATGGCCCATAGCTTCCCATTCCCATTGCAGGAGATGAACACAGGCTGTCTTAGTGAAAACCAGAAATCCTAACTGCTAGTCCTTATCCCCTTACAGAGAAAAAAAACTAAAGGCAAAGTCAAAATTTCATTCTTCAGATATAAATCATTCATAAAATCCCAACAGATAGCCTGATGACATTCTGTTCATGCATATTAGATGAGCACAGTTCCAGGGCAATAAACTGAATTCCATTAACGTGTAAGTATTTCAAAAGACAAAAAAAAAGACTTTATGGCAACTTGTCTGTATCAGAGAGCCTGAAGACAATGCAAACATGAAAAAAGCACACTTAACTATATAAATGCATCCTGATGGCAGGCCTATTAATTCATAAATGCAGGACAGATAATAAAACAGGCTTAAATAAATGTCATATGGAATTTTATTAAACATCAAAACTGTGCAGTGTCTAAAATATGACTTAATTGATTGTACTAGTATTACTCACACTCACACAGTAGACATTCCTTTGTTGTACAGCTTAAACTCAATTAAACATGTATTAAAACTGAAAAACAGAAATGATCCTGTCTGTCGCAAGACTTCATGCTCCATGTGTAGTACTTAGTTGCGTAAATGTTGGGACATCATGCTATGAGCCCTTTCATTTAGTAGAGAGGCATAGTGTTGCAACAGTTAACATTGCTGTTTCACAGCATTTGGTTCCAACATTTATCCTACTTCATAATTAAATATATCTGTATAGAATTAGTCTAAGAAATATTACTACTTTATATATAGTTACTATATTACCTGTTTTGTTATTGTAAAATTTATTTTAATTGTATTGTGCCTGTTGTTGTTATGTTTTTACTGCATGTACTGGAGCTTTTCTCCCTGGACCTTCACTGAAAAGGGGCCCACAGTCAACAAATGTAAAATAATAAATTATGTGTTCCAATTTAATCACATTTCACACTGTTATAAAATAAAAAAAAATGTTTATCTTCACATATTCATGTACCCCTCAGTTTTGTTTAGCAAACTGCTTGCCCTTTATGCAACACACCAGAAGGTATGGGTGGCTAGCCCAGTGCATTTAAAGGTGTCACTCCAGCTATAACTGCTAATGTCATATTTATGTTATTATTATATTCCACTACCTGTGGCTGTATGGGGTTTCTTTCATGCTGTGTATTCTACCCTTTTTCTGTTCTGGGGTGTTTATTTATTTAGTTTGTTTATTGGGGTAGTACATTAATAATAATAGACCATTTGCAGGCACAGTCCAGGTGAAGAAATTAACAAAAATAAAACAGAACACATTCACAAATAGAGTAATCACAGAAGGTAGATAATCCCATGGACAACTGATGTTACTACCACAGTAGAAATGTGAATTAATTTTAGTAGCAAATATGAGAGGGAAGCAGCAGTTGAGAACAGAGGGTCAAAGCAGAAGAGCTGCAGGTGAGGAGGACATTGGGTTATATGTCCACTTGTAGTAGGATTATTGATAGAGGTATCTTTTGAACTGAGCTCTGAATGTATGGAAAGAGCAGAGTTCTTTTAGATGAGGGGGGAGGGGTTGCCAGAGTTTGGGAGCTAGAATGGAGAAGGAATGATTAGTACATTATAGCAGGAATGACCAGTACATTGTAGTTTAGTTTGGGGAGTCTGGAGTGAGAGAGTTAATTGGGTAGAGGTTGTGGAGGTTGTAGGGGGTAGTTTTATTATGGAGTTTGACTGAAAGAAGTGGGATGGCATCTGGCTGAAGTATTTTAAAAAGAAGAGACCTTGGAGATTGATAGTCATTTGGCTTTGGGGAGCATGGTGCAGTCATGTTCTTGAGGGGGTGAATTGGAAATGTATTGGCAGATTTTACTTTCAATGGACTGTAGATTGGATTTTTTTGTTTGTTTTTAGAGACTGTGGCTATGATGGTGAGCCTGTATTCATGTTGAGCAAGGAAGATTCCTTTATCTATTGCAGCTCTTGCTGGTCTGGAGAGAAAAAGAAAGATTTTCCAGGACCAGAGTAAAAGGGAGTCAATCTTCTTTTGAAGCTAAGTGATTGGTTTAGTCATAAACCTAAGTATTTAGAGGAAGTGTTTGTTTCTTTTGGGGAAACATTAAGATCTGAGATGTTGGGATTTTTGTTTTTTTTAAGATTTTTTGAGGTTCTAAATATCATACTTTTTGTTTTGAAGGGGTTTAGGAGTAGCTTATGGTTTTTTAGCTAAGAATTAAGGGAGTGGAGGTCAGACTGAAGCTGAGTTTGAATAGATGAATGGGAGGGACTGGACTGAAGAATAAACATGTCATCTGCATAAAGAATGATAGGAAGGCTAGGGAGACCAGAGGATAGTTTATTAATAACAACTGCAAACAACAGTAAGGTGAGTATGGATCCCAAGGGGCACTCCTCTGATAAGGGGTGTTGGCGATGACAGGGATGAGCCTATTTTGACTCTGAAATACCTATTTTTTAAGAAATGTTGGAATCATGTGACAGTGCTGGGGCTATCCCCAATTTCTTGCAGAGGGAAGGTAGAAGAAGTGGTCAATAAGATCAAAAGCTTTGTTAAGTCTAATTAATGCCTCTCTGTGCAGCTGTTGACATGGGACAATTGTTCCTATCAGGAAGGTTAAACTTCATTATTTGAAGATGTACATAGCTTTGTGTGTTTGTTTTAAGTTAATAGATTATGGGGTGTTCTGTGGGTTTTTTCTTTTTTGATGTTTTTTATTAAAACAAAAAGTCTTGTAAAATGTGAAGTAGGATCAAATGTAAATAATAAGAATCGCCTGTATAAACGACCAGCCAGACATTAGTGGGTACATGCATTTAAAAAAGCTCGTATACAATAGACTGGAATAACAACTTTGTATCATAATAGCTACAGTAAACATATCTGGAATGTGAAGGGCCTGACAGGTATAGACAAAAAGGTATGAGTGTTGAATTATGTTAAGAAACTCAGAGTGCAAATAGCAATGCTACAAGAAACACATTTGGAAAGAAGTGAGCATGTGAATTTGACAAAGAATGGATTTCAGGATGGATGTTCAGTATAATATCAGGGAACTGCGGTCCGCTAATGATTGGCATTTAATCGAAAATCATAGCATTTATTGTGTTTTCTGCTTGTCTGTAAAAAAAACTTGAAAAAAACAAAAAAAAAATATCCTTGCTTTCCATACTTTCCTAAACTAGTGTTCCAGAGACCAGATTTTGCTGATCCCTGGGCTTTGTCTTGGTTCCTGTTTTCTCCATTTTCCTTGTTTGGTCAAGGGGTAGTTTCTTTACTCACTAGTGGGAGTAGGGAGTACTGAACTGCCTGTTTGTCCTCAGAGGAGTGGTTTAAGGCAGTAACTTGTAGTTTATTGGCCATTTTGGGTCATTTCCAGCCCCCTGCTATAAAGCACGTTTTAGCGCGCATTAGCGTGATTTAGCGCGGAGTTGCCACTGTTGCACACTAGGGCAGCTCCGGTTAAGCAGGTTTAAACTATTCGGGCTACCTAAAGTCCACTCTTCAAATTTTCCCTTGAAACTACCTTCCTCGACCTATACTACTCATCTAATCAGCGTATCCTATAACTAAAAAGATCATCTCTACTTGACTCTAAGTAGACTATTCTCTATCTGTTAAACCTAGCACTTGCTCCTACAGTACTTATTACCTTGATACGGCACTCTTATAGATAGCACCCCAAAAAGGCAACCCCCCCATTTCTCGGTCACCCACATCCCGGAATCTTTTTAAAGTTTTTGTCTATCCTTCTAGCATGTCGAGGGATCAGTTGCTAGTGTCATCTCCTGCTCAGCTGGTGAACCTGGGAATATTGAGGCAATGTTACAATTGCCTCATGTACACAGACAACCCTCTCCTCCTCCCACAAAACACAAATACATGCGAGAGATGCAACTATACGGCCAAACTGGAGGCTGAGCTCTCTCAACATAGGACTGGCAAGACCAGTCAGGAGGGGAAGTTTACCACACACACTATAGACCCAGTCTCACATAGTACCATTACAACCTCAAATCATACACATAAACACACAAAGACATACTCGGAGGCTCTGATCAAAAATCTACCAAAACAGCAGAGGCCACCAAAGCAGACACCCAAAACCACCACCTCAGAACACAACACCTGCAACACATAGACCTCACAGTCAGAGTGTCAAACAGTCACAGCCCTTAAGGCCAAACACAATGCCAGACACACTAGTCATTGGTGACTCCATAGTCAGACACACTGATGTCCCGCTCACCAGACTGAGTAAGGAGAAGGTCACAGTAAGCTGTCTGTCGGGCACTAGAATCCGCCACATAACGCAAGCACTCAGGTCTCTCAACAGCAGGTACAAATATGACTCAGTCATTGTCCACGCTGGTGTAAACGACCTGAGACGTACCTCCTTGGACTACATGAAAAGAGACATTGAGGAGCTCTCTGATTATGTAGCCCAGGCAGGTATGACCCTGACCTTGAGCAGTATCCTACCTTCACCAAGAATGATGCCACAATACAGAGATAAGATGATCAGCTTTAACAATTGGCTTAAACACTGGTGTCATTCAAAGGGGATCCAGTATCTGTCTGCCTGGGATGACATGCTGGACAAGCCACGCTGCTTTGCAAGGGACGGCTTGCACCTGTCACCCTGGGATTCGGATATTGGCAAAGGCTCTTGCCACCCCATAGTGCCTTTTTAGGCAAGGCTCAAATTCTAAACCTACCACCCTAGAACACAAAAAAGGAAATAAACTAAGGGTAATGCTGCTCAATGCCAGAAGTCTAAATCTCAAAATGCACGCACTCGAGGCCCTTCTCAGTATGGAGAACATCGATGTCTGTGCTGTGACAGAAACCTGGTTCAAGGCTCCTGAGAGCACCCCAGCGCTATCAGGTTTTACCTCATATCATGCGTTCCGGCCCCAAAATCAGGAAAATACCAAGAAAGGAGGGGGGGTATCCATATTCATCAAGGACACCCACACCTCAAGACTGGTGGCAACGCATGATGCATCGGAGACCATCCAGGTGCAATTAACCGTAGGCAAGACTGCTCTGCAAATAGTAGCATGTTACAGGCCACCCTCACAAACTCAGGAACCTCACATGGCCTTCCTGAAAACACTAGAGGGATAAATGTATCACCAAACACCATCATACTAGGTGACTTCAATTACCCAAATATAGACTGGGAACACTACTCAAGCCCAAACACCCTAGCCCAAAAGTTCCTGGAATTCATAAACTCAAATGCCATGGAACAACTAGTCACCATTCCCACAAGAGGAGATAACATACTTGATCTCATCATCACGAACATGGGAGCACAATGTTCAACACCGGAAGTATACCCCTCACTGGTGAGATCAGATCACAAACTAATCTCGCTGGAGGTCCTCAACCCAACCCCACCTCCAATAAAAAAAGCCACAGTAAAGGACTTCCCAAAAGCCGACTTCACACCTCTAAAGGCCAGTGGGGTCCCCTTTTAGGCCCCGAGCCGGAAAACAGTACTCAAGCCGCTGAATCACTTACAAATGCCTTCTACCAGCACCTGCAGGACTGCATGCATAAGGCAATCCCAAGCAAAACAAAGACTCTTTGTACCAAAGGCAAGCGTCCAGTCTGGTGGACCCCAGCCATAAACAAACTCTACAACAAAAGGAGGAAGCTACTACAAGATAGAGCAAAATCCTTAAAAGGTAAGACACCCTTGATCACTATAAGTAAAAACTAAGAGCTCTCATAAAATCATCCAAAGCAAATTTCGAGAGAAAAATAGCTAAAGACTCAAAAGACAATCATAAGGCCTTCTTTAGCTATGTTAGAAACCTAGGAGGAAACTCCCAGATATGCTCAGAACTAGTTCAAAATGATGTGAAGATTACTGATCCTACAGACATTGCCAACATACTGGCTGACAGGTTCAGTGCAAACTTCTCACCCCTCCCCAAAAGGAGAGATATCTATACCAAATGATTGCAGCCCCGCAAGCATATCCAGCGCCCAAGTGAGAACTCCTCTGTCCAAAGCAAACAACACAGCATCCATGGGACCTGATGGTGTCCCCGGCTGTGTGCTCCACGAACTCAATGAGGAATTAAACCCACAGCTAGGACAGCTGTTTAATCAAAGTCTTACCTCTGGATACGCACTCCAGGAGTGGCGCACTGCAACTGTGGTCCCACTTCACAAAGGCGGTGCCTCCACCGACCCTGGTAATTACCGCCCATTAGCTTGACAAGCCTTATCTGCAAAGCCATGGAGAGGATCATAATGGACCTCATAAATAAAGACATTGGGAATTTGCAGACTTTGGATCCAACCCAGTTTGGCTTTGTCAAAGGCAGATCATGCCTTTTAAACTTGGTTGACTTTTTCGAAACAGTCACCAAAGCCATTGATGAGGGAAAGGCAGTCCATACAGCCTACCTCGATCTGGCTAAGGCCTTCGATACAATACCCCACTCGGGTATCATTGAAAAACTCATCAGCTTAAATGTTAACCCATACATCACAAGATGGGTTGCAAACTGGCTGAGTGACAGAACCCACAGGGTCAGAGTTGCTGGCGCCATGTCAGACTCAAAGCCTGTCACAAGTGGTGTCCCACAGGGCTCAGTCCTGGGCCCACTCTTGTTTGGCATCTACTTTTCTGAAGTACAAGCAAACACAGGAGGGTTATGGCTGACAAAGTTTGCAGATGACTGCAAACTGGGCCATAGTAGAAAACACATCTGACACAGATATCCTTCAGAAGGGTCTCACAGAAACGGATAACTGGTGCCAGAGCCACGGCCTAAAGTTAAATGCCAAAAAATGCATAGTCATACCCTTCGGGAAAAACAAGGTTACCCCTAGCTACCAAATAGGAGGCAATCCACTGAGCACAGAAGAAGTTATCAGGGACCTGGGGACCCAGGTTGATAGTAGTCTGTCATTCGACACCCATGTAGCTAAAGTAGTTAGGAAGACCTTCTACATTGCCCACCTTATCATGAAGGGATTCTCATCTAGATCAAGGGAGGTTATAGTCTCCCTTTACTCATCACTCATCAGACCAATGATTGAGTACAATGCCCCATTTGGAATGTACCTGACCCGACACTTGCAGCAGCTGGAGAGGCCACAAAAGTTCCTCACCAAAAGGATAAAGGGTCTCAAAAATCTATCCTATGCTGCCCGACTGAAAGAACTCCAGCTCTATTCAGTCGCCTACCGCTTGCTCAGAGGTGACCTTTGCCTAACATACAAGGCCATGTCAAACCCAGATTTGATGAATATGCTTCACCTCAAAAAATCTAGATCCATCAGAGCCACAAGGGCGGGAGACTTAAACCTCGACACGGCTATTAATAGGACGTGCTGGAGGGATAGATTCATCACCCAAAGACTCCCTATGCTGTGGAACAGAATCCCGGTACATGTGAGGCAGAGCACCTCGCTGGCCTTGTTCAAGAGAAATCTTGACCAATGGATGGGAGATCGCAGATATACCCCAGGGATTACCTCAGTGTCACTGCTCGACAGAGGCACAGCAAAATAATGGGTATAGTTCCCCATACTAAAGGGGTGGCGTAAGCCACAAAACGATGGGCTAGGCTTGTAAATGCCCTCGGGCAGATAGCCTAGTATGAACCTATGAACCTATAAAAGAAAAGAGGAGTATGTGTAATAATTGCCAGAGGAGTTCCAACAGTGATAGAGAAGGGGGAAAAGATAGTAATGGTAGATTTGTGGTAGTAAGGGGCTGCTGGCAGGGGAGGAGGATGACATTGCCATGTATTTATATTACACCTAAAACTGCTATTTTGGAGCTTAAGGGTTTTGGGGAGAAATAATTAGCTTATAGGAGGGGACTGGAACTTGATTTGCAACAGAGAGGATATATCTGGGGGACATAGAAGGGAGAATATAATAAAAGAGATTTGATTTCTGAAAAAATATGTGAAAATATTTGGTATGGAAGATATGAATTCAATAGTAGGAACTCTGAGAGTCTTTATACATTATTCCCCAAAGTACAATAGTTGCGATAGATTAGAAGAAATTACATTGCATAGAAGCATATGCATTTAATTGAAAGCTTCAACACACATCCAATAACTATTTCAAGTCATACACCAATACAAATCAAGATAAAAACACAGGGTTTGTTTGTGTCGTTCAGCTTTTCCTGGTTAGGGGTTGCCACAGCGGAACTGCGGTCCGCTAATGATTGGCAGTAGATTTTTACGTGCCAAGTTGCCAGCCCTGATGCACAACCTTCAACGAAGGTACACCCATTCATGCATGTCTCCACACAGAAGACGCTCTAGCTGAGAATCGAACAGGACAACGTCTTACTGTGAGGCGACAACGCTACCGCAGTAATGAAATAAACATGAGACACTGGCCATTCCCCACCTATCTGTTAAACAGAGAGGAATTTAAGAAATGGGTAGCATACCTCTTAACCTCTTAGTGCAAGAAATCTGGACAAAGCCTGACAAAATGGGGGTCAAATGCCCAAAAATAGGGACAGATTTTAAATGTTGTTCTTATAAACTTAAAAAGTTGTTAGAGTAACAGGGTTTGTGTTAACATACATTTTCTAAAGGATATGAAGTCTAAATCTAAAATGTATGCCCTTATTTAGTGACTTCAGTCCTCAGATAATCCCAATGATTTGCCTGAAAACCACTAATTTTATGAGGAATAGAACAAAAGCATGAAACAAAAATCTGGACATTCTTCAAAAATCTGGCAGTTCAGAGGTATGATGGGTAGTGGAAAATTATTTAGAGTTATTAGGGAATGCAGAAATTTCTTCAGAACTTATGGCTAATGAGTGTGATAAAATCTAAGTGGAGTCTAAAAATTGTTTAGAAATAAAAGAAAGAAATATGGATAATAATAATAAGGAATTAATTAGAGAAGCTGAAAAAGGTTAAAGTATTGCAGAATAAGGGTAATCTTAAAGAACAAGAAGACATGCAACTGCAGAGGGCTAAATACAAAATAAGGAAGTATATGGATAATATGCATGAGTTTAGAAAGATTGCTGCTAATCAACTGTTTTTTTTTTTTTTTTTTTTTTTTTTTTGATAACAACTCTAGAGCACAGAAACTCTTAGCACAATAGCTTAGGCAACAGAAAGTAGAAAGAGTTATTGCCAAATCTAGGAAGCCTATAGCAAGAAAAATAACCAGAGATCCTGTAGAGGTATTGGAGATATTTTGAATATTTTAAGAGAGTTTGCTTAAAGCAGAGGAATGTGGAAATCAAGAAAAAGCACAGATGGAAATATTCATGGAAGGCCTGAGTGTGCCAAGATAAGTTTAACAGTATTTTACAAGGAGTGGAAGCACCAACATCCTGGAAGAAAGCTTTGGTTGTTGTAATATCTATAGATCCGTCAGACCCAGCTTCATATAGGCCCACTTCAATTTTAAACTACAGTTATAAAGTGTTTCTGTCTATAACAGGTAAAAGAATGGCAAAGGTGTTGCCAAAATTGATAGATTTAGATCAGTGTGGTTTTGTGGAGGGGAGGCAAACATTTGACAACATTAATAGAGCAATGATGATCCAGAAGGAAGCAGAATGTAAGAAAATGTTGCTGCTGTTAGGTCCTGATGCAGAGAAAGCATTCACAAGAATAAGCTGGTAGGGCAATGGAAGCATTTGCATTTCCCAGACAGAATAATAAGGAAACCAGAAATTCATCCCTGGTTTGGCACCTATGTCTCTAATGGACACGGGTAGCCTGTAAATGTTCTATCTTCCAAGCCTCTACTTACAGTTATCAAGGATATCAGAACTTGTCAGAGATTTGGGATGCATGGGGTGGCTTAAAAAGTTGTGGTTGTTAGCCTAGTAAACACCTATGAACCTATAATTAGGAGGATGTATGAGGGATTGGAGGCAAACATTAATGCGGGAGGATTTCTCTCTTATGACTTGTGTCTGGACAGATGAATCAGGATGGGGTGTCCTCTTTTCCCTTTGTAATCTGTGTTACATTTAGAGCCATTGGCATAGAAAATAAGGTACTTAGAAATTCAAGGATATAATTGATATGGTTGTGGTGACCTCTTTTTACCTTGGACAAGTAATCAAGGAGCCTCCATCCTCACCACTGAAACCGGTGAGAGACAGTCACTAGGAACAGGAATAGATTTACACAGTATTTCAAATGCAGTTCTCTGCATCAAGTACAGTTTCCCCAAGAGCACACAGGGAACCTGCTCTTGACCTGGGACTGCACTCTGTCTTTCCAGGTCTGAAACAAGACTCACTTTGGAGCACTGTGTCCCAATTTCAAGTAGCTGACACACACACACACACACACACACACACACACACACACACACACACACACACACACACACACACACACACACACACACATTTACTAGCTGTGTTCCCCTCTCTCCAGACAATAAGGTAATCAAGCTGCCACAACTCAACTACTCTCAGGTTCTTACAAGGGTATCCAGTTATACTGAATAAAATCAATACTAATATAAATAGTAGAGTGTAACCAAAGCAGCAAGGCTTTTTGGAGTGGTCAGGGTGTCTCTAAAATAAGCACAAGTACTCTCAAGATGATAAAAGTATTCTCTAAAAAATCAGCCACAATGAAAGTTATAAAAATATGTAATAATACATAATAACATAGAAAACACGAGAATACTAAATATCTAAGTATAATAAACAGCAGAATTTCATTCTCAGTAGAAATAAAAATAGCACAGTTGGGCAGATTCAAACAGATACAGAAAAACAATACTTAACTACTCTCTCTCTCTCTCTCACTGTATTTCTTGACTGTCTAAAGAATAACTGTTCCCATGTTAACTTAATTAATACTGCAAGGCAAGACAGGATGCTGAGATGCTTCTTTCCACAAAGGCAGGGTGATGAGCTTCTAACTAAACTGATCTCAACTAACTGAACTGACACAACTGCATGTGATAACTGATATAGACTTTAGACATGATTCTATGGACATGAATGAGTCTTGAGTCATTTGCTGAAGTAATGGAAGGGTTGAGGTTGACAGATAATGGTGGCATTGTTGGCATATTATACTATGGTGGCAGATTTGCTTGCCTTGTGCAGGTTGTTTGTGAAAATATTGAAAATTACTGGGCCTAGAATTGGACTTTGTGGTACACCAACGTACAAGAAAGAATGGGGATAGGTCCTGATTCCATTCTATGGCCTGTTGTCTGTTGGAAATATAGCTATAGAACCAAGTAAGAGCTGAATGACACAGTGATAGGGAAGAGTTGGTAGGATATTGCATCAAATGCTTTTGACATATCCAGAGGCAGGAAGGATATTAGGTTACCATTGTTTCTATTAATATTTATGGTTTCTGAGAAACTAAGCAGAACTGTTGTTGTGCTGTGATGTGACTGAAAACCATGTTGTGTGGGGGAGAGTAGTTTGTTGTTTATGAAATGGGTTAGGATTTGGGACTTTATGCATCTTTCTAAGATTTTGGACACAGTGGAGAGAATTGCAATGGGTCAGTAGTTGGAAAGGACTGTGGCTGATACACCTTTGGGAAGTGATATAATATGTGATTTTCGCAAACTACACAGTTTTCTGTGATAGATCTACTTTTAAGAGTATTGAGATGGGGTATGTCATGATATCAGCAGCTAGCTTAAGATACTTGGGTGGGAGTTTGTCAGAAGCTGGTGCAGTGGTTTTCAGATAGCTGAGGCTGTATTTGGTGGAAAGAAAAGAGAGGTATTGTGTATGTTTTGGTTGGGATAGAGAAATGGAAGGGTGGATTAGATTCTAGTAGAGAGATGACAGATTGAATGAAGTATGTGTGTGTTGTATTGGGTGGCTATGGGGTCTGTGTTGTTGTCTATGGCAGGAGATGGGGTGGTGGTTTGTTTGGGGTGTAGTATGTTTTTATGGCTGCCCAGAATTGCTTGGGATTGTGGTCATGTTTGCCTTGAACTGAGTGAAAGACTGCAATTTTTTTCTAGTTTGTCCATTTGTTTACATTGATGTCTAAGCTGTCTAAAAAATTGCCACTTTTTGTGTGTTCTATCTTTATACTGTATCTTCCAGGCTTTGTCTATATTTAGCACCGGATGTTTTGTTTCTTTGTTGAGCCATGTTGCAGGTTTACCTTTGAATCTTTTTGTTCTTATGGGAGCTCACTCATTTAGTGTGTTAATGAATCTTTTATTAAAATGGTTAACAGCATCTCCTAGTGGTAGGTTTTTTTACAGTATTCCAGTTGTATTGGGAGAGGTAGTTATAAAGGTGCCTGTTAAATGAGGAGAGTCTATTTACTTGTTTTAATAATGTGTTTGGGGGTGTAATTAGTTTGTCTTGTAATTCATGTGGGGAGATGGTCACTGATGTTGTCTGGGAGACAGCCAAAGGTGTTTATGTTTGAGGGTGAGGTGGCTAGGATGCAGTCTAGTAGTGGGTGCCTATTGCTATGTTTGTTGAGGTGATTACTTGATTGAAACTGAATAGGTTAATAGAGAGGGTAAGGGACTTAGTGCTTACAAGTAAATAGTCTGTATTCACATCCCCAAGTGTGATAGTTTCTTTATTTACATTAGTTTAAAACCATTGAAGGATGTCTTCAAAATGGGAATGTTGTTGCCTGGGGGAATATATAAGGCAGCAATGCAAATAGTTTTGTGCTTGTTCAGGTGTAGGAGGGTAATAGATATTTCTGTGTTGTGATAGTTGGGGTGACTTACTGGGTATCTGGTGATGTTTAGTGTGAGTATTACAATCTCCCCAGCTTTTTTATATTCTATCATTTCTTATTATATTGTATCCTGGGGAAAAGATTTCTTCATATTTAGTGTTTGGTTTTAGCCAAATTTCAGTGATTATTAGAATGTCTGGGTTGTGTGCTGCAATGCACACATGGAGATCTGGCATTTTGTTGTAGATGCTTCTTTGGTTCAATGTACACTGGTGGTAGGTTGTGGTTAGAATTAGTGGGTTATTTGCTGGTAATGATGGGAGCTGATGGATTAGATTGAGGTTTTGGTTGGTGTGATGGGATGGTCCAGGGTTTGGGTGGATGTCTTCAAAAAGTTGGAGGATTGAAGTGTGGCGAGAGAAGTTGTACCATTTTTTTTATATTTGTCTCTTAGGTCTGATACTGATATATGGGTCTGGTCGCTCCCTTTGATGCAGCATAACTGAAGATGGCTTGAGTTCCTAATGGGTAGAGATAGTGTGCAATTTTGTAGTTGATGGCTGGGTGTTTTTTGACTAGGAGTATAAAGCTGGAGAAAATTAAGTAACTGTCAGAAGGGGAGTGTAGTAGGATGTGGCAATGGTGAGTATGCTTAGTATAATTGTGAAGCAGAGTGGAAGAGTAGCATATTATATATCAGTTAGGGGAAGACAGATTTAACTTGGTTGAAGTTGTATGCAATTTTTGTTGGTAAATTGGGAGAAGTGAGCTAGGTGGGCCTGTGATGAGTTTGCAAGTTGAAGAGTTAGGCCAGTTGGATGCCCCTGTGAATTTGGTTGTTTGTTTTGTTGTAGGGGGTGGGGGATAGTGTGGATTATGTTTAGATGAAGTGGGGGTGGGTGGGAATAGGGAGCAGGGTAGGGGAACAGAGTGGGCTGAGAAGGTATTATAGTTGCCCTCAGTGAAAAAAAAAACACCTGTAAGCTGTTTTTGTTATTTGGACTATTTGATTTGATTTTACTGCTTGAGCTACAGAGTCCTGTTTTTTTCAGGGGAAAATCATAAAAAAGACAGTTAAGAGTCACTGCTGGTACACAAATAGAAACCATAAAAGCAGAGATTTTCTATGGGAACAGTGATTTGGGAGTTTAACACTGGGAAGTAGAATTCTTTGAGTTTAAACCTTACTGGCTTTATACTTGATGAATTGTAGGATAACACTCTTATTTTCTTCCATTTTAATTTGCAAGCTTAAATTCATAACTAGCCTTGGTTGAGCAGACTGGCTTTGTTAGTTCTTTCTGATCAAGGCTGTGCTTGGTTTTAATTCCTGATGTCAGGTACCATTTGTAAATAATGTTGAACACTTTCATTTTATTGTGTGAAGTGGTTGTCCTGTAGTTCCAGCGCATGGCTCTGTTCTAAAATCTTCACTGCATCCATGCATAATGGGATATGCAATGTATGATGCAGCTATATATGAAGATATAGATAACTGGGACATTTAAGGTTTTGATTTCAGTGTTTGTAAGGACATTATTGAGAAATCCTTGGGGTGGCACAGTAGGGCAGCAGAAAGTGTTGTTGCCTTACAGTAAGATGTTCCCTGGTTTGATTCTTGCCTGGGTGCCTTCTGTTTGGATTCTGCATGTCCTTCCTGTGTGTGCATGGGTTTCCTCCAGGTGCTCTGGTTTCCTCCCACATTCTAAAGACATGCAGTAGGTGGATTGGATATTATAAATTGGCCATAGGTGTGTGTTTGCATGTGAGTGTGTGGTACAGAAGAACAGCTGTGGCAGGGTTAGACACCTGGTGGTGTAAACCTTGGCTGTAGATGATTGTCACTGTTGAAGTGACATCCCAATCCCATGTGCAGAAATGGGGAAAAGGGGATTGCAGATGGATGGATGGATGGATTATGAGAGAAATTCTTAAATTTGGAGGAATTGATCTTGAGACTAACAATTTGTTTTTATGGAAAACAGCACTGCATCATTGTCTGATTAGATAAGAAAAACCAGGATGCCAGCTTTGGTTGGACCTTACTCAATATGTTAATTCTCCCAGTTTTAGAAAGGGTTGTGGAGAGTGACACTCTGCCTGCAGTCCGTTATGAATCTATATGTTTATTTCAGACATACTGAGGGAAGAGAGAATAGGTTTTTCCTTTTTGCATAAAATACAAAACTGTATGTGACAGTGAAAGATGGTGATATGAGTCTAAGAAACAACTTAGAAAAGTCTGTCCAAGTGAGCAGAAGGACAGCAACTGATGTCCAGTGCTGGCAAATCCATTTTAAGATCTGTCATTGAATATACTACCCTGCTGTTTCGAAGTTTTATTATTTCTCAGTTACCTTGTAATTGAAATTACATGTTTATCATATTCTCTGGCATTTTCACCAGCTGTTGGGCACTTTTAAAATGTATTCTAATGGGTCTACTTTGCTTGGTTGAAAGCCCATATACACACATGCTATTTTCACGAGACGCGTCTTTTCAGGCTTGTTGGCTGTTGGTGAAGCACCCACCAAGAGGAGAAAACGCTGATAGAAGAAAGGAGCCACTTTTGAGACTTTAAGTATTTTTCCTCTGTTTATTTGCTAAGTTTTTCTACATAGCCGCCTATTTTGAGCATTTTCTGGCTTGTTAAATTTGATTTCTGCATTAGTAACTGTATTTAGAGCACAACCTAGAGCTGTTTACTGAATTTCCTGTTTGCACTTATTTTTAAAATCGTTTTTTTCTCAAAACTTGCATTTTATCTGTCTTTGGCCTAGCATTCTTGTGTGGGGTCATTTACTGCATTGTTATAACTTGCTGATACTTGTTAACCTCTGCTATCTCTGTAAAAACAAAAAAAAAATCTTGCTTTTTTCCCACTTTTCTGAGATTTAAAAAAGTTCAGTTACAGGTTTGCTGTTCTTGAACTGTTTGTAAGTTTCTGTGAGGCCATTTTTTGCTTGGGCTAAAGGAAAGTCTCTCTGTTGATCAGTGACAGTGAAAAACATTGAGCAGCCTGCCTGCCCCTGTGGGAGTGGTTACTGACTTGAAACTGTAGTTTTATTGGCCATTCTGGGTCAGTTCCAAAACTCCTTCATCTTCCTCTCTTAAAACCCTCTTTTGCACGGTTTTGCGCATTTTTGAGCATAGCGCAACAACGGGCAGCGCCGCCTAATTGGGTTTAAACTATTCCTGGCTCCACAAAGTCTGCTCTTCACTTTTTCCCTTAGAACTGCTCTATCTCTCAATTTAAACACCATATTCTCATTCTAAGGCCCTTCACTGGTCCAATTAAGTAATCCTACAAGTTAGCACTATTAAACCATAAGCACTACTTACTCTTATACTCTCTATGATTACCCAGTCCTCTATTGGTCCGTCTTAAATTCAGTTTCCCTATTACTCTAGCATGTCCAAAGGTCAGTCAATGGTTTCCTCTCCAGTCCAGCTGGTGAATCTGGGAATTTTGAGGCAATGTTACAACTGTCTCATGTACACGGACAACCCTCTCCTCCTCCAAACAGGTTCAAATATATGTGAGAGATGCAACTATTTAGCCAAACTGGAGGCTGAGCTCTCTCATCTCAAAACTGGTGTAACCAGTCAGGAGGAGAAGGTAACCTCACACAACACAATTCCAGTATCACATAGTCCCACCACATCAGCGAACCAAACACATAAATACACAAAAACATACTCGGAGGCTCTAAATAAAAATCTACCTAAGCAACAGAGACCTCCAAAGCAGACATCCAAGCAAACGCTACCTCAAAACAAAACACACACAACACATAACCCACAAAGTCAGTATGCCAAGCAGCCACAGCCCTTAAGGCTGAATAACACACCTGATACTCTTGTTATAGGTGACTCTATAGTCAGACACACTGACGTCCTGCTCACCAGGCTGAATAAAGAGAAGGTCACAGTAAGCTGCCTGTCGGGCGCTAGGATCCGCCACATAACGCAAGCACTCAGGTCATTCCAAAGCAAATACAAATATGACTCAGTCATTGTACATGCTGGTGTGAATGACCTGAGACATACCTCCCTGGACTACATGAAAAGAGACATAGAGGAGCTCTCTGATCATGTAGCCCAGGCTGGCATGACCCTGACCTTGAGCAGCATCTTACCCTCACCTAGAATGATGCCACAGTACAAAGACAAAATGATCGATTTTAACAATTGGCTAAAATTTTGGTGTCATTCAAAGGGGATCCAGTGTCTGTCAGCCTGGGATGACATGCTCGACAAGCCACATTGCTTCGCTAGGGACGGCTTGCACCTGTCACCACTGGGCTTTCGGATATTGGCAAAGGCTCTTGCCACCCCCATAGTGCCTTTTTTAGGCAAGGCTCAAAAGTCAAACCCACCCCCATAGACAGCACAAGGAACAAGAAACTAAGGGTAATTCTGCTAAACGCCAGAAGTCTTAACCTCAAGATGCACGCACTCAAAGCTCTCCTCAGTATGGAGAACATCGATATCTGTGCAGTGACAGAAACCTGGTTCAAGGCTCCAGAGAGCACCCCAGCACTACCAGGCTATACCTCATATCATGCTTTTCGGCCCAAAAACCAGGACCGAAACACAAAAGGAGGGGGAGTTTCCATATTTATCAAGGATATCCACACCTCCAGGTTAGTGGCATTGCACGAAGTATCGGAGACCATCCATGTGCAATTAACAGTGGGCAAGACTGCTTTTCAGTTTATAGCATCCTACAGACCACCCTCTCAAAGTCAGGAATCCCATTCGGCTTTCCTGAAAACATTGGAGAACATGAAGATCTCTCCGAACACCATTATATTGGGCGACTTCAACTACCCAAACATTGACTGGAAGCACTACTCAAGCCCCAGCACCTTAGCCCAAAGATTCCTGGAAATTATAAACTCAAATGCTATGGAACAACTAGTCACCACTCCCACAAGAGGGGACAACATACTAGACCTGATCATTACCAACATGGGGACTCTATGCTCCACACCAGAAGTATATCCCTCATTGGTAAGATCAGACCATAAATTAATTTCACTGGATGTCCACATCCCGACCCCACCCCAGCCCAGAAAACCACAGTGAAAAACTTCTCAAAAGCGAACTTCTCACTTCTCAAAACCGAAGTGGAATCCTTCAAGGTCCCAGGGCCAGTGGAAACTACAGCCCAAACTGCAGAATCCTATATAAATGCATTCTACGGACATCTCCAGGAATGCATGGATCATGCTATCCCAAACAAAACCAAGACCCAATCATCCAAAGGCAGGCATCCAGTCTGGTGGACCCCTGCCATAAATAAACTGTACAACAGAAGGAGGAAGCTACCACATGATAGAGCAAAATCCCTAATAGGGAAGGCATCTCTGATCAGTACTAGCAAAAAATTACGATCCCTCATAAAATCCTCCAAGGCCAGCTTCGAGAAAAATTGCACATGACACCAAAGACAATCATAAGGCTTTTTTCAGTTATGTTAGAAACCTGGGATGCAACTCCCAGACTTGTTCTGAGTTGATTCTAAACGACAAAAAATACACTGAACCCACAGACATCGCCAATATCCTGGCAGACAGGTTCAGTGCAAACTTCTCCACCCCCCAAAAAGCAAGTATCTATCCCGGCAGAGGGCTGCCTCCCAAACATCTCAGATGGTCAGGTGAAGGCTGCCCTCTCCAAAGCAAAAAACACTGCTTCCATGGGACCAGATGGCATCCCAGGTTGCATCCTGCATGAACTACAAGAGGAACTAATCCCTCAAATAAAACAGCTATACAGTCTCAGCCTCACTACAGGATATGTGCCCACAGAATGGCGTACAGCAACAGTGGTCCCACTCCACAAAGGTGGAGCCTCTACGGATCCTGGAAACTATCACCCCATAAGCCTGACTAGCTTAGTCTGCAAGGCTATGGAGAGGATCATCATGGAGCTCATAAACAAAGACATTGGGGACCTACAGACACTAGATCCTACCCAGTTCGGCTTTGTCAAGGGCAGATCCTGCCTTTTGAACCTGGTTGACTTCTTTGAAACAGTCACCAAAGCCATAGATGAAGGGAAGGTAGTCCACACAGCCTATCTGGACCTTGCAAAGGCATTTGACACAATACCCCACTCGGGCATCATAGATAAGCTATCCAGCTTAAATATAAACCCCTATGTCACAAGATGGGTCGCAAACTGGCTCAAAGACAGAACCCACAGAGTGAGAGTTGCTGGAGCCATGTCAGACTCAAAACCGGTCACAAGTGGCATCCCACAGGGTTCTGTCCTGGGACCACTCTTGTTCGGTATATACTTTTCCGAGGTACAGGCAAACATGGGAGGACTATGGCTCACCAAGTTCACAGACGACTGCAAACTGGGCGCCATAATCAACTCTCCAGCTGACACAAACATCCTTCAAAAAGGTCTCACAGAGACAAATAACTGGTGCCAGTGCCATGGTTTAAAGCTAAATGCCAAAAAATGTATAGTCATACCCTTTGGCAAAATCAATGTGCCCACAAATTACCACATAGGCGGAAACCCATTAAGTACAGAGAAAGTTATTAGGGACCTGGGGACCCAAGTTGATAGCAATCTCTCCTTTGAAAACCACATTGCCAAAGTGGTTAGAAAGACCTTCTACATAGCCCACCTCATCATGAAGGGTTTCACATCTAGATCAAGAGAGGTAATCGTGCCCCTTTATTCATCCCTCTTCAGGCCCATCATAGAATACAATGCCCCTTTTGGGATGTACCTTACCCGGCACCTGCAGCAATTAGAAAGACCCCAAAAGTATCTCACCAAGAGGATCAAGGGTCTCAAACAGATGTCATATACTGCTCGGTTAAAAAATCTCCAGCTCTACTCAGTTGCATACCGCCTACTTTGAGGCGATCTATGCCTGACATACAAAGCTATGTCAAATCCAGAATTAATGGACATGCTCCACCTCAGTAAATATAAATCCCTTAGAGCCACACGCTCGAGGGACTTGAACCTCAGCACAGAAATAAATAGAACTTGCTGGAGGGACAGGTTCATAACCCAGAGGCTCCCTTCCCTCTGGAATAGAATTCCAGTTCATGTGAGGCAGAGCACCTCACTGAATCTCTTCAAGAAGAATCTCGATAAGTGGATGGGGGATCGTAGGTTTGTCCCAGGGATTACTACAGTGTCACTATTAAACTAAACCTTAAAAAGGGCACAGTATACTCAAATCAAGGGGTGGCGTAAGCCATACAGAATCGGGCTAGGCTTATAATTGCCCCAGGGCAGATAGCCTAGTATGAACCTATGAACCTATGAACCTAAAAATAATGAAAACTGAAAACCCGAACCACACAGTTTTTCCCAATGCAAGTAAACACTTGCCCAACGGCAATGTAGGGAAATATGCCCTTCTCCCCACTGTAGTATGATCCTGAAGTTGGTATATATTGTTGGGGGGGGGGGGTTGGAGGTGGTTTCAGATACTACTGTGTTTTTGTGAAGTTTTGGGCAAGTGTTTACTTGTCCTGGGAAAAATGTGTGGTTTGGGATTTTAGTTTTCATTATTTTCTTCTTGTGAAAATAATGTTCGAGTGTTTTGGGCTTTTTAGCATGCAAAGGAGATCCATTCTAACTAATGAAGATGGATTTCTAATGCTGTAAATGTCTTTTGACTTTCCTCTTGTATATTAAATGGCTTCACTGTGTCTTCAGACTTTCTGGTCATTGCTTCATATGACTTTGCTTGCACTTTTGATTTCCTTATATAGAGTGTGCAGCCACGTGTGTGTGTGTGTGTGTGTGTGTGTGTGTGTGTGTGTGTGTGTGTGTGTGTGTGTGTGTGTGTGTGTGTGTGAACACACATATGTACACATATGTACATTTTTATTTTATGTTCTTTGTATTTATGTTATTTCCTGTCTCACGTTTCTGTATTTTCATTATATTTTAATTATATTCTGTTAGGGCTTGACTAATTGATTTTATATTTGCACTACAAGTTTTTATGTATGATCATATTTATAACTTGATTGCTTTATGTAAAGTGTTTGGATAATAAGTGTTACAACATGGACTTTTGAAGGTACTTCACTTACCTCACCTGTGCTGGAGAATTGACAGTACATTGAGAAGACAATGGAAAAAGTAGATGGAATGGTGGATAGACTCCAGAGTCCATTAAGTAATGACCATATTTTTCTAGACATGGGTAAGGATACATCTTGAGTACCACATATGTTTCTGAAGGACATAGAAGAAGAGACACATCACACTGCACAAAGGAGTTGACAGGAAAAGCCACCAGAATTGTGTGCCAGTCAGAAGAGAAAGGACATGCCATAGATTAGAGGACCTGTGTCTCTTTTCACTGGAGACCATTAAAGGGCAGATGTGATATGGATGCAAATGATCATTTTGTAGAGATTTGAAGGAATCACTAAACAGGTAAGGAGTGTGTAGCATGGGTGGCACTGGTAACAGGTTCTTTGGTTCATCTGCTCCCTCTTGGATCTGTAAAAGTATTTCAAAGAGAGGATTATGAGAGTACAGAGTGGACTGCCAGAAGGGTAGTGTAGTTAGAATCCACAGAGACATGAAGGGCAGCATGGCAGAAGTGAGGAAAGGATACTAGATAGGATGTTAAAGAGAAGGATATAGTGTTAAATTCATACTAAATATAGGAGCCATCCAATCATCCTACAGAAAACTGTAAAGCTAGTTTCTTCAGGTGATTTCTGACCCTTGTTGACCATCAGACCTCCAGCTGATCAGACATACCCATTCTTTCCTCCACTCAGGGGATTTTAACTGGAGCCAATGCAAGAGTTGTCTGATAGGAGCCATTATTCAGGCAGCCATCATCCTAGCAATGAGAGCATTTGGGCAGCCTAACGCCAAACCAATGGGCATGGAGGAAGTATGAACCACCTCACTGTGGTGGCTGACAATGCCTTCCCCTTGCAAGTAATTGCTTCCACACACTCTCTATGATGGCTACCACCTATCAATGGCTTAGAGAGCCTATTGAATGCCCCCGGTCCACCCCTGTGCATATATGCACCTTCTGTGATGTATAGTGAAAGTGTGTACAACTGGTTCTGCCCCTTCCTTCCTCCAAGATGGCTCCACCCACCAATCTTCCCTGCCAACATTATCAAGCTCCCAAGCCACTGGTTAAACTCTAGTTGCCTGGGCCATGGTCAACAATTTACCTATCTACACCACCATTGCTTGCTAAACAAAAATGTAATGCAATTGACCCTTTGTGGGCCTTTTTCAGCCATGACCCAGGTCACAAGGCAAAGGTAAATGAAATATATATGGTCTGTACAGAGAAGTAACTTAAAAGGCATGATTTTGGGAGCTGGAGGAAAGTAAAAACCCAGACAAAATTTACACAGGTACAAGGTAAGCGCACAAACTCCATAAAGATACTAGCCAGATGTGAGTATTGAACTGTGAGACAGAAACTTTAAGTACTAAGCTAACTTTTTAACCTTTGTTACAATCTTTGCCATGTAGTACTTCCACAATTATCTCTAAGAAAAACAAGCCAAAGTCTAATAATCTGTACTTCCAGAAAGATTATAACTGGGGTACCCCAAGATCAGTAAGAGCATTGACTTTATTGAACAATATGATATGATATGCTTTGCTAGATCCTTACTACTGCAAGTTACACAATTCTCTGTTTTGGATGCTCTTTTTAATTCATTTATTCATCTTTACTACCTGCTTATCCAGCTCAGAGACATGGGGAGCTCAAACTTCTTATGGAAAACAACAGGAGTAGGGCCAGGCTCAGTCCTAGATGAGATGAGTCCCTCAAAGGACGCGCGCACACACACACACACACACACACACACACACACACACACACACACACACACACACACACACACACACACTCATATATATACAAACCTGGGGCAATTTAGGACATTAAAAGTCCTCCTGATACATGTTTTTCGTTTGTGAGAAGAAATTGAAGACTCTGGCAAACTCCCAGCTGGACACAGTGAGAGAATGTGACTTTGCAAAGAGGGAACCCCAGATGATAGTGATATCAGACAGCTGTACCATTTCCTATTATTACCTAACTGGGAGACTATCTACTTGCTAACTTACCAGTGACCTAAAGAATCTTAAAACATGGATCTTTTCTAGATATTTACTGCACACTTCCTTTCTAGACATTATAAAACAGCAGCTGGAAAATAACCTAACAGATATATCACAGTTCTCCAGTAAACACCTCTGTGTCAGTGTACAATGTGAGACCCTCAGTTAGATATGTCACCAGATTCTGATATTTAGATAAACATTTAGACAGTTCAGTGACATATATCTACCATAAAGAAATATAGCTAAAATATACAAGGTAAACAGAAAGTAGTTTTCAGCATTGACAGATTCCTGCTAGCTTAAACTAAAATGATTAATGACTAATGCAACCTGGCCTCAGTTTTGTTGCCACTGCTCTGGTGATAATCTAAATGTTGGATGATTTTATATGAATAGTTTTTTTAACTGCACAATGGATGTTGTTTACTAATCTCAGGATTGGTTCCTTAATAACTATTTAGTTGTGTTCAGCTGCCCAAGACTAACTTTTGATGTTTTTTTTCTGTGAGTGCAAATCTTGCACTCCTACTGCAGGGAAAAATACTTTAACTCTCAGGTTATAAAACCTCAGTGTGAGTTGTAGTACAAAATAGTACAAAATACTGACATTTCTCATCAATCAGCTGGTCCTGACCGAATGGTCTTCAAGGAAGTGGTCTTTGAACAAGCAAACAGATACAGATCGTATTCCACAGACCCCCAAAGAGAGCATAAATTTCTTGGCTTAAAAACAATGTGCAGTTCTAGTTCAAAGGCTGTTTCTTGCAATAAATACTCTTTCCACACAAAGTACTAAATTAAAACACTCATATGTCACTTAGAAAGTCACCTCATCTCTGTCGGATTGCAGTTCATGTTCACAGATAAATAGTGCTCCTGGTTTTTGCTTCTTGGCAAATGCAATTTTTTGCACACAGAAACCCTTCCACTCTGTGCAATTTTATACCAGCCTCCTGACAACATCAGTGTCCCAGACATCCCTTATCAGAGCCTAGAACTATTGGACAATCATCAGGGTGCTCCAGAAGACAGGGACTTATTCCATTGAAGATAGCCTTATCAGCCATCAGTAATCATCCTGGTTGGTTCAGGAATAGCAGATTTGCGATGAAGCACAGGAAGGAACTGGTGCATCATTAGAAGGCGGAAGAGATAGGGCACAGTACGCATAGAATGTGGTCCCCAGATTCAGCACAGTACGCATAGAATGTGGTCCCCAGATTCAGCACAGTACGCATAGAATGTGGTCCCCAGATCCAGGTTTTCTTTTTCCTTACAGGGAATGTTGTTCAGTGTGACATTCCCTGTCCTACAGTTTATCCCTCCCATATCTCTCACCTGTCTAGAGTTCTGCAGAATGTTCAGATTTTTGCCTCATATTTTTGGTCTGTTCCTCATAGAATTTGTGGTTTTCTGTCATTAAATAATTATACATATTTCAGTTTCAGACCATGTGTTTCAGAAAATGCAGGCTAATACAAATACTGTTATTTTAGCAACATTCTAAAGTTATAAGAGCAATATTTAAAATCTGTTCCTTTTTTTTGACCTTTGTCCCCCTCCCCAATTATTTTCGGCTTTATACAGATTTCTTGCACTAAGAGATTGAGAGGTATAGTTGTATCTGTACACAATCTCCTGGAAGATGCCAGCACATCAGCTATATGCCTATTCCTCCCGATGAAGGAGAGCTACCATAGATACTCAGACCTCCCTTCCTTTGGTTGACCCTCCATTTACTATAGCCAAACACTGAATCCCAGTCACTGACATTGCAGGGAGGAATACAATTTCTGTGCCAGTGAACTGGGGAGCAATCTTATTCTTATATTATTGGTTTTAAAATTCTTGGGGCATAGATATTATAATTTTATATTTTACATCATGAGTCATTCACTTGGTCTTCTTCTTTTAAACAGCTGCTGATATCCCATGTAACTACACCAGCAGCTTATTCATGATTCTCACAGAAGCAACAGTAAAATTTCATACATGTAGGAAGTACTTCATGGTCTAACTCCCACAGTACTTTGTTATGTAGGAAGTACTTCATGGTCTAATTCACACAGTACTTTGTTATGTAGGAAGTACTTCATGGTCTAACTCACACAGTACTTTGTTATGTAGGAAGTACTTCATGGTCTAACTCCCACAGTACTTTGTTATGTAGGAAGTACTTCATGGTCTAACTCCCACAGTACTTTGTTATGTAGGAAGTACTTCATGGTCTAACTCCCACAGTACTTTGTTATGTAGGAAGTACTTCATGGTATAACTCTCACAGTACTTTGTTATGTAGGAAGTACTTCATGGTCTAACTCCCACAGTACTTTGTTATGTAGGAAGTACTTCATGGTCTAACTCCCACAGTACTTTGTTATGTAGGAAGTACTTCATGGTCTAACTCCCACAGTACTTTGTTATGTAGGAAGTACTTCATAGGCTTCATAGGTAGGTACTAGGCTATTGGCCCTAGGGCCTATAGAAGCCTAGCCAAAAAGGTATCCTGGCTTTCGCCACCAAGAAAATTATTTTCCTGTGCCCCTGTCAAGCAGAGCCACAGAAGTGATCCCCGGGGTGAATTTCATATCTCCCATCCAGTCATCAAGATTTTTCTTGACGAGTGCTAATGAGGAGCTTTGATTGATATGGATAGGTAGTTTGTCCCAGAGTATGGGAAGTCTGTGGGACAGGAATCTATCCCACCAGCATGTTGTGTTTATTGTGGTGACAAGGTTTAGGTCCCTAGAGCATGTAGCTCGGAAGGATTGGGATTTCTTTAAGTGGAGCATGTCCAACAGCTCTGGGTTTGACATAGCTTTGTATGTTAGGCAGAGATTGCCTCTGAGTAGGCAATATGCGACGGAGTAAAGCTGGTGTTTTTGAGATGGTCTGCATAGGGCATCTATTTGAGGCTGGTAATCCTCTTTGTGAGGTATTTCTGCGCCTTTCTAGTTGTTGTATCTGTCTTGTGAGGTACATACCAAAAGGGGCATTGTACTCTATAATGGGTCTAATGAGTGACAAGTAGAGGGGGAACAATGACGTCTTTTTATCCTGGATGAGAAACCTTTTGTGATGAGGTGTGCCACGTAGAAGGATTTCCTGACTACTGTGGTGATGTGAGTATCAAAGGAGAGACTACTGTCCACCTGTGTCCCTTATCACATTTTTGGTGTTAAGTAGACTACTGCCTATGTGGTAGTTCATGGGTACAGAGGTTTTACCAAAACAGATGACAATGCACTTTTTGGCATTGAGCTTGAGGCCATAGCTTTGACACCAGGCATCTATCTCAGTGAGGCCCTTTTGTAGGATGTCCATATCATTAGGAGTTTTGATTATGGTTCCTAGTTTGCAGTCATCCGTGAACTTCATTAGCCAAAGACATTCTGTGTTAGCCTGTACTTCTGAGAAGTAGATACCAAACAGGAGAGGACCCAGGACTGAACCCTATGGTACTCCACTTGTCATTGGTCTGAAGTCAGATTTGGAGTCTGCTATTTTCACAGTATGGATTCTGTCAGTGAGCCAGTTGGCAACCCATCTTGTGACATAGGGATTTATACCTACTTTAGTGAGTTTATCTATAATTCCAGAGTGGGGGATGGTGTTGAAGCCTTGGCGAGATCTATATAGGCTGTGTGAACCACCTTACCCTCATCTATGGCTTTGTTGACCGCTTCAAAGAAGTCTATCAAGTTTAGGAGACATGATCTGCCTTTTACAAACCCAAACTGGGTGGGGTCCGGAGTTTGGAGATTACCAATGTCATTGTTTAAAAGTTCAATGATGATACGTTCCATAGCCTTGCAGACCAGGCTCATCAGGCTAATGGGGTGGTAGTTCCCGGGGTCCGTGGTGGCTCCCCCTTTGTGGAGTGGGATAACCGTCACTGTGCACCATTCAGTGGGCACAAAGCCTGAGGTGAGGCTATGATTGAACATGGTACTTAGGTGGGGTGCCAGTTCATTCTGTAGTTCAGCAGAAAGCAGCCTGGGATGTTGTCAGGTCCCATGGATGCTATGTTCTTGGCTTTGGATAGTGTGTTTTTTACCTGTGCAGCCGTGATTACAGGAACTTTGCATTCTTCTGGTATGGAGATGGGCCCTTTAGGTGGTAAGAGGGGGGTAAAGTTAGCACTGAACCTATCTGCCAGGATGTTGGCAATATCAGTTAGCTCTGTATAATTAGTGCCATTGTGCTGTAACTCAGAGCAGATCTGAGAGTTGCCATTGAGATTCTTGGTATAGCTATAGAATGCTTTGTGGTTGTCTTTAGAATCAGTGGCAATTTTGTTTTCAAAACTAGCTTTGGAGGATTTTATGAGGGATCTCAGCTTTTTACTGAAGCTGACCAGGGAGTTCCTCCAGTCATGGGATTTGTTATGTAAGAAGTACTTCATGGTCTAACTCACAAAGTACTTTGTTATGTAGGAAGAAGTACTTCATGGTCTAACTCACAAAGTACTTTGTTATGTAGGAAATACTTCATGGTCTAACTCACAAAGTTCTTTGTTATGTAAAAAATACTTCATGGTTTAACTCACAAAGTACTTCGTTATGTAAGAAGTACTTCATGGTCTAACTCACAAAGTACTTTGTTATGTAGGAAGTACTTCATGGTCTAACTCACAAAGTACTTTGTTATGTAAGAAGTACTTCATGGTCTCACAAAATACTTTTTTATGTAGGAAGTAAAATCTTCTTTACTAAGCTACTTACTGTGAATTTATGCTGTCTAATAACAGTTTTATCCATGATATAATCCGGACTGTGTCTAAACTATAATTTTTTACTTGAATTATATGCTGACTGATTTGCCTGTCAGTTATCAGAAGAGTAACATATTGTAAATCAGAAAACCTTATTTTAATTTATTAATTTATTACCTAGGTAGGTCCACTGAATGTAAATGTTCCTTTTCAGGGGAAACCTGGGAACACTACATGATTGTGACTTATTCAGAGTCTCATAGTAGGCAAATGGAGGTTGTAGGACTAAAGTCATGGACAACATCAGCTTACTGAGTGGTATATTTGAGGGTGAAATACCAGTTTCTCAGACTGTATTCCCACAACCAATTGCTTAGTTCCACGATCCTTACAAATCAAGTAAATTATAACACAAGCATGATTCAGCATAAACAGTCACAAGATTTGCATGTGATATACTATGTACATCACACATTTTGTAAATATTAAGGAGTTCAAATGACTATACACACTAATTTATTTATTTATTGTTTATTTATTTTACATTTGTTAACCGGGGGTGGCTGACTGAGCTGAAAAGGCCCCTTTTCAGCAGAGGCCCGGGGAGAAAAGCTCCACAAAAATTACAGATACATTTAGATATTTAGACATGATCAGTATACACACAAATTACAACAGACATGTTTTTACAGTGGTATGCAGCACATCAGCAGTTACAGTGGAGAGAACAAACAAGAAAATATTAATTTAAAAATAAAGGTAATTAATAGAGTTGTGGTGTACAGCTGAAATTTGGAACATAGGTAGAATACATACATAGTACACAGGTGCAGTACATACATTGTAGATTGGCCAGTGTTTGTGAGTAAGAGTGAAAACTATTATCAAGTACTCTAGGTTTAGTATAAGAATTTATATCACATAAAACTGTTTTTGTAATATAAGTTGCATTATTAAAAAGATTTACCATGCTTTCCAACATTATACCATGGTATATTCTAGCTAAGAGAGCTTGCACCCATTTCCAGCTTTACACTTGATGTTTTTAAGACACAAAAGAGGTATTTAGATGCAGCCTTCAGCTATTTTAATGTTACTACATGCAGTTTCCATTGTGTACCAGACATTTACTTCTAATAATGTTATCCCCTGTCAGAATCATCTCTTTGAGCAGCCTTAAGCTGCCTGCCAGTATGGGTTAATGTAATATTTCTTATTCCCAGGTCTTTGACTTGAACATACACTGAAATAATTGGCCATGTAGTGTATATTAAGCTGCTGGTGCAATCAAACTATGGTGTATGTTCTTTGCCATGCAAGTAAACTGTAACTCATCACTGTACTATGTAATTTAAATTTGATTTTATAGATCTGTTGTCTTAAGTAAACTCAGTATTATAACATTATCCTGCTAGATTTTGCCTATTACCCATTACCCTTTGCTGCATACTTTGTCTCAACTATGAGACCTTTATTTATTAATACATTACACGTGGAAATGTAAAAAAAAAATTAAGACTCTGTTTAGTTTGTTATACTTGGTAAACTAACAGAATTAACAGAGGTATATAGTAAAGTGTACCACATAACACCGGAGAGAAAAAAAAGAAGAAAATATTGACTTTGACTCAAAAACAAGAGTATTTGCAGGGGGTGCTATTTGTATACCCATGTGCATTGACTGGACCCTCTCTTTACCACCATTTCTTTAAATATACTAATTCATAGGACCATAGGAGACTACTAGGCTATTGACCCAGAGGTCATTTCAAGCCTAGCCATTTCATCCCAATATAATACCAAAGAAATGCTAGTCAATACCCAGGATTGTATTTAGCAATGACTGCCCATGTCCAGGAAGGTTGTAGGCGCTATTCCCAATAGGAATTTATGGTGCCCCATCTACCTGTCCAGGTTCCTCTTGAACAGTGTCATAGAGGTGATCTGTTTCACATGAATTGGTAGCCTATTCCAAAGATGTGCAATCACTGGGAGACAAATATGTCCCTCCAGCATGCCCTATTTAAGTTGTAGGCCATATTTGGATCCCTGGACCAGGTAGCTCTAGTCCCATTTGATTTATGGATATGCAGCAAGTTTATTAGGTTTAGGTCTGAAAATGCTCTGTAAGCCAGGCATAAATCTCCCCTAAGAAATCTATACAACACAGAGTATAGTGACAGAGATTTTAGTCAGTCTGTGTAAGGCACATGCTAGAGTCCCTTGATCTTCTTTGTTAGAAACCTCTGAGGTCTCTGCAATTGCTGCAGGTGCTTTGTACGGTACCTGCCGAATGGGGCATTATATTCAAACATCTTGCAAATAAATTAATAACTCCCAAACGCTAAAGGTGGTCTGTCACAAAAACAGTCAATATTAGCAGAAAAAAAGACAGAAAATCCACCCAAGGATGGCCAATCAACGAAATCCACAAGTGTTCCAATTAAAATGTAGTCCTTTAATATGAGTAAAACTTCGACTTGAAAATAAAATGAAAAATAAAAAAGCTCAAAACTGTCCCTTGAAGATATCCGATAAGTGCTTTCGACTGTTGTCCAAAGACAGCTCTGGGAAGATTTGATTGTAGGGCCATACCTGCAGAACTGATCAATGCATTGTTAAATGACAGGACACAGGAAGTGTTAGTGAGAGGAATGGGATCTGTAATTAGGGAAGTGGTCAGTGTATGATCACAGTGCATGTCCCGGGTTCAGTATTCTTTAGTGTGGTTCACTTTTTTTTTTGCTTATAACACACACATGGCGGATTAAAGAATAGCGGGTGGGGGATCTAGTGAAGGATTTGGAAAGGCTAAACAAGTGGGCAAAATGGTGTCAGTGGAGTTTCAGTGCAAACAAATGCAAAGTACTAAACTTGAGTTATAGTAACCCTGGTATGAATTGTCAGCCAGGAAGAGTGGAACTGATGACAACAGAGCAGGAGAAGGATTTGATCATATGTGGAATTGACCACAGAGAGCACAGTAAGAAGACAGTTGCAGTAGCACACAGAATTCTGCGATGAATCCGGAGCTCTACAAAGGGATTTCATTGTCTGGGCAATACACCTAAGTGGCATCCCCCCTACTGGCTGTAAGCAACCGGTCAGTCTCTTGCAAAAAAGAATACTCTTAAACATTTATAGTATGTTTTTAAACAGTTGTAAACTATCTATGAGACTGTTCTGTTATTTAAAGATAGTTTGTAAGCTATACATTTCAAAAAGCAGAATGATTTAACAGTTAGCTTACAAGTTGTGTATAAATGATTGTGATAGCATGACAGCTTGGAAATTGCCAAATTGTTTTTTTTTTTTTTTTTAAGGTTTGGTTTTCCCTACAAATCGGTAACGCCCCATTTGGCACACCCTTCCTGTAGCAGTGAATGTATTTGCAGATAGACAGAATACAGAAGCAAGCAAGTAATACTTCCAGTCTACAGAACCTTGGTCAGAACACATCTTGAATACTGTGTGCTGTTCCCCAGGTCATTTAAGGTAAGGGGCATTGTGTCTATATCACGTTATCGAAAGTTTACTTAATCGAATCAATAAAGGTCGAACTTTATTGATCGATTAAGTAAAACATCGAATAACATAAAAAAAAACAAATTAAAAATAAAAAAAACTAAATGGCATAGGCAGGGGGCAAGCCCCCCCACACCCCCCTACTTAAATATACCAACTCTGAGACTGCACTACATTGAGGTAAATGGAAATCTCCCCTTACGGAGATTTCCGTTTACTTGCACGATGTTCTTAACTTTCGATAATGTCGTGCCGACAATATCAGACTCGATATTGTCAGCATACGACAACGTGAAGTAGACCTGGGGCATCAGGTTGCAAGAAGGACTGAGAGCGAGGCATATGATCAGAGGCTAGCCAAACTAAAGCTCTTTGCACTTAAAACAGAAGTGGCAAGAGGATGCAATATTAGTGCACAGGATCATGTCTGAAGAGGAAGGATGTAGGGAAAGAAGAGGGCACAGATAAGCAGTTGTGGGGAATAACTTCTCTCTGGATCTCTGAAAGTAGTATTTTTGCATACAGAATTGTAGACCTTAAATGGTCTCCCACAATGGTTGGTAGAGGGGCATTCAGGAAATCACAGGGCAGGTGGAAAAGGAATAAAGAAAGGTCTCACTGAGACCAATGACTGGTGTCAGAACCATGGCCCTAAGTTCAATGCCAAAAAATGCGTTGTCATCCCCTTTGGGAAAAACCCAATTCCCATGAATTACCACATTGATGGTAGTCCAATGAACACAGAAAGCATTATAAGAGATCTAGGAACACAGGTTGACTGCAACCTCTCTTTTGACCACCACATTGCCACTGTGGTCAGAAAGTCCTTCTATGTGGCACATCTCATTACTAAGGGGTTTGCATCCAGGAAGAAAGAGGTCATTGTCTCCCTCTATTCTTCCCTCATTAGGCCAATCACTGAGTACAATGCCCCATTTGACATGTACCTCACTAAACACCTGCAACAACTGGAGAGGCTGCAAAAGTACCTCACAAAGAGGATCCTAGACCTTAAACATTTGTCCTATATAGACAGACTAAAAAAACTCCAACTATTCTCTGTCTCATATCGTCTACTTAGAGGCGATCTCTGCTTGACTTACAAAGCCATGTCTGACCCAGCTCTGTTAGAAATGCTACATCTGAAGAAATCCCACTCCCTCCGCACCACATGCTCCAGAGACCTCAACCTCATTACCACAATCAACAGAACATGCTGGAGGGACAGGTTCATAACCCAGAGACTGCCCATCCTATGGAATGGACTTCCCATACATGTCAAGCAGAGCACCTCACTGGCCCTCTTCAAGAGAAATCTTGATGAGTGGATGGGAAATAGAAAATTCACCCTAGGGATCGCTCCAGTGGCTTTACTCGACAGAGGCACTGGGAACAAAGGACGGGTGGCACAATGCCAGGGAAATCCTATGGGCTAGGCTTGTAAAGGCTCCAGGGCCATTAGCCTTTTACACACATATGAACCTATGAACCTGTGTAGGGAAATAGGACAGGCAGAACATTAAGACATTTAAAGGGGCAGACTTCATAGCTTATTGTATGCTTCTGCCCTCAAGCTAAATTAATGCAACTTAGACATGCTTACAAAAGTATTTTACTTAACTGTTAAGATTTCATAAAATAATTTCACCAGAAACAATACTGTTTGTCTAAAGAAGTACAGAGACTGCAAAACTGTTTCTAGTTTCAAGATGGAGTGCAAGTCTGTAAAAATCATCTAGAAATACACTTGCATAACACTGAACACAATTGCTTTCTTGCAGTTTAATTTCTCCAAATAATTATTATTTTTTTACATACCTTGATGGGAACGGAACCCATTCTTAAGTCAGGGCATAATTAAAGTTCATAAAATCCGTATTGTTTCAATTTGTGATGTTAGCCAAGAGTGCCCTTCTCAGCACCCTCAGTGTGCCCAGAATTCCTTCCTCCTGCAGTTCATATGGGGTCACATGTATTGGTAGCATATTTAAGTATGATTGCAAATTATTTTTTATTAGTCCTGTTGCTTCTGTTTCTAATGGAACTGCCTGGGTATCATCTTCCACACCACTCTCATTTCATTTGCTCTGTTTGTTTGATCTAATGTTTATGCATTTTCACAAATCTAACAGTTTTAACATTCTGTTTGCTCATGGTTCTTATTAGCCAGTTACGTAGGCTGAAGAGATGTGGTGTTACTAACCATACCTCTCAACTGTCCTGATTTCTGCCTCACATGTTTGGTCTGTTTCTCATAAAATTGTGGTTTTCTGGCAAATCACTGAAGACTGAAGTCAGAAAATAATGGCATACATTTGAGTTTCAGACTTTATATCCTTCAGAAAAGCAGTGTTAATACAAAAACTCTTATTCAATCAACTTTTTAAGTTTGTAAGTGCAATATTTAAAAAGTGTCCCTATTTTTGGGCCTCTGTCCCCCCATTATTTATGGCTTTATCCAGATTTCTTGCTCCTAGAGCTTGAGAGGTATGTTACTAACCAGTAATGACCTGCTTGACAAGGCTTACAGCAGTATCCAAGATAACATCTTCAGTGTCTCATGGGTCAGAGGGTAAACAACAGAGTGGCTGCTTAGCATTTTTTATGGGGGGGGGGGGTTGAGAATCAACTGTATTAATTGTTATAGACACAGAGCTAAAGGAAAACAAGTCACACTGAAGGACAAATCAGAAATGCAGAAATATTTTGATGCTCATTAAGAATAACCAGAGTGAGGAATTTATCTTTTAGAGCTGTTGCATCCTATTATCTGACTAGTACAACGTTAATTTAGTTTTTTTTCTTTTCTTGCCTCCAGTGAAATGTGAAGTCCATCATTTGATATTGTACTATCACACTATTCATTCAAAAAGGACACATAGATAATCTTTTTCATAAATTTAATTTGAATATTTAGGGTGAGCAAATTTTGATGGCACAGGGTCCGACAAAACAGACAGGGAGAAGGATTCTGCAAAAGGCCTATGGATGAGGAAGAAGAGGCCTGTTTTAAAGCAATAAGAAAGAGCTGCCATAACCTGAACTGGAGTGTAGGCTCATTTATTCAAGGGCTGTAGCAGAGGCTCAAATGTTTAGAAAGGACAGTACCTTTTTCTTACAGGTCTTTCCTGTTTGGTTTAGGGGTGAATGGAAGTTCTTTCTGATGTCTCACTTGACCTTTGACTATGTTGTCTGAAGAAACGTGGCAAAGAGAAGTGCTTCAGGCCAACGACTAACTGAGAGAGAGCATTGTTAGAGAAACAAAAGGCTATACAAATAAAATATCATATATCTATCAGGTAGGTGCCTGGATGCTAGCCAGAAAGTGTATAGACAGAATTGCAGTACTGTGAATCGTGGTGTAAGGCAGACTGGTTGCCGATATGAGTGACGTGCTGTTTTAAATTAAGACCCTTGATGATTTGCACAAATATTAGACAAGATTAAAGGAGTAAGATGCTAATTAAAACAATGAAAAAATGTAAACAGGATGCTAATTAAAACAATGAAAAAATGTAAACAGGGGTGGGGTGAAGCTTCAAGGGCAGTAGTGAGAGGATGAGATATAACAGGGCCACAGTTAAGAATACTGATTCAGAAAAGAAATAAAAGGTTCACAAACAAGAAATGTATGTTACAAATTGAAGCATATATGCTTAAAATGGCAGCCTAGGGCATAAAACCAGTGACAAGAAAACAATTACTTGTTGTACCAGGCAGCAGTATAGAAGTGAAATGCGAGCTGTACCTTCAGAGTTGGTGTAGATAACGTATTTGTAGAATGTATTCATTTTTATACAAAGCATTTGAGCTCAATTGCACAGCTCAGTTACAACAGTGCCATGTGACAATGCTGAATACAAATACAGGCAATTTCAAAGATTAATGTCTGTCTCTAAGCTACACAGTTCATCTTAAAAAAAAGCTGAAGTGAGCTTGTGCATATTTAGGTTATGCACGGGTATGAATTACAAGAATTTCCCACAAGTTCCCAGGTGTGTGATGGTACATAATCTGCGAGAGTAGAATTCATGTTCGTGCAGGTGTTACCTGCTAAAGAGCTATTAAGCTCGTATATGCATGCTGACATATTTTTAATAGCGGTTGGAAAAGTAGGCATATCTGTATAGTTTGTTTAGAGTTTACATTGTATTGTACTATGTCACGGCAGTAACTGGAGAAGAAAAACTAGTAAACTCTGGGGTGCTAAAACATTATGGCTATCATTTTTAAGCAAATACTTTCTTCATGAATGCAGTGCAGGAATTTATAAAACTCCTTGATAATAAATGAAAACATCATGAGAAAATTTTGGACCTGAAATATCTTGTAAATAGTAACTTTTAGAGGTATTGGTGGAGGTGTAAATAATACAGTATCACTGAATATTTTTGTATTATTTTGACTGGGGGACATTCAATGCATGAGGTGTCAAATCCTCTCCACTCCTTCAGTTTCAGTTTCTCACTTACATTATTTAATTAAAAAATATAATACAGTACAGAAAGTTTAGCTGTGAGTGTATGCACCAAGGAAATCATATGCTAAGATATTAAAGGGAATGATCTAGCATAGTTTATGCTGATATTAAAACGGGTGAGTGAGGTTACTTTGTTCAGTCCACTGTTACAGTGCAGAATCTATTCATTTTTGGCTTCATTCCAGTTAGTGACAATCACAACGGAAGTGTGGATACTTTTATTGTGGATGTAGCTTCTCTTGAAGAGTAAAACATTCTGTATAACAAGTGCATCTCAGGATTTCCCTTTTGTTCAACGGTAGATTTATGTCTGTGACATCAGCAGGCCAAAGTTGGAAGCAAAGTTACTATTTAAAAGTCTAGCTGGATAGGGCATAATTAAACATGTAATGACACTTTTCACAGGGTAGTGCTGGGACAGTCTTGTATGCAACTGACCCCTAGCAAAGGTTAGTGACAACAAGACGCCCCCCCCCTCGCCATCACTTAGATTGGCAGCACAGAGGCATACAACCACTGGTCTTCATCCACACTCACCTACTAAGAAGGTTACAAGTTAGTACATTTCTGAAATATACCAGCCTTCCACACATTGCCTAAGCCTTAAAGTTACTATATATATATATATATATATATATATATATATATATATATATATATATATATATATATATATATATATATATATTTACATTTTAACTTTATTTTTTTTTCAGGTGCTAGACATGATTACCAGTTTATGGAGGTGACAGGGCGTGGCTATTGGGTGGTCTTGTAATATAATTTGCTAACAGTCATCTAGTTCTTGGAAAATAATTCTCAGCTTTATAGATGCTCAGTATTTTTTTTTCCTACATACTCTAGAAGTCATCTTGTCTGTCATTACTTAAAGAATACTTGGAACATCTACAGTTTATTAATGTTGTTGTGTCTTTTTGTGGTTAGGGGTCGCCACAGTGGAACTCCAGTCCGCCAATGATTGGCAGTAGATTTTTACGTGCCGAGTTGCCAGCTCTGATGCACAACTTTCAACGAAGGTACGCCCATTCACGCATGTCTCCACGCAGATGACGCTCTAGCTGAGAATCGAACCGGACAGCGTCTTACTGTGAGGCGACAGCACTACCGCAGCACTACCAACAGTTTATTAATACAAGTATGAAAAAGATTTTGTACACCCCCATTAATGGTCTAAGTTCTCTGACTAGCGATGGTCTGTCTCAGAGAGAGGGTGTGGGGCAGTTTTCTGCCTGGCTGCAGATTCCTTTGCAGGCTGATGTATGTGTAGGGAGGGGGGGACTTAGGTGTATATATTAGAGGGGAAGTATGGCCAGATCATCTTCAACAAAGGACTTGTAAGTGAGACATGTTGCACTGAGGCCATGCATGGGGATAGGGAAGGAATTATTCATTGGCTTATGAGGATAAAACCTTCCTGTACTGTCTGGATACTGCTGTCCAATGATATTGCAATCTCCTGTGTGCATTGCCATGGAGAGTGAAGAGGGGCACTGTGACACATGGCACTGCTGATAAAGGGGAACTGTGACACATGGCACTGCTAATAGAGGGACACTGGAACACATGATACTGCTAATAAAGGATCACTGGGACACATGGCACTGCTAATAAAGGGGCACTGTGATACATGGCACTGCTATTAGAGAGGCACTGGGACACATGGCTCTGCTAGTAGAGGGGCACTGGGATATACAATACTGCTATGAAAGGGGCACTGGAACACATGACACTGATAATAGAGGAGGACAGGGACACATGGCTCTGCTAATAAAGGGCCACTGGGACTCATGGTACTGCTATTAGAGAGGCACTAGAGAGGCACTGGGACTCATAGCTCTGCTAATAGAGGGGCAATGGGACACATGACACTGCTGTTAGAGAGGCACTGGAACACATGGCACTGCTATTAGAGAGGCGCTAGAGAGGCACTAGGACACATGATACTGCTAATAGAGAGGCACTGGGACACAAGATGCTGCTAACAGAGGGGCACCAAAATAAACAGGAAACTTGGAAAAAAATATCTAAGCTTTCTTGCATTTATGCAAACCATTTCATAATCAAAAAGTTTACTGATTTGATTTGAAAGATGACTGAAGACTTTGTTTTATGAATCCCTGCATTTCCATTTCTAGCCTTACTGCCCTTTTACATGCCACACAGCCTGTTCCTCCACGTTTTCTCTGAGATATACTGCTGTTGCGCACCTGGAACATCTCACTTTACCAGTTCTTTCTGCTCTCCTGCATTGCCTTGGTGTATCCCCTTCTTATGTTAAGAATCTGTGTGACTGCCACAGAAATGTGCCACGAAACACATCATAAAGAGCACAGGGGGTCTGACACGTAGCTTCTCACATCTGTATTTAATTTTCCCATTGGTGCTGTCCTGTACAAATTGTGCTAGAAGGTTTTTTATTTTTTGGTAATTTTAGCAGTCCATGCACTTTTATTTTTGACTGAGACTATTTATATTATTTATAGTAATTTAGGTTTGTAGATTAGTACAAGGCTATCTACTCTTGTGGGCCATTTTAAGCCTAGTCAAATTTCCCAACCCAAAGGTAAGAATCAAACCCTGCTCCTTGTGCCTATGAGGTAAACACCTTCACCATTATTTCAACCCCTATTAAACTATGGCTCATAGATAAGTACTGGGCTAGCTGTCCAGGTGAGCCATTTTAAACCTAACTAATTTCCAAAAGGTGAGAATCAAACCCTGTAAATTGTGTCTGTGAGGTGAACACCTTAACCATAATGCCAGCTCCCAACCTCAGTTTATGCATGCAGTAATTACACAGTTTCTTTTAAGGATGGGCACTACATGCCAAGGCAGAAACGCTCCAGACTCATATCTTTGTGATGTGGGTGGAAACCGGAGCATCCGTAGGAAACCAACATGAACGCAGGGAGGACATGCAGACTCCACACAGAAGGCACCCTAGTGGAGAATTTAACCAGAGAACCTCTTGCTGTGAGGCGACAATGCAACTGCTGCACCCCTGCGCCATCCATTGTGGGAATGTCATTTCTTTTCAGAGTGGGAAATGCAGTGCTTATCCATGACATATCTGTAGGGAGATGGCAACATATCAGAAGTAAAGAAAAAACATATCCTGTTTCTATAAAAGTTAAATATTTTTTGCTACTGGAAATATACCATCTTCACAAAGACGTAATATCAAAATTATTCTTAGCATTGAGCTGTATGTAAATCCTGTAAATGGAATGTTAATCTTAGATGCAATGCATACCTGTGTGTTCAGCTATATTTTCTTGAAACCTTTTCTAAAACCTGCAAAATACCCTCTGAGTTATTGCCTGCTGTATGTAGGCACCAAATGTAGCCTTCCACGGGCATTTCAATCATTATATTTAGACATTTAAGACGTTTGCTCATTAATTCACAATATTTTAATATCTTGTAATTGTTCTGATTTGTACTCCTCATGAAGGCATTTGCTGAAGCACTAGGGAGAATTAAAGTTCTGTTCACTGGTCTGTTTTACATGGGGTCGGGCTCTCATGTCAACAGTCACCATCTCCCTCAGGTCAACATCACACTTTTTCTTCTTCAACTGCCACGCCCAACTGTTGCAGGTGTTCTCTACTGCACTCCATCTGTCTCTTTGCCAGATGTCCTCATCTTCTTAACTCGTTGCCCTTTCTCTCCCAAATCTACGTCGTTGGATTGTTTCCTGCAGGTGACAAACCAATGAAATCTGTTCTCCTTGACCTTCTTTGCTATTGGAGCTAATTTGGCTTTTGCTCTGATATCCTCATTTTCATCTGTTTCACAGTGTGCATCCGACAAGTAATAACAGGGAAAAACGTGCTTTGTATATGTAGGTGGGTAGGAGTCATGGTTTCGTTCCGGTGGTTTCATCTTGGAGTGATAGTACAGGTGACCAGTCTATGGAGGGAAGGTAGTTTTTTATTTGGATTAATTTAGAAGATGATTTAGGTCTAAAGGAGGCAAATTCAGAAAGTAGTTTGATTGTGATATTTATGTTGAAGGTTATGAGGTAGTGGACGTTGTATGTAAGTGGCTGAGGGATGCGCGCGAGTGTGTGTGTGTGTGTGTGTGTGTGTGTGTGTGTGTGTGTGTGTGTGTGTGTGTGTGTGTGTGTGTGTGTGTGTGTATGCATGTGTGTGTCTGTGTCTGAAAAGAGTCAGACAAAGTAACTCCTGGTAAACTACTGATAAAGAGGGTATGATAGTGGAGAACATGGGTTGTGACCAAACTAAATTTGGAGATGCCCACTATCCTGTTGCTGTCACCAAAAATTGGAATAATCTCTCCTATCAACTCAAGAACATCTCCAAGGGGGAAAACTCTTTTGTGCCCATTTTAAAATAAGTGATTTTTATTGATGAAAATCAGTGAATTCATTGTTAACAAATCATGACAGTGGTTGTGGTAATACTCTTTTTTTAACCTTCTCATCATGGTCAGACAATGACTTAATTATTGCAATAGCCAAGGACTTGTTATATACCACTTCTCATATTAATACTGCTGCCAAATACAGTAACTGCACAATGGAACTGTTAGTCATTGTTTCCCCAAGGCATTGCTACTGGTGGTTCTTTGTGACTACCAACAAGTTTGTCCTATCTGGAGATGGTTAGAATATGAATCCAAGTGCTGGGCACATTCCCCATCCCTTGAAAAGAAGTGTGTGTGTGTGTGTGTGTGTGTGTGTGTGTGTGTGTGTGTGTGTGTGTGTGTGTGTGTGTGTGTGTGTGTGTGTGTGTGTGTGTGTGTGTGTGGAGCAGGTATTTGAAAAGAAACTAAATATTTTTGAAAGTGTTTGCAAATGTTGCTTCAGTCTGATCTGAAATAGCATTGAACTACTGTTTCACCACATTCTTGCACAAAACGCTACTCAAAGAGCAAATAGTTTGCTCGCTGAGCAGGATTGCTGCATTTAGTTAGTTCTGGATTACATTATTACAGTACTCAGAACTATCAATGCTCAAAGAGCAGCCCTTTTTGCGAGCTGAACAGGATTACCGGATAGGTTAGCTGTAGATTACACATAAGTAAGAATCCATCCCTCATCTGATTACAAACACCCCCCCTATTCTTTTCCCTTGTAAAGCACATATTAAGGACCTGCAGCCATGCATAGGTATTCATCTTTGCATTTAGCTTGGTGGACATTGGCATGAGTTTGGTGGACATGGGCATACTGAGGCAATGTAACAATTGCCTTATGTACGATGACAACTGCTTAATTCTGAAATAGATAAATTCAGTATGAGAGAGATATTGTTACACAATGTCACTGGAGGCAAGTCTCTCACATGCAGACACAAAAAATGCCAAACAGGTTATCAGCTATACATACACAGCACTTACCACACTTATAAAGGACCACACACATAGACCCACATATGCCGAGGTGCTCACATGGGGTCTATATCAGCATTTTGAAAGACGAAAATGCCGAATAGCAGTTGGCTGACCCATAAATGTCAAACTACGACTTTGCCGAACAGCCAAATCACCGATTTCTTCCTAATGGAAAGAAAGCCGTTGGCCGTTTCCTTACACCTGCCCTTTCCCTGACTTTAGTGTGGTCTCAGAGTTAGAATAATTAATTAGGGGGGAGTGTGGGGGGTGAAGCCCCCCATTTAAGAATGTTTGTTTGTGTTTGGCATTGGTGTTTGGCCAACCAATTTCTTTCCCTTGGAAAGAAATCGGTGATTTGTCCCTTCTGCAATGTCATAGTTCGACATTTATGGGTCAGCTGACTGCTATTTGGCATTTTTGTCTTTTGAAATGCTGATATAGACCCCCTCACATGTAACTTATCCAAACCTCACAGGCCTCTCAGATGCAGCCCTTAGAAACTCTGCCTGTCCACATATAAGGCAACACCCACCATAACACATAAAACTATATCTCACTGTGTCTCAACTACCAAGCCCATAAAGCATGATACCACACAATCCAATATTTTGGTCATAGGAGACTCCATTGTAAGACACACTGATGTCCCTCTCACCAGGCTAGATAAGGAGAAGTTTACAGTTAGTTGCCTGTCAGGGGCCAGGATTTGCCAGATCATGTGAGCACTCAGGTCACTAAACCACAAGTATCAGTATAACCTTTAGTCCATGTGGGCATAAATGACCTAAGACTTACCTCCCTGGACTATAGGAAAAGAGACGTGAACAGGCAAGTATGAGCCTAGCACTGAGCAGCATCCTACCATCTCCAAGGATGATGCCAATACCAACAGAAAATTATTAACTTTAATAATTGGGTTAGCTACTGATGTCTTTCCAAATGGGTTCAATATTTGTCAGCCTGGGGGAACATGATTGGCAGGCCATCCTGCTTTGCTAGGGTTGGTCTTCAACTGTCACCACTAGGCTATTGGCCAAAACATTCTTCACCTCTATAGTGCCTTTTTTAGGGACTGCCAAACAGACTAACCTTCTAACATAGCAAAACCTACTCAGGACAAGCTAAAGATGTTACTGCTCAATGCTAGGAGTCTCTACACAAAATTGCACTCCCTGGAAGCTCTCCTCACCATGGAGAATGCTGACATCTGTGCAGTTACTGAAACATGGTTCAAAGCCACAGAAAGTAGATCAGCAGTGCATGGTTATAATGCCTTTTACACGTTCCAATCACCCACTGCATATGAAAGGGCAAAATGTGGACATGTGTCCATCTACATAAAGGATAAGCACACCTCAAGGCTGGTCAAACAATATGATATGCTTGAGCTACTCCATGTCCAACTAACTATAGGAAAAATCCCTTACTATATCCTTGCTAGCTACAGGTCCCCCACCATGAACCAGGAAACCCATACATCATAACTGACTTTATTACAGTCACTTACCATTCAGCCTAATACCATACCCTTGGGTGATTTCACCTCCCCCCTCTATTAACTGGGAAACATACATGATCACTAACATGCAGGCTGAAAGATTTCTAGACTTTGTCAATGCAAATGCATTCCGTACTCAGATACAATAGGGATACAAATATCCTAGACATGATACTCACAAATATGGGACAGCATTGCACCCCCCCAATGAGTGTGATGTCCACACTGGTTGGATCAGATCACAATGTGGTCTCCCTTGAAATAAATATAAAACTGAAAACCTTTAAGAATTTTTCTAAGTCAAACTATCTCCTATTAAGTGATGGCGGGCACATCTAGTTTCCAAGCTCCTCCAAACCCAGAAAACACAAAAGCCCATGTGGAAGTATACACAAAATGCTCTGTCTAACCATATAAACAACTGCATGGAAACAGCAGTATCATCCCAAAATAAGCTTATGACAAATCACAAAAAAAGCCACTCTGGTGGACCTCTGGTATAAACAGGTTGTAGAATTAATGAAAGAAAATCCTGCCCAGAAGTAAGACAGAATGTACAAAATAGAATAAAAACTCCCTCATTAGTTTAAACAAGCAGATCAGGGGGCTATTCAACTCTTCAAAAGCAAATTTTAAGTCATTAATAGTTTCCCAAGCTTAGGTAAGACATTTTTCAGTTATGTCTGCATTCTTAAGGGTAACACCCAGCAATGAGTGGAATTAGTTGTAGATGGCATCACCTATACTCAGACAGAATATATAGCAGATCTGCTGGCCGATAAATTCAACTAAAATTTTATCCCCCATCACCTCTGTTTACCCCCCAAGAAATACCCTCCACCATCGCTCTACCAGTTATCACCTACGAGCAAGTCACCACTGCACTCTCTAAAGCTAAAAACATGGCTTTGATAGGTCTTGACAATATACCAAGATGCCTGTTAAATAGCTTGAAACATGACCTATCTTGCCCACTAGGATCTCTATTTAACCATAGCCTCCAGACTGGCTTTGTCCCTGTGGAGTGGAAGACAGCAATAGTCATCCCTCTGCTTAAAGAGGACCATCAACAGACCTGGGTATTACAGATCCATAAGTTTGACTATGCTTATATGCAAGGGCATGGAAAGAATAACTGTGGACCTGAGAAATAATGACATAGGAAACCTCCAAACACTGACCCCAAACCAGTTTGGCTTTCTCAAGGGCAGGTCATGTTTGCTCAGTCTGGTAGACTTCTTTGAGAAGGTCACTAGGGCCATGGATGAGGGTGAACGTTCGATCATCATGTAGTGGCAGTGGTCAGAAAAGCCTTTTACTTGGTTCAGCTCATAATTTAAGGGGTTGCATCCAGAAAAAAAGGAGGTTATTACCTCTCAGTACTCCTCCCTTACTAGGCCAGTAATTGAGTATAACTCCCCATTTGGTATGTACCTCTCCAAACACCTGCACCAACTAGAAAGGCCACAGAAATACCTCACAAAGAGAATCCATGGCCTTCAACAACTGTCCTATGCAGACAGGCTCAGATCATTATCACTCTACTTGGTATCGTACAGATTGCTCAGAGGTGATCTGTGTCTCCCCTACAAGGCAATCTCGGACCCTGCCCTACCAGAGATGGTGCATATCTGTAAGTCTAACTCCTCATGTATCACCCACTCAAAAGGCCTAAATCTAATATGTGATATCAACAAAACCTGCCAGAGAGACAGGTTTGTCTCCCAGAGGCTGCCCCATCTCTGGATAGACTTCCCATACACATCAAAAAGAGTATCTTGATAACTGTCTTCAATCGCAACCTTGATGAGTAAATGGGAAACCACAAATTTGTCCCAGGGGTTCCACCTGTGTCCCTCATAGTCAGGGGTGACAGGTAATGACTGAGGTTTCTTTTTTGGGTAGAAACTCTTGGCTAGGCTTGTAAGGACCCTAGGGCCATTAGCCTAGTAACCTCCTATGATCCTATAAAACAGTTCATGCTGCCTACCTCGACCTGGCTAAGGCATTTGACACAATTTCGCACTTGGGTATTATATATAATTTTATTTATTTATTTAAGCTCACAAAAATGGGCATAAATCCCTATTTCACCAGATGGATAGCTAAATGGCTCATAGACAAGATACATGTAACATGTAAACACATAATAATAGACCCTGTTAGTTAACAGCCTGCATATCATTGCTGGAACCTGTGTCTAACAGAACTCTTCAAACTATCTGGAAATATACAGAGCTAAGTATATTTTTTGGTTCTTCAGAATTGTGTACTGTAAATTGTTGCTGGACTAATTTTATTCAGAGTTGTGCACTGTTATTTTTGAGTCACTGTATAGTTTTTCAGATCTCTGCTGAAAGTGTTTTGTCTCACCCACCCTCCCTATCTCTGGTTTGTTGTTTAAATTTGGTGGCTTTTGCAGTTGCCCACCCCACTGTAGATTTTATCTGGGGCACTCCCCCAAGTCCCATCTCTTTACCACATTCTACGTAATACACTCCTCCTGCACTTGTTTTTAGTCATTTTTAATTTAATTACATTTTTTTAAACTGTGTTTGGTCTAATATTGCTACATACTCAAGTGTGCTAGCTTGCGCTGCATTTGAATTGTTTTTACTGCTGTTTTAGCTACTTTTCTGTTAAAAAAAAACAAAAAAAAAACTGTAAGCCTGTTTCCTACCTTTCCTGTAACTAGTGTAGTCCAGTTACAGAGTTGCTGTATCCAGGACTGTATGTAAGCTTCTGAGCCCCCCAAGCCTTTCTGTGTTGGAGGGAAGCCTTCTAGCTTGTCAGTGTGAGTGGTAAGCACTAGGTAACCTGTCTACCACATAAGGAGTGGTTCTGGCCCATAAATTGTAGTTATTGGCCGTCTGGGCAATCTTTTCCATCTCTCTCAACTTTCTGATTTGAAAGCCTGTATTTGCACTTGTTTCTTTCCTGTAACTGTCTAGTGCAGATACAGATTCTTAGTTTTAGCACTTGAATTTGCTTATGCGTGCTCAGCACTTGTTCAGAACTTGTTGTAAGCACTAAATAAGCTACTAATTACTATAGCACTAAACCTTCCTCATTACCTAGAGGAAAACAGCTTTTGCACTTACTTTTCTCACTTGCTTAGAGAAAAACAGCTCTTGTGCTCACTTTCCTCACTTATCTAGAGGAAAATATTTTTTATTCAGGCATGTCCGAGGACCAGCTCCCAGTGTTCTCTCCTGTCTATCTGATGAATCTGGGCATCTTGGGGCAATGTAGAAATTGCCTCATGTACACAGACAACCCTCTCCTCCTACCACCCAACACTACAACCTGTGAGAGATGCACCTATCTAGCCAAACTGGAGGTAAAGCTCTCTCCAACCAAGACCGAACTTGACATTCAAGAGGAGAAGGTAAACACTTGCACCACACCACACTTATCACATAGTTTCACTAAATCTACACCACCAAAATCCACACATAGAAATACAAAAACATTCACGGAGGCTCTCAGTAATAATCTGCCCTAGCAACAGAGACCTCCAAAGCAGAAACGCAAGCAACTTCCAAACCCCCCAACACAACCCAAATGACACATAGCCCACAGACTCAGTGTGCCACTCAACTACAGCCAATAAGGCAAAACAAAGTATCCTACACACTAGTCATAGGAGACTCTATAGTCAGGCACAATGATGTCCCACTCACCAGGCTAAACAAGGAGAAGGTTACTGTCAGCTGCCTGTCGGGTGCCAGGATCCGCCACATAACCCACACACTCAGGTCACTCCACAACAAGTACAAATATGACTCTGTCATTGTCCATGTTGGTGTGAATGACCTGAGATGTACCTCCCTGGACTACAGGAAAAGAGACATGGAAGAGCTCTCCGATCTTGTAGCCCAGGCAGGTATAACCCTAGCCCTGAGTAGCATTCTGCCATCACCCAGAATGATACCGCAGTACAAGGACAAAATGATTGACTTCAACAATTGGCTGAGCTTCTGGTGTTTGCTACTAGGGGGATCCAGTATCTGTCTGCTTGGGATGACATGGTCGACAGGCCATGATGCTTTGCCAGAGATGGCTTGCACCTGTCGCCCCTAAGATTCCGGATACTGGCTAAGGCTCTTGCCGCCCCTTTAGTGCCTTTTTCAGGCAAGGTTCAAATGACAAATTCACCACTGTAACAGGAACAGGCAAGCAAAAACTGAGGGTAATGCTACTCAATGCTAGAAGTCTAAATCTCAAAATGTACTCACTCGAGGCACTCCTTAAAATGGAGAACATCAATATCTGTGCAGTGACTGAGACCTGGTTCAAGGCTATAGAGAGCACCCCTGCACTATCAGGCTATAACTCATACCACACTTTTCGGCCATGTAACCTGGACTGGAACACCAAAGGTGGAGATGTGTCCATATTCATTAAGGATATCCACACCTCCAGGCTAGTTGTCAGCATAATGCATCAGAGGTTATCCGAGTACAACTAACTCTGGGCAAAACTGCAATCCAAATTGTAGCTTGATACAGATCCCCCACCATGCTCTAAGATTCCCACTCCTCTTTTTTTGATGTACTGGAAAATATTAGGATTCAACCAAATACCCTAATAATGGGCAATTTCAACTACCCCACCATTAACTGGGAAAACTACTTGTGTACCAACTCCTTCACACAATGCTTTCTGGAATTCATAAACTCCAATGCCCTGGATCAACTTAACCACACCCCCACCAGGGGGCAACAGTATCCTAGACCTAGTCATTACCAACATGAGTGACCAGTGTTCCACACCTGAAGTCAACTCTTCGTTGGTCCGATCCGACCATAAGCTAATCACCCTTGATATCCAAATCCCGCCCCCACCCCCATTAAGGAAACCATGGTAAAAAATTTCTCCAAAGCCAACTTCATGCTTCTTAAGACAGTGGTGAACTTCATGACACCCATGCAGATGGACAATACAGTTACGACTGCTGAATCCTACACAAATGCACTCTATAAGCACTTACACGAGTGCATGAATCGTGCTATCCCAAACAGAACCAAGACGCTATCCTCCAAAAAAAGGAAGCCAATCTGGTAGTCCCTTGCCATAAACAAGCTGTACAACAGAAGGAAGAAATTGTTGCAAAAGAGAGTAAAATCCCATGAGTGGAGGAGCTCCCTGGTCAGCCTCAGTAAGAAGCTGAGATCCCTTATAAGATCCTCCAAAGCTAGCTACGAAAACAAAATCACCACTGAGTGTAAGGACAACCACAAAGCATTCTATAGCTATGTCAAGAATCTCAATGGCAACACCCAGATCTGCTCTGAGTTACAGCACAACAGCACGAAAATTACAGAACCAACTGATATTGCCAACATCCTTGCAGATAGGTTCAGTACTAACTTTACCCCCCCCCCTCACCCCCTAAAGGGCCCTTATCTATACAGGAAGAATGCAGAGTTCCTGTAATCACAACTACACAGGTAAAAGCTCCACTCTCTAAAGCCAAAAACACAGCATCCATGGGACCGGACAACATCCCATGCTGCATTTTACACGAACTTCAGAACAAACTGGCTCCCCACCTAAGCACCATGTTCAATCATAGCCTCACATCAGGATTTGTGCCCACTGAATGGCGTACAACAACAGTTATCCCACTCCACAAAGGGGGAGCCACCACTGATTCCAGGAACTATCGCCCTATTAGCCTGATGAGCCTGGTCTGCAAGGCCATGGAACGTATCATTATGGAACTCATAAACAAAGACATTGGTAACCTCCAAACTCTGGATCCCACCCAGTTCGGGTTTGTGAAAGGTAGATCATGCCTCCTGAACCTGATCGACTTCTTTGAGGCAGTCACCAAAGCCGTAGATGAGGGTAAGGTGGTTCACACAGCCTATCTTGACCTCACCAAGGCTTTCAACATCATCCCTCATTCTGGAATTATAGCTAAACTCACTAAACTAGGTATAAATCCCTATGTCACAAGATGGGTTGTCAACTGGTTCACTGACAGATTCCACACTGTAAAAGTTGCACACTCCAAATCTGACCTCAATCCAGTGGCAAGTGGAGTACCACAGGGTTCAGTCCTGGGACCTCTCCTGTTTGGTATCTACTTCTCTGAAGTACAGACTAACACAGAAGGCCTCTGGCTAACAAAGTTCACAGATGACTGCAATCTAGGAACCATAGTTGAGTCCCCAAATGATGTGGAAATCCTACAGAAGGGCCTCGCTGAAACAGATGCCTGGTGTCAGAGCCATGGCCTCAAGCTCAATGCCAAAAAGTGCATTGTTATCCCCTTTGGTAAAAACTCTGTACCCATGAACTACTACATAGACAGCAGTCTACTAAGAGACCTTGGGACCCAGGTGGACAGTAGTCTATCCTTTGATAGTCACATCGCCACAGTAGTCTGGAAGTTCTTCTACATGGCACACCTCATCATAAAAGGGTAAAAAGAGGTCATTGTTCCCCTCTACTCGACACTCATTAGACCCATTATAGAGTACAACGCCCCTTTTGGAAAGTACCTCAGAAGACATCTGCAGCAGCTGGAAAGGCCACAGAAGTACCTCACAAAGAGGATTTCTGGCCTCAAACAGATGCCCTACACTGACCGTCTCAAAAAACTCCAGCTTTACTCCATAGCATATCACCTACTCCAAGGTGATCTCTGCCTAACATATAAAGCTATGTCAAACCCAGAGCTGTTGGACATGCTACACCCAAAGAAATCCCATCCCTCCGAGCTACATGGTCTAGGGACCTAAACCTTGTCACCACAATAAACAGGGCATGCTGGACGGATAGATTCCTGTCCCAGAGACTTCCCATACTCTGGAACAGGCTACCCATCTATGTCAAGCAACGTTCTTCATTAGCACTCTTCAAGAAAAATCTTGATGAGTGGATGGGAAATAGGAAATACACCCCGGGGATCACTTCTGTGTCTCTGCTCAACAGTGGCACAGGAAAATAACTTTCTTGGGTGGCATAAGCCAGGGAACCTTGTTGGCTTATGTAGGCCCTCAGACCGATATCCTAGTACCTACCTATGAGCCTGTGAACCTATGTTGTTCGAATGGGTGAATCCAGATCCAGCAAGTGTACAGTTACTAATGATGTGCCCCAGAGCTCAGTGCTGGGATCACCTCTGTTTGGAATATACTTCTCTGACATCAAGGCTAATGTGAAAGGCCTTTGTCTGACTAAGTTTGCTTAGGGTTGCCACCTTTTAAGCAGGCCAATGTGGGACATGGGGTGTGGCCAATATGATACTGGCCACACCCTCTACCATGACATCACCACAGGAGCTGTGAAGGAGATGCTGTTATGGGTACAACTGATGGCTGCTGGAGTGGCTAGCTAGCTGGCTAGCTGGCTGCTGTAGTGGCTGGTTGGCTGGCTGCTGGAGTGGCTAGCTGACCGGCTACTAAAGTGGCTAGCTGACTGGCTGGCTGGCTGCTGGAGTGGCTAGCTGGTTGGTGGAAGTAGCAGCTGGATGGATGAATGACTGGATGGATGGCTTGATGGATGGATGACTGAATGAATGGATGCCTGGCTGGATGGATGGCTGGCTGCATGAATGGATGGCTGGCTGAATGAATGGATGGATAGATGGATGGCTGCATGAATGAATGGATGGCTGCATGAATGAATGGATGGCTGGCTGCATGGCTGGATGGATGGATGGATGGATGGATGGATGGATGGATGGATGGATGGATGGATGGATGGATGGATGGATGGCTGAATGAATGGATGGATGGCTGGCTGCATGAATGGATGGCTGGCTGAATGAAATGCTGGATGGCTGGCTGCATGAATGGATGTCTGGCTGGATGGATGGATGGCTGGCTGCATGAATGGATGGCTGGCTGGATGGATGGCTGGCTGCATGAATGGATGGATGGCTGGTTGCCTGCATGATTCGTTAGATGGCTGAATGAATGGATGGATGGCTGGATGGATGGCTGGCTGCATGAATGGATGGGTGGCTGCATGAATAGATGGATGGATGGCTCGCTGGATGAATGAATGGATGGCTGGCTGCTGGATGAATGAATGGATGGTTGGTTGGCTTGTCGGATGAATGGATGGCTGGCTGGCTGGATGAATGGATGGTTATCTGGCTGGATAAATGGATGGCTGGCTGGCTGGATGAACGGATGGATGGCTGGCTCATTAGAAAAAAAAAAAATCTCGGTATTTTTTAGCGGCTGTAGAAGCGCTTAAAACAAAGCACTCCTACAGCTGCGATCTTTGCAGGGCTCTTCCTGCCCCAATCCCCACTCTTTTCATGAATTGCAGCCAATTGCTGCACAAATTAAAAGGTCCCGGACTCAACAGGCAGCAGCTTTGCCTGCAGGTCTGGGTTGGTGACGTAACTGAATTGCCGTGGAAAAGCAGGAAGTAATTGTGGCTTTTCCGTGGCAATTCAGTACGATTGAAAAGCAGGACTTTTCAAGTCCCACTATTTTGTACAGCTAGTGACAGGATGAGGCAGCTCAACCCGTGAGTGTCCTGCTGACAACAGGATGGGTGGCAACCTTCAGTTTGCTGATGACTAAAAGTTAGGGGCAATCATTGATTACTCCCCCACTGATGGAGATATCTTTCAGAAAGGTCTGACTCAGACAAATGATTGGTGACAGAGGCATGGCCTAAAACAAAATGCAAAAAAATGCATAATCATACCCTTTGGGAAGTCAAATACCCCTGCACATTACAACATTAATAGCACACCCCTAAGAGTGGACTCAGAGGTAAGATCTAGGTACACAGATAGATAGTAGCCTGAATTTTGACCACCATGTGTCCACATGGTGAGGAAGTCCTTCTATGTGGCACAGCTTATAAGTAAAGGCATGACATCCAGATCCAAGGAAGTTAGAGCCCCACTGTACCAGACCAATAATTGAGTACAATGTACCTTTTGCCATGTTTTTGACCAGGCACACGCAACAGCTGGAGTGGCTTCAGAAGTTCCTTAGAAAAAAATATAAGGGTGTAAACAACATGTCCTCAATGGATAGACTAAAACCCTATTCCTTTACTCTGTTTCCTACTGACTATTAAGGGTGATCTAAGCCAAACCTACAAGGCAATTGCAAATCCAGCCCTAAATCTGAACAAAACAAGCTGAAGAGACAGATATGTGTCTCAGAGGTTACCCTGTCTATGCAACAGGCTTTCTATTCATATTAAGCAGAGCCCTTCCCTGACCGTCTTCAAATGCAATTTGGATCAATGGATGGGGAATCCTCTATTCGCTCCTGAGGTGGTGCCCATGTCCCTTATGGACAGGGGCAGTCTGTAAAATACTCAAGAGTCATAGGGACAAACCTAAGACATCCTCTAGCCCTTAGGGATAGAAAACCAGGTAAAAATTCAGGTAATAATGGCTGGGCTTGTTAGGGCTCTTAAGCCATTTGCCTAGTAATCTCCCATGAGCTTACGAACCTACAAGCAAGTTTTATGTATTATACATTCATTAATTAAATATTTTCAAATCTATGTCAAGCAAAGTCTTGAAATCAAAAGAATATGGCTTTATTACAAGCGGCATATAACTTGATTTACTTGTGGGGCTTTTGTTACTTCATTGTGTTTATTCAGTTTTTGCAAAGTTGAGAGCGCCAAGTGCACTGAACAACTTGGGAGTTTACAGGATGAATGCTGGAAACCATCTGAAAGTGGAACATTATAAACTCCAGATGCAGTGTGCTTCCAAGAAACAATGTTACTAATTATCTAAAAGTTGCCACTTACAAAATTAGGTCAGGTTAGAATGGGCATGTGTATCTTAACCTGATACAGTAAAGTAACTTCTCAAATGTCATATCTAAATGTGAACTTTGTGGGGGAGAAATAGTTCTGCACAACAGAATTATGTCACGTTTTGAACATACAGAGCACTGAAACACTACACATCACAAATTCAAAGCCCGATCTCACTCAGTAATCACTGCAGTGGGTTTATGCCCTAGAAAAAGTTGCATACAGCAATAAATATGTAGTATTCTAACATGGAAAACATAAAAGTGTTTTATTTTCAAATGTTATCTCATTATTGAAACAAGTTGCAGTACACTTGGAATCCACTTCAAAATGATGTTATTTATAAATTCCCTATCAGTATTGTTAACAGAAGTAAAGCAGTTAAGTATAAACAGGCTCTGTCAGCAGATAATGACCTGCTGCCCACCTACTTAGCCTTGGTTATCTGCGTAATGGCATAGCTGCATTTATTCCTCCTAAGAAAAGCCGTATACATTGGGTTATGCATGCTTGAATTCCACTAGAGTTTTTGAAACTGTTGTCTTTTGAGGATGATGAATTTGTGGCAACTAATTTCCTTGCAGTCTGAGCACTTTATCTTCACAATGTTTCTCGACATTCTCATGTGATACTCTACTTGAATGAGGGTAAACTTAATTTCTGAAAGTATTTCTGTTTTGTTAACCATGTATAAAACACTGATCCAGATGAATCATTTTCACATTCAACCTGGGAAATACAAAAAAAAGGAAGTAATGTGAGCGATTTACAACAAATAACGAGTAGTTATAGAGTATTTGTAACAAACACTGATAGTACAATAGCAATGAAATAGACTTTTTACAGTACAAAAACTCTATGGTATTAACTAGACTATGATATACATCATATATATCATATATAATGTATGTCATATATATGTATGGTTGTACTTCAAAACATCTAAGTATACAAACCTTGAAGGCTAGCAGTCGACCCCCCCCCCCCCGCTAATTATATATACCAACTCTGAGATCCCTCTACAGTGCTGAAAGGGCAAATTTCCCAATCCCCACTGTGCATGGTCTTGCAAAGACTTAACACCTGTACAAGTGATAAAGTGTGTTTCAATCACTTCTGCCACTGTTAAACATGTTTGAGATTATGAACGTTCGATTATGTGGAGTGCTCTCACACGTATATATATATATATATATATATATATATATATATATATATATATATATATATACATATACATAGATAGCTGTAGATATAATATAGTCCTGATTATGGGATGCGTGTAGTTGGGCTGAGAAAACGAATGTATGTATTATAATTTATATATGCACACAGATTTAAAGTCTATAATTTGTTGTAGAGATTAAGAGAAGGATCTCCAACAGTCGGAGAA